>NC_073627.1:95184799-95487829 GCF_029407905.1 Bubalus kerabau | reverse complement strand
CCAAATAGGAAAAGGAGTACGTCAAGGCTGTATATTGTCACCCTGCTTATTTAACTTATATGCAGAGTACATCATGAGAAATGCTGGACTGGAAGAAACACAAGCTGGAATCAAGATTGCTGGGAGAAATATCAATAACCTCAGATATGCAGATGACACCACCCTTATGGCAGAAAGTGAAGAGGAACTCAAAAGCCTCTTGATGAAAGTGAAAGTGGAGAGTGAAAAAGTTGGCTTAAAGCTCAACATTCAGAAAACAAAGATCATGGCATCCGGTCCCATCACTTCATGGGAAATAGATGGGGAAACAGTGGAAACAGTGGCAGACTTTTATTTTTGGGGGCTCCAAAATCACTGCAGATGGTGACTGCAGCCATGAAATTAAAAGACGCTTACTCCTTGGAAGGAAAGTTATGACCAACCTAGATAGCATATTCAAAAGCAGAGACATTACTTTGCCAACAAAGGTCCATCTAGTCAAGGCTATGGTTTTTCCAGGGGTCGTGTATGGATGTGAGAGTTGGACTGTGAAGAAGACTGAGCGCCAAAGAATTGATGCTTTTGAACTGTGGTGTTGGAGAAGACTCTTGAGAGTCCCTTGGACTGCAAGGAGATCCAACCAGTCCATTCTGAAGGAGATCGGCCCTGGGATTTCTCTGGAGGGAATGATGCTGAACCTGAAACTCCAGTACTTTGGCCACCTCATGCGAAGAGTTGACTCACTGGAAAAGACTCTGATGCTGGGAGGGATTGTGGGCAGGAGGAGAAGGGGACAACAGAGGATGAGATGGCTGGATGGTATCACTGACTGGATGGGCATGAGTCTGAGTGAACTCCGGGAGTTGGTGATGGACAGGGAGGCCTGGCGTGCTGCGATTCATGGGGTCACAAAGAGTCGGACACGACTGAGCGACTGAACTGAACTGGACTGAAATGTTAAACAGTTTTTTAAAATTAATTTATTTTTTATTGAAGGATAATTGCTTTACAGAATTTTACTGTTTTCCATCAAACCTCAACACAAATCAGCCATAGGTGTGTGTGTGTGTGTGTGTGTGTGTATATATATATATATATATATATCCCCTCCCTTTGGGAATTCCCTCCCATCTCCCTCCCCATCTCACCCCTCTAGGTTGATACACAGCCCCTGTTTGAATTTCCTGAGCCATACAGCAAATTTCCATTGGCTATCTATTTTACATATGGTAATATAAGTTTCCATGTTACTGTTTCCATACATCTCATCCTCTCCTCCCCTCTCCCCATGTCCATAAATCTTTTCTCTATGTCTGTTTCTGCATTGTTGCCCTATAAGTAAGTTTTTCTTTTCTTTTTTTTTACTACGTAGTATTCTGTAGTTAAACTTTCATTGTAAGTTGCAATCCAAAAAAAGAAAAAATTATCCCCAATTTTTCCAATATACTCTATATGTGGATTCTGTGATTTAAGAATCATCACATAGGAATCTATAACTCAGAGCCAAGATAAAACAAATGAAATTGAACTGACCACATTATGCCAAGCAGATAACTGAAATTATGACAGATGTACTAATAATTGTACAGGTGTAAAGAGCTGCCCTCCTACCAATGGGCTGATAGAGCAAGAAGAACTAATCTCCACCTTCAAACAATGTATCTGAAGATCTGATTGGAAGCCAATAAACAGAAAATCTCCATCCACTTACAAATGTCACAGCAGATACAATGGAACAAAATAACACGGAAATAGTTTATAAGGAAACAATTTTTTAATACTGGAAGGGGGCTGTGTCACCTCAATCCAGCATGTGTGTGTTCTTTCTCTCTCTCTCATGGAAAGAGTAAATCTCTCAGTGTGACATCCTCTAAGTTCCTTTATAATGTGCTACACCTGACCCTGGAGAAGGCAATGGCACCCCACTCCAATACCCTTGCCTGGAAAATCCCATGGACGGAGGAGCCTGGTGGGCTGCAGTCCATGGGGTTGCTAAGAGTTGGACACAACTGAGCGACTTCACTTTTCACTTTCATGCATTTGAGAAGGAAATGGCAACCCACTCCAGTGTTCTTGCCTGGAGAATCCCAGGGACAGGGGAGCCTGGTGGGCTGCCATCTGTGGGGTTGCACAGAGTCAGACACAACTGAAGCGACTTAGCAGCAGCAGCAGCAACACCTGACCCGGATGGAAATCTTCAGCCTTGGCATGTCAGTTGGGAATGCTACTAAGGAACCAGAGTGCTAACTGTGGTGTTTCTCTACCCAAGACTTGAACTGAAACTACTGATTTACTTTACTGGACCATTCAACTCCCAGAAGAGGACTTTTGCTACAACTAACCTAAGCAAAACTAAAACCAACTAACAAAGACAGACAGCAAGGTTGAAACCAACTTACCAAGACAAGACAGCAAAGCTCTGTTGTCTACCTGAGAGCAGCACAAGCCCCTCTCCCTCCCGTGACACCGGTAAAGAAATGAAAGAAAGAAAGAAAGAGGGCTTAAAAGAAAATGATGCCTGTCATTTTACATCTTGTTGACAAAATATCCAATTTCTTACCAAACTGTATATTTAAGGAATACTTTAATAAAGTAAAAATGGGATTTAAAAGAAGTCTAGCTAATTTTGCAAGGATGTGAAATAGAGAAATACTTTCTAAGAAAATGATAATTTCTGGACTTTGCTTGACAATGTAAACTATAACAATGAGAAGACTTCATTGGGCTGTTGCCTCATTGGTTGAACTTTATTTTCTATTCCCCTGTTCACATGGATTCATTTTCAGCTTAACATTCATTAAGCATTAAGACACAACAGGAAGTGTAATGATGACGAGATAGTCTCAAGGCCATTACTCTTCCCATGAGATGCACAGGGAGGATCTATGATAAAGAAGAGATGACTTCATTTATGTGGGTTAGAGGGAAGAACTCAGAACTTACTCTAGAACTTTGAAAATCAAAGAGAGAGCTTCAAAACATCACATATTTGTATTATGCCTAACTTCTCATTTTTCCCATTAGAAGGCAAGGTCTGATAACTGGGGGATGTTTCTGAGTTTTTAGCTCCTGGTTGGGAAAAGAAAATCCTGTTCACAGGAGGAAATCCTACCACTCCTGACCCTCCCCAATACCAGTACAGAGGACACTTATAAAGCTACACCAAAATATGCCACTTTAATCACTAGGCAAACAATAATAATTAAGAACATCACATTAATTGTCTCTTTCCCAGAGGGTGTGTCCTCCAAGGCTCTTTGAAATCAGATCGAAAGATGAGTAGCAATTTGAAATTAGATTAGAAGATGAGTAGCAATTTTACGGAGAAGGCATTGGCACCCCACTCCAGTACTCTTGCCTGGAAAATCCCATAAGATGGAGGGGCCTTGGTGGGCTGCCATCTATTGGGTCGCACAGAGTCAGACATGACTAAAGCGACTTAGCAGCAGCAGCAGCAGCAATTTTACTCCCAAATCTCCAATTCCCATTAAAATATAGGGCTGAAATTCCTTAGACCCACCCTCAGAACTATAGAATCTATGAGTAAAAACTCTAAGAAAAGTCAGAACACTCAGATCAGCTCTTCGTTAGGTGGTTTATCCAACCGTAGAAATTTTCATCATTGGCTTCTTAACTGATTCTAAGTTTGCTATCAATCCCACGGAACTTAGGCAGTTTAAGAATTTGTGAAGAGCTATAAAATGTTTAAGTGCATAATTTAATTCAGAATTACAGATGTAAGTTTTCATTAGTCTTTCACTGATGATGGAGATGAATGATAATTTGGGCCCGGTCAACCAAGAATTTGTAAAAACCCATGTCACATGAGTTGGAACAGCTAGCTATTGATAGTGAGGCTCTTTCTTACCTTCCACTTGTACTAAGTGATAAAGATAGCAACAATGCCTTACAATTTTCAAAGCACTTTCACCTACATTGTTATGCAATCTGAAAAGAGGTTTTCTTTATTCTCAATCTTTCCAATGGCCAGGAAAGACTGTAGCTTGATAACTTGCAGAGTAACAGGAAACCTGAATTCTTCTTTGCACGCCCTACTGACTTTTTTTGTGACCTCTGGGATGTTACTTACCCTCTCTTCGCCTCAATCACCTATTTCAAACAAACTATAATAAAACTTTTTTATCCTAGTCCACTGGGTATTACAACAATGAATTTGATAGGATGTCTCCAAAGTACTTTGATCTCTATGGGGAAAGCTGCCACAAAAATAAAGACATTGTTGTGATTATTCTAATTGAGTTATTTGCAAATGGAGCTTCTTGATGGAGCCCAGCCTTCAGATATAGAAAAGAAAATTCTGCCAGTCCTCTGGGGTGCAATTGCCTCTTGGCAATTATACCCAGAACCACATTTCCTTATTACTGTTATAAAAGACTATGGTTTAAGGGGAAGCAAAGGGGAAGTTTAAGAAAAAATATGCTGTTTCTTTTCAATGGAGGATGGTGAAGTTGCAAATTTGGAATCCAAGGCTATGGGCAAACTCTCACAGAACATGTGTTCCACATTAGTGGAGTGATTGTCAGTCATGTCAGAAAAGCAGAGGTGTCCCTGAGGCTACAGCTTTTCAGCAAATTTTGGAAACAGTTTAGGGGGAAGAAAAAGGCAAAATTACAAAGGTAACCTGGGCATAACTCTAGGAATACTACAAAAAAATGACCAAAAAAAAAAGGTTCAAGGCTATTCTTACCAAAAGAGATAGCATATCAGAAGATACAGGAAAACTAAACAGAGCTTACTTAGTAAGGAAATGCTATGGACAATTTCACATGAAAAGCCAAAAGAGAATACTGGGGTTACGTTGAACTTCCCTTGAATCTACAGGCAGAACACTTGGTGTTCCCTTGATTAAATGACAACAGCCGTGAGAATCACTAGGTACCTCAGTTTTAGGCACTGTAAGAGCTCCATATTCCCCCGATAGAATCTTTTCAAATTAAAGAAAACCACTCAGAGTTTTGAAATGTTAGCAACATGAACTTTCTTTCAGTGAGAGGTGTTTCTAGGCTCATCACACTATAACTCTGTAGAACATCACAGGTGGGCTACAGGTGGGAAAATAGCTAGGGTTGTTCTATATGCAACCTGTGGCGGCCCTGTGTGTCATGAGACAAAACTTTAAAAACCTTAAAACTGAGGGTTCAAACAAGAGATATTTATTTAGATAAAATTTCTTATTAAAAATTTTGCATTTGTTGTTGTTGGTTTGCATACAATCTGAAGATTCAAATTAAGATCTAGGTCTTCCGAAAGATCAACTGAAGGAAACACCTGGGACAATTTGCTGTTTGGTGACAATAAATGCTACCTGCCTTATCTTCATTTCACAATCAGTGACACCTTCAGTCCACAAGTTAGTGAGCATCAGAATCATTAGCGATGCTTGTTAAAAATTCAGATTCCCAGACCTAACTCCCAATGGCTGTGATTCATACAGCAGAGCTGGGGCCAAGAAAGTGGCCCTTTCCACAGGCGCCTCAGGTCAACTCTCTTGTGCGCTGTTCTCAGACTGCTCACCAGTATGTTTCCTTGCAAACTGGGAAGCAAAAGTACCATGTGACTATACACAGTCCTAAAAACACAAACAAAATTGCAGCCTTCAAGCCAAGACCAATTTCCATTTTACTCTCTCTCTCCCTGCCACGAGATGCACCAGGAGATAGCTACAGCCAAAAATCACATGTGTACAGTGAATCCTAAAAAGCAAACTGCATCCAAATCCACACTGAACCATTCTGAACTCCATCACACTTCACAGAGCTTTAAATAGAATTCTACCAGAAACATCATACCCTGACCAGCCAAGGGATTCTCTGGGTTCTGCTGCTTTATCCAAGTGATCCAAAGTGACCCCAGGTTCCACTCTCTGCATGTTCGGTTGTACACTCTTCTCCAAGTTGAGCACCGAAACAGAAGGATTTAAAAGAAAACACAAATATTGGCATAGGTGACTTGAGGTTGCCTGACCTTTCCGAAGGAAGATTTTTGGCAATGGTGTCTTGGCAGCTCCCTGGAAGGCAAGGCCAGGACACAAAGAGGAAGACAGGAAGCCGGGAACCGGCCATGTGTCCTTGGCAGGCAGCAGTGCAGCAGGGTGAACCACCTCGTCCCTGCCAAACCAGAAACAGTGGGGAAAGCCCAGCTAATTGGCAAGTCCCAGCCGGCCACAGTGTACATCCTTCACTTTAAACGCCTGATAAAATTAAATGGCATGCCAGACCCTAATCTACTTAAACAGGATCCAACTTTACTTTCGGAAACTTAATTTGCTCCTGCTTGTGCTTCCTCGAGGAAGTGGTGAAGCAGTATCTTAGGATGGTTAAAGGGCTGGAGAGATAAAACCAAGTAAAAATGTACTGGAGTCTGGTACATTTGGCTTTTTGAAAGGGCCATATATATTTGTGCTTTCAATTTTAACTAACAAGCATTCTACTTGCTCATTTATTTTTATTCAGAGGAAACTGTGAAGTCGACATTGCATGTTGAAGATGGACCTCAACACATTTGAAGGCAACAGGTATTTTAAAAAAGGACTTAACAAAACCTGCTAAGATATCCCAGGAGACCGCAGAGCTGCACCCAATTTGCAGCTGGCTATTGTTTTAACTTACATATTAGTTGGCACATATTTTCTAATATAATCTGTATATTCTAGCATAATATCACCATTTTCTGAGTCTTTTACTGCTCAACTGGGGAGTCACACAGAGAGAACAGGCACAGAGGGGACTGTACAAATAAACGTCACTGCTGTAGTTAACAGGGTGAATTCTGGGACCTGGAGCTAGATGCGTAATTTTCCCCCAAGGGAATGTCTGAAGGCTTCGTAAGAGCAATTAAAGGGGTATGCTCAGAGGTTGGGCACCTTTCATTTTCTGTGAAATTGTTCATAACTTCTCCAAAATCCACACAAAACTTTCAAAGTAGCTTCTACTTCTTTCAGTACAAGTAGCCAGTGGTGAAGTGAGATGGAGAAAAAAAAACCTATTTCCAACAGAATTAGGAGAGGAGAGAGATTACAAATAAACATAATCCATTGTTTTCTACCAGATATTTCTAAAGGTCTACAGAAAACTCATCCCTTAAGCAACCCAGGACCACAGTCTGACAATCTGTTTCACTGAAGTTACATGCTGAGGGGTAAAAGGCAAGGGCAAAACTTAACACTGCCTGACCACCATTTAAATTAATCAAATAATAATCTTTATACATAATACCAAGCTCTCAGAATCAATAAGTACGGATGTGTCCTAACTCTAAAATCACTGTTTCTATAAATCACAACTTGCCTTGACCTTCTCAAACTCTACCTAATTGACTGTGGACACTAAGTATCCGCAACTTCTAAAAATTCTCCTTCTCTTTTTCTCCAGGGAACTGACCCTTCCTTGTTCTAAGCCTGTCTTTCGGGGGTGTCTTTTCAATTGCTATGGTCACCTCCTCATTTGTAGGGTCCTTGCATGTTGATGATCTGTAAGACAACCAAGCAAGTGGCCTTCCATCTTATCTTTATTGGTTCCCCCTGAACAAACTCAACAAGCTCCATGTTTACAAATATTACCCATTTGTGAGGGATTCTAAATCTGTATTTCTAGGCCTAACCTCTCTATTCAACTGCAAAATCCCCCTGATGTTGCCTAGTGCAAGACTCATGCACACTCTCAGCAACCCCTCTTCCATACCTCAATTAACAGCATCCATACCCGCTCCGTGGTCCAAGCTGAAAACTCAGACATCTGGAAACCCCATCTCCCTAAAGCCTTACATTCAATCGTTGGGCTAGACTCTATCTCTTAAGTCTACCCCGTTGTCTCCTTTGAAAATGCTGCTAAAATCTCATTGAGCCTTCATGTCTCATCTGACAATAGCCTCAGCCTCCTCAGACCATTAGGATTTATTATTCACAATGAAAGCAGACTCCATCCTCTGCACTGCCAACCAGGAGTCACAACATTTCAAACTTTAAAACATTTGAATGATTCCTTATTACCTTGAACAATCAATAATGATCTGCTCTTCATCACCTGGCCCCAACCTAGTCTCATCGCCCACTGCAATCAAAGGACAACCTTCTTTCACCCCTTTTCCCATCTATGCCCAATTTCCCAATATGTCAACTCCAGCACACTCTGGAAATTCCTAGAATATGTTGTGCAATTTCAGGTCTCTATGCTTCTGCCCACATGGTTTCTCTTTCTAAAGTATCCCTTCTTCAAAACTATGAACTCCTAATTCATTCTTCAAAGCCCTTGAATTCTATCTTTTCTTAAACTTACTTTCTCCCTGCTAAGACGGCCACCCCCAAGGCCCACCACTCCTTGTGCTTATCTCTAATACATGACTTGAATACTACATTATATCTGGTAGCACATATGCTGCTTCGCTGCAGAAGCCTGTGACCTCTTTGACTGTGACAAGATTCCCACGCATCAACCCTTGAGCTCAATCTACAATAGAGACCAAAACACCATTTGTTCCTCTCTTCAAGCAGCTTATAATCTAATTCACATTGTGCTGACTTCACCCCTTACTGACAGATAAAAAGGGTTCTTTTTGAAATTGATAAATAAACAGTATCCCCAATTATTATACTCTGAAAATAAAATTGACATAATACACACATATATTTCACTGTGACACATTTTTTTTTTGTTTGATTTCTGTTTTTAATGAATAAAACACCGGACAGAATACAAGCCATTGTAAATGCCGTGTTTAGCTGCGATAAGCAGAACGCACCAAGGTGATATGATAACGAAACAGCTGTGGAAGCATGAAACAAAACTACAAAATAATGATACCATAGCTCTATAATTCTCTGACTTCCACCGCCTCTCAGAATAGCTGAAAGGGATCTGTTGAGCTCTGGAAGCCAAACAGTCAAACACGACTTCAGATTGAAAATTACTTTATGGTCACACCCATAGATTGAATGGTGATGGACCCAGATTAAACGAGGGATTCAAAAGGAGTCCTGAGGTGAAAACATTATAAGAATGGTTTTCTATTAAGAAAATCCATCATTAAGAGGAAAAGCGAATTTTTAAAAACCATAACCAAGGCAAAGTTTCTAAGTGGTAAGACATGAAAATACAACTTGAAAATCTTTTGTCTTTAAAAAAAAAATATTCATATGTATGGCATTTACATGGTGCTCTCTATTTGAGAAACATATAAGCAAATCTATGCAAAGAGATATCCTGAAATGTGATGTCATATTCCTTATGAAAAAAAATACCTTCCTTTTTCACAATGTCAATTAAAACCAAATTTAGCTTTAAAACTCCATGACCTCTACCATTTTTTTAGGTTAGCTG
The DNA here is from genome assembly GCF_029407905.1 of Bubalus kerabau. Taxonomy (NCBI): domain Eukaryota; kingdom Metazoa; phylum Chordata; class Mammalia; order Artiodactyla; family Bovidae; genus Bubalus; species Bubalus kerabau. The sequence continues at coordinate 95,478,515 of NC_073627.1, read as the reverse complement.
AAAAGGATCTATTGACTAGCTTTGTGAGCTGAACAGTTGAATGCTACTTTAGATAGAAAATTATTTCTTTCACTCTATAAGAATAATTATCACGGCGATTACACAATTATTATAATTATATCTGTAAGAACTGTTATTGGGAATTTATCTCTTGAAACAGTCTCATGCCTTGCAGGGGACATTTATCTTTTTTAATGATCACCAACACAAGTGTCTTTTCTTGTAGCTATATAAGTGATTTTACCTCTTTCTATTAATATCCTCTCGCAGGCTTTAGAAGCCAAAGGAGACAGCCCCCACATTTTTCTCCTTAAAGACATTGTTTCAGTTAAGCCAGGCCTGTGGCAGTTTTTGAGACAGAAAACTTACACTTCCCCTTCATGGCAACACAACCTTCACCATGTGCTTTCCTAAATGGATGGAAAACCCCCCAAAAAAGCCCCTCCAATCTGTGTTTCATAAACTGTACTCCAAGAGAAGTAGCAATAAAGTTTATTACAGACCTAAAGTATCTGCATAAACCCGGTTAATTGAAAAGTGGGTGGAGAAGGCTGCCAAATTAAATGTTTACATTAGCACAGCTGTATTGTAAAAACATTCTGCCCCCTGTGCTTTGTAATTATAAGATATTTCTGGACTGTGTATCTCTACAAAGTTTATCTCCACTGCCAAGAGTGTCTTGGCACGGAGCGGCTGCAGCTCTTGGCAGCCAGGAGCCCTGCGCGCGGGCAGGATCTAAAATGGCTGCCAAGCGGCCTCCTGAAATGTCGCCGGCCTGGCCCGCCTCACCAAGGGCAGAGGGCAGCCGGCGGCCGGGCAGACCCACGACGGCCTCGCAGGAAGCCAAGACGCACATTTCCCACAGAAAGATGGCCTGCTATCATAACTTTTTTTTTTTTTTAAGTTGCTTGAAAAACTATAAAGCAATATTGCAATGTTCCAAGTTATAAAGTGGTGACAGGGGTCTTTTCTGAATCCGTCTCACCTCCACATGTCAGTGACGCCTATGCCCACAACGTTTGCTACTCATGAGAGGAACTCATGTAATTTTCTGGGGAAAAAAGTAAAGTCAGAACTTCCCACTACAGGGAAATACACTACAGAAAAGCTTGAGCAAAGACCACATTTTCCCATTTGCAATGCACGATTCTGACCAGATTTAGAGTCTGTGGCAAAGCATGTGTATATTCAAAATGAAAACCAAAAAACTATTTAATCTGCTTCCTTCTCTTTCGTTAGGGAGCGATGCTTCTTTTCCACTGTTAAAGTAACAAATTTGGGGGGGAGGGGGTTTCTATGGCAAATATCCATAGCACAAAACCCACTTAATTGTAAAAACTGAGACCAAATCCATAGTGACTGCAAGTTCCAAGAGCTGACCAAAAGGAGGGAGGGCTGAGGAGAGAGGGACTGCATGGAACTCCAGCCATCCAGTGTACTCCTGGGGGGGGGTGTGTGTGTGTGTGTGTGTGTGTGTGTGTGTGTGTGTGTGTGTAGGTGTGTGTGTGTAGGTGTGTGTGTGTAGGTGTACGTGTCTAGTTTACTAGTGTGTGTTTGTGTGTGTGTGTGTTCAGTCATATCTGACTCTTTATGACCCCATCCAGTTTACTCCTGGTGTGTGTGTTTGTGTTTTCAATCGTATCTGACTTAGTGACCTCATAGACTGTAGCCTTCCAGGCTCCGCTGTCCATTGAATTTTTTCAGGCAAGAATACTGGAATGGGTTGCCATTTCCTCTTCCAAGGGATCTTGCTGACCCAAGGATCAAACTCACATCTCCTTGGTCTCCTGCATTGGCAGGTGGATTCTTTACCACTCAGCCACCTGGGAAGCCCTTACTCCTGGTAGGAATGTACAAAACACTTGAATTATAAAAGTACAGCTAGATCTTGCAAGATGTGTACTGTCTCTGTCTTATCTTTTCTCTCTTAGACTTAAGTCCCAGCTAAAATGCTATGTTCACAGCTGCCAAATATTGCATAATGAGGTCACTGGATTTTTCTCTTTTAGGGTGTTCCACAATTTTAAGCCCAGGTTGAGAGACACAGTAGGCCTGGTATACTATCCTATAATCATTATTGGCAGTGATTAGGTTTCCGTAATTCTAAGCTTCAACTGAATCCAACATTGCCTCTGCCGAGAGATAATTCAGAGGTGAAAGATGAATTCTATGATGCTGACACAGACCGGTGCACTCATTATACTCATAGTGCTTATTCCCTAAATGCCCAGGCCTTCTAGCTTTAATTATAAGTCCACACATTCAGCACAGCCACACCAATAATTCCTATTTTATTTTTTAAAATCCCCATAATAGAAGAAACTCTAATGTCTCTTTAATAATGTATTCTGAATACTGTTCTTTCTCCCATACTCATCTGAAATATATATAAAGGTGCCTATGTACACATACTTCTTGAGCCTTTTTAAGGCAAAAAATTTTCTCACCATTATTATAATCCTGCACAAAAAAAACATATGGGAATTTTTAGCCATTGTTTAATTAGTTATCAAGAGAGTCAGTCACATAGCTGTACAATAACAGGCTACTCTTTAGTGACTGGTGAACCAAAGTTGGTGTGTTCAGAAAATATTCACTATTAACTTACTAATACTTTTAAAACTTGAGCTTCATTTTTTTTTCACTTTCAAGTAAGTTAATGGTTTGATACCATTAACTTCTTTTCTTCCTTGAGAGTTCCCAAATTCTAAAATGACAAACTATTTGATAAACAGAGGAATTTAACAAATGTTGATCTATCACCTACTACATGTAAAGACTCTGCTATAACATACAGAAATAGGAGATTAAGATGTTTTACACAAAACACTAAAAAATAGTTTCAGATTTTTTTTCTTATGTGAGTCATTTCAGGTACATATTGCCAAGCAGATATATTCTGTATCCCCAACTAAAGTACAAATGTCTAAAAATCATACACTTTATGTCTCACTGAGTATACACGACAGTGAAATACATATAAAATAGATCCCTCCACTGGGAAGGATCCTAGTGCGGATAAATGCAATTAGTTACATAAAGCACCAGTGCCTCTTATGTTCTATGTGTTTAAATGTTCTATACCCTACCCTCTCCTTCATCAGCAGATACCTTCTGGAAAAAGAGCAATAAAATGATGGTAAGGCTAATAGTCAGTGGACATTTCTTTACTTGTCCAAGAGTGTTGTCAGTACTCTAGGTGGATTTCTTCCTTGCAATAAACACTGTGTGATAGGTATTATTATTAGCCCCATTTTCAGGTAAGAAAACTTGCCTCAGGCTATTCCACAAACAACTAAAACAGCCAGGAATTAAACTCAATCGAATCCGACTGCAGAGTCCCATATAAATCTGCTAGTTTCTCAAATTAGAAGTGTGACCATCAGACTGAAAGAGAGGGGCCATGTAGAGGTTACTCCTCTACAATTACAAGGTTTTTTGGGCAACCTTCCTAATTTTTGACACATAATGTCCCAATTTTCCTGGCGGAAGCCTCACTTGAATAAAGGCTGCTGACTGTAGTGAGTTTATGTTGTGGTTTGGTAATGTGCACAGGCTGGGAGAAGGATGAGACCAGAAAACCCTTTTTGCCCGTGGCAGGCCACAAATTGAGGACTAAGTTGCTGCATGCAGTTGAATGGCAAAGGGCCAGTTCAGCATGAGCAGCTCAGTGCTGTGATAACACGTGACCACCAGACACCCTTTTCAAAGTCACTGCCCTCTTCACTCCCCACAAACCACCTAATCGCCCACCAAAGTTCCAAGACTTCACCACAGGCTCAAGTAATTCCCCCTCTAAGCCACATCTTGCAAATGACAGTCTGATTTCTCCCCCTGTGCCACTTTTCCCTTGAATGTTACTGCAGGCTTAGTTGTACTTAACCAGGGTTTGGGGTCTGATCTATTTGTCTACTGATAAAACATGGCTGCAGAGAAGAGCCAGCTTCCATTGCCACCTGAAAGAGATCCACCAACCCCACTCTCACCACATCCTTCTCCTCCTCCTCGGATGAATGAGATTCAGAGAAAAAGTACAAGGGCAAAATGCTTCTTTGCTTCAGTTTAGGTGGTTAGTTTCAACACAGAGCACAGAATCATCAAACTCACAAGGTCAAGCAACACAGGATGATGTCTCCACTTGAAAATACAGCCAGCCACACCCAGGATTCAAACTCTAAGATGAAAGATTATTTCCCATCCCCCAAATACTTTTATTTTCCCCCCAAAGTCACTTTGAATCATCTTTCACATTTTATTCTCTTATTTGTAATCTTATTTTAATAACCTCAAGACAGATTATTTTTAGAACTCAAGGCAAAGTTCTGGCTCATCTTTAAGAGAATAAACAACTAGGTGTTAAATTCAATGGCTGTTTGAATTTTCATTGCAATTGGCACCCATTCTAACATCAAGGTGAAACTGTCAAAGAGACATAAATTAAGCATATTTCTAAATTTGTTAATTCAAGAAAATTGAATTACTCTCACTTCCACTCCAGACAAAACCATAGATGAATTTATGCCTGAGAAACTTTAGTATGAATTAAGATCAGACTTACTCATACTAACTTACTCAAATCCATAAAAACAAACATGGCCTAAACTTATTCTACTGCCTTGCAAGGGTAATATACTAACACTCTCTGGGTAGTTTTACTCACCAAAGATTTTTTTAAATAACTGTTCAGAACTACTTTTTATAAAATAGTATAAAATTTACCCATATTCCCCATATTATGGTCACTCCAATGACCATAATATAAAAATCATTTTGCCAAAAAAATTTCCTGGAAATTTTCCACATTTGAGGTGCCTGCGATTACTTACACAAACTGAAAAAGACCACTCAACATTCTTTGAAGGTGCACAGTATTCTATTTAGGGGAGAAAGTACATATTTCAAAACACGCAAAAATATTCATCATTTTTCAAATAGCTGCAGCATTAAATTTACCTAGACCTGATTCAGTCTATTTTTATATTTATTTTCAATATGATATGATTTCTGCCCTCATTCCCTACTTGAAACACTCTACCTTTAGAGTGGTAGGGAGAAAATGTCAAAAGTGGAAGAAGAATGAAACTGTATGAAAATAAAAATGCTTTCTGATTAAAAAAAATAAGTTTTCTGATAACTTACATGTCAGAATAGACAGGAAAGAAACATTTAATGCTGCTTACTCATAGATTTCTTTCCCACATAATCTGCACAAAACTAGGTTATCTCTGCCTTTTGAAGAATTAGTAGATCATAGACTAATTTTTTTTTTACATAAATAATGAGAAAATGCTGCAGATTATGCTTCAGGCTGTTTTTCACCGAGTTTTTTTGTTTTTTTTTTAAATAGTCATTCTTACCACTTACTTAAGAATGTTCCTTTCATCATTAAATAATTGTTCATCTCAAATACTAAGCTGGTATTTCTTTAAACAAAGGCCATGTTATTACACTGCTGATAACTTTAGGTTTAGAAGACAAAAAGAATCAAAATTGATCAGCAAATGCAACGACGAGTCCTGACAAAGACTCAACATTTATTAGAAGGCAATTGCTAGAGAACGTGGCCGTAATTGTGCGTACATATTTTTACTCATTAAGATGAATAACCAATAAAATCCCACACTATGGTGTCCCAGCCTTATAGCACATTAATAAAGTTTCTTAAAGGTTCTGGCAGGGGGCCAGCACAGTCCATTAACTCTTTGCAAGTTGTAAAAAGAAGGAAAGTCATTTCAGTCTGTTTTGTGGTTATGAATGAAACAGCAGGCAGCCTGTATGGAAACGTCACTTTGGATATGGTATTGGTAATGGATGCTTTGCTGCTCAATCAGAATAGTGTGGGGAGAAGTTAATGCACCCTACACAACCCAAGCCCTGATGCACTGCAAAGCTAATCTAGTTAAAGGTGGAGGGAAATGAGCAGAGGACTTCAGGTTCAGAAGATCTGTGTATTCCGCTAGCACACTGTCACACTGCATCTGGATAATCGTGCCCACTGTGAAACACAAAATTATAGAATACATTTGAATGAGGACTGCTTTTCCCTGATTATTCTTTTTCCTAACAAAACGTGCCTTCTGGGGCATCCACTTAGTCAAGTCTGGACTGTAGATTAGTAAAACATCTTTAAGTTAATGTAAGAGGCAAAATTCTACCTTGTAACTCTCTGGCACACTTGAATTAAGTCATACAAAGCACTGCAATGATTGGTAGCTTGTGTTTGTCTCTGACTTTGCCTAACAATTTGAATTGGAGAGCGATATTCTCCCCAAAGCTTTGCAGGGCCATCTGTTCTCATTTTTCGTGACACTACAAACATTTTCCTTTGGAAAATGGATTCAGTATTTTGCTTCCTTTTCAGAATGAAGAGTGGAAAACTTGAATGAAACTAAATATAAAAGGCATCCAAGTTGTACAACTAAAGTTGTAAATGTGGAGGGCATTTAAAACGTTTTTCTTCCGGTTAAGATCTCTACCCTTTCATCTGCTCCAGGATTGGGAGTAAAGTTCCTAATTTTTCTTAAAAAATGTTTTTACAAAAAATAATTTGAAGTATTTACAAGATCGGGAAAAAAAAAAACCTAAGAAAAGATTAGCAACCTTGAGTTTGAGAACACCAAAAATTTAGAACAGCTTTACAAACTGTTTTTGGCATTTCAATGGTGAAGGAAATACTAAAATATAAGCATACACAAAAACACACACACAGTCTTCTTAAATTCCCAACCCAAATATGAATAGCATCATTAGTCAGTTATTTCTGATTGTTAAAACCACAAATTGGCTGTAATGATCTGTCACTTCATATGAGGCCAAAATATAAAATTTCAAGCAGAAGAGGTAATACACTAAGTACAATAGAAAACATCTTCATTATTTTAATTTTGTTCTGTTTAAAATTTTGCTAGGAAAAATAAGAAAGAATATTTTAAACTTTCACACGTAAATGTTCTTGAATGAGTCCTAAAAACTTCCCATTTCAAATTTCATTTATTCAGAGTCAGTTGTAATATGTATCAAGATAGCTGTATCTCTTGTACACTGTAGATTTTCCAGGAAGTTATTATGTAATGTATTTCTGACTCAGTAAAACTAAAGGAAATCCTAGTTAACAGGCTGAAATTGTACTGAAATCATGTATCTGCATATATATGATTATTTTGTCTCTGTTTAGACTAAAAGCCAAATACTTAATAATCATTCCCTAAAGCTTAGAATATTTATAGCATACATATATGTCTATCATGTTAGGAATCACTCCAACTTGGGAAAAACCCAAGATAAAAATGCAATCTTTCATTTAAAAAAATACTGCCCTTAACTTCATGTCCATGATACTGTATTTTTAAAATATGTATTGTCTTTGTTTAATAGCAATATTACCTGTGTTAATTTTTTCAATCTGGAATTAGAATTAATTTTAAAAACTGCATTCGAAAAACAACATGAATTCAGGTATTAATGGATCTGGGAGATTTCTTAAAAGGAATACACTTCATTCCCTAGAATACTAGTATGGAACTAAATAGAAATGTACAGAAACAGAATATATGGGCTATAAAGATTTATTTACATTAGTTAATTTAGAAAGTAAAATAAAATAATCTTAGTACTTTAAAATGACATTAGTATAAAAAGTAGTGCAAATGGAGAAAAGCTTTGACCACTCCACTGTCTACTTCTAAAAATATTAGGATAATTTGTTAAGGCAAGGAACCAACAAACTGTAATTCAACAGAAGACACAGAGTCCAGAGGCAGGAGCAAAGCAAGGTAAAGGGAGTAGGTGATGAGGGTGAGGTCAGAGGTTTGTTCGTTTATCACAGAAATGCTAACCACCCAGCACAGCCGTACTGATAATCTCTCTACCTCTCATACCACCCCAGTTGGGGGGCACCCTTCAGGTCAGGCCTCTCCTGGACCCTACAATGAAGTGTGAGTTGAACCATATGGTGGCATGTTATTAAAATGACTAACTTTTTTTGATGACAATGATATTGCCCTTAAAGGAAAGGAAGTGTGTACTTTGGAAAGATCTTCAACAACAAATAATGAACAAAAGATTAAAATATTTAAAGAGCTGTCTCTCAGTTCCCATCAAAGGAATACATCCCTGGGCTTCATAGACAACTGCATTTTAGCAGGTATTAACCAACACTGCTGCCTAGCGTAAATGCAAACAAAGTGCCGCTTTTTACAGAAGCGCCACCTCTAGAGGTAGGCGTGTGTGTGCGCCCAGCCGTGTCCAACTATTTGAGACTCCATGGACTGTAGCCTGCCGCACTCCTCTGTCCATGGAATTTTCCAAGAATATTGTAGTGGATTGCCATTTCCTACTCTAAGGGACCTTCCCTACCCAGGGATCGAACCCTCATCTCTTGCCTCTCCTACATTGGCAGATGGATTATTTACTACTAATGCCACCTGGGAAGCCCAGAGGTAGGTAGGTGGGCATTCCTAAAAAATGAACTGTTTCCATGCTGCTGCTGCTGCTGCTGCTAAGTCACTTCAGTCGTGTCCAACTCTGTGCGACCCCATAGACGGCAGCCCACCAGGCTCCTCCATCCCTGGGATTCTCCAGGCAAGAACACTGGAGTGGGTGCTTCCAAGCTAAAGAGACATTAAGTATATAAAATTTCAGAGAGATCCTAGCATGCCTCTATGAAGAACTTCTAGAACCTGCTTAAATGAACAAATCAAAAGACTCATATTAATAACCACTATACTTCTATTTAATTGATGAAAGCAAAACTACTCCAATTCATTTTAAGGTGTGATGAGTCACATAAACCACTCATTGACTTAAATTACTCACACGCTTTTGCTGCTGTTCTGTAAGGTTATATAAATAATTATACCCTCATTTAATTTTTAAGCTGAATCACCTCTTAAAGGACAAAATTAAAAATATTAAAGTAGAGTGCACCTCATAATGTGTTGGTTAAGTATCTCTAGAAAATAAGAAGAAAAAAAAAAAAAAGAAAAGAAGAAGAAAAAGTCAGAAGGAAACTAACAACTTAAGGTAAGAGTCAATACAAAACATAGGATTTGAAGTTTCAAAGCGAAAATTTCCTTATTAAAACTAAGTGGGTTTCCTACTGATTAATTATGTGAATAATTTAGGAAATCACCTTAAAATATTGTAATTCTTCCAAACAAAAACACATTTCTAAAAAGTCTATTCTTATAATATTGCCTATAACACATGTTTAATAAACGTTTGCTAGATAAATGGACTTAAACTATGCAATAAAAACAATATCACTCACATTTATAAAGCTTTACAACCTACAAAACACTTTCACATAAGCTACCTTATCCTAACAGCAGTGTTGGTAGTTATTATTAACCCCATTTCATAGATAAGGAAATTAAGGCTCAAAGAGATTGAATGTTTTACCCAAGGTCATAGACCTAATAAATTCACTGCTTAGAGAATAATTAGCTTAAGTTTAGAGAAGTCACTTCCTTCTTCCGGATTCTATTCGGAGACACACAAACATTAACATTCATTGCATGTGAAATATAAGCAAATATTATATATCAGTCACTGCATACTCAAATTATTTGCCTATTTCCATTTATACTTTTGTAGACACTGTTTTGAAAAGGTAATATAACATATCTTCCTTTCAAAAATTCTCTGATAATCCTCTCATTGCTTAGGAAGTTTACACAGCCTAAAGACAGAGCAGAGTCAGGAGACCCATGTCTTAATTATCAACCACCATTAAGTTCATCTTTGATAAGTTACTTATTTACCCCAGCTCTCAGGTTCATCATAAGTCAAATAAGGGATTTATAATAAACACTTTCTAAATTCTTTCTGTCATCCATGCTCCACAGCAGTGGTTCTCAAGCTTTACTGCTACTGCTACTGCTAGGCACTTCAGTCGTGTCCGACTCTGTGCGACCCCACAGACGGCAGCCCACCAGGCTCCCCCGTCCCTGGGATTCTCCAGGCAAGAACACTGGAGTGGGTTGCCATTTCCTTCTCCAATGCATGAAAGTGAAAAGTGAAAGTGAAGTCGCTCAGTCGTGTCTGACTCTTCATGACCCCATGGACGGCAGCCCACCAGGCTCCCCCATCCATGTGATTTTCCAGGCAAGAGTACTGGAGTGGGGTGCCATTGCCTTCTCAAGCTTTAACATGCCTACAAATCACCTGAAGAGTGTATTCTAACCCAGTTTCAGGCTTATCTTCAGAGATCTGATTATTAAATCAGAATGAGGCCCATGACTCTGCCCTGCTAAGAAGCCGATGACAGAACAGATGCTGCTAGTTTGGGAACCACAATTTATAAACTATAAATTTGTATTCTTTTTCACATTTTGATTCTCCACCTCTATTTTCTTGGCCCTACTTGTGTTTACACATTTGAAATGTATTCTTACTGTACTGAATATAAAAGTCCCGCTGAGACCCGCTTATTCAGAAGTGCAGTGAGCATAGAAGGAGGCATGCACTGTAGAGATGATCATCATCCTGGATAATTTAAACTTGAAAAGATGCTATTACTTAAAATATGTACATACACTGCGCCTATGCTTATATGTCCATTAAGAAAATCTGGAAAGAGAAGAAATTTAGGAATGAATGAAGGATTAAGAGAGAAACAAGGGGAAGAAGGACATTTGCTTTTCATTTTTACCTATATGTGTATATAATGATTTTCTGTAAATGTATTACTTATTAATTTTTTAAGTAAATAGGTGTGTAAAAATAACTCATGTCAAGTAAAGATGGGGTTCTTAGTAAAGCAAGAAAAGAAAAATAATGGCTGGCACAAGCTTTATTTAATCTCCAAAGACACCAACTAGAACATAAGTTTCTATAGACTCTGTAGTATATTTGTAACTGAAAAAAGAAAAAAAAACAGGAAGTAAAACAAGGAGCTTAAAAAATTTTGTCTCTGGTGTACATTTAATGGTGGTCAATGAAAAATAGAAGTGATAGCTCTGAACATGTGCAAATACTAGTTGAAGGCCATTTTATGAATAAATGATTGTTAAAAGTTAACTAACAAGGAAAGATTTGGGTATTTGAGAATAAAAAAAAGTCAGAAAACAAATGTGTGAAAAGTTATACTAAAGTGAGAATTTTTCCTATTCTAAATTTATAATGCATTCAGATTCAATTGTAAATAAAGTTAAAAGTACATCAACAAAAAGTCATAAGAAAAAGAATTAGAAACTGTTACTCTAAAACTATCAGATAAACTTCAAGGATTACTTTCAAGAGTCAGATAAAGATGGACCATTTGTTAATGGAGGCTTTCTCTGAATGATGAACTGAGATGGAGTCTAACTTCATACCTTATATACTTCTACAATACGGCAATATTACTACAAAAGTAATTATTACTCTTGTTATCTAAGCAAAATTTAATAAAGAATTCTCAACCTGCTTGTCCACTTATTTGCATTATAACTTGGATGAATGGCCCAATATCTCAGAGCTCCTTTAATCAATTTGTAAAAGATAAAAAAGTAATCTCTTCCAAGCAGGCCTGTAGTGAGAATTGAAACACTGCATGTAAATTCCCAACACAGTGCCTTGTTCGTGGTGAGTGTGCAATAAATAATAGGTATTATCATTGCTCTTAGTAATGACGATAAAGCTGGTACATTTCCAATTCTATCTGACACAGCAGAATTTCAAGTTAGTCACATATAATATTCTATATGAAGAAAAACACAGATGCTTCCCTGGTGGCTCAGAAGGTAAAGAATCCGTCTATAATGCGGGGGACCTGCGTTTGATCCCTGGGCTGGGAAGATCCCCTGGAGGAGGGCATGGCCACCCACTCCAGTTTTCTTGCCTGGAGAATCCCCAAGAACAGAGGAGCCTGCCAGGCTCCAGTCCACGGGGTCACAATGAGTTGAACATGACTGAGCAACTAAGCACAGCACAGCACTGTATGTTTAGAAAACATAGGGTGCCAAAGGTGAGCTGAGAAGCTAATGGTCAGTGGTCAAGAATTTTTGTTTTTTCATTTTTCTAAAATGAATTTAAATAAAAAATAAAATTCCTAAGTCATTTTAAACTAATGGTCATCTGCAAAAAATAAAATATATATATATATATATACATATATATATAAATTGACAAGCAGGTTGGAGTAATGCCACAGGGAAGGTCTGCATTAACATGGAGGCATCTATTAGTTTATCCACTCTGCTGACCCCTCAAAAAGTCCTGTGAATATTGGGCAGACACAAAAGAAGTTCAGGTATGAGAAAAGCCAGAAGCAGGATGCAGGTGGGTGCCACCAAGGCTTACCTGTATCCATTGGTAGGAATGAAGATTCTGTGCATGTGTATGTAGAAAGTTGAGGAGGAGGTAAAATTCGACAAACATAAGTGAATCCAGAAGAAAGATACTGTATGCTCCAAAGGGTTTACATTACCCTTGCTCCAACACCAAGGTCAAGGCCACATTAACAGTCACTTCAATTCCATCACACTCACGTGACACTACGAACTATGCTGTATTTGCCAAAATTGCTTTTAGAGTCATGCTAAAGAAAGGAAAATAAGTATACTTTCCAGTAAAAAATCTGCATCCGGCAGCCCAGCAACTAAAAGTCATTTATTTCACAAGGAATACTCTGGCCTGTTTGTATAGGACATGATGCTTTACACTGCAAACTAAAATAGCTATCTCCATCCATCTTCTAAAATATTGCCATAGCAGCATAAGTAAGTTATGAATAATTTTTGGAAAGTGCTGTTGGGCAGAACTCAATAAAATTAAGTGGAAAATATGTGAAATGATTTAATATCTGAATTCTTAAGTATGCTATACTCAAAAGTCATATTCCATGTACTGAGCTGACCCTTTTGATCAACTGCCTTATGATGTCCAAAGGAAAAATAGTATGAATAGTAATTTCCAAACCTTCTGGGCAATAACTTGGCACAGGTTACGTCTTTTACATATATTATATGCAACCCACACTAATTCCTATTTAAAGCAGATAGAATCTAAATTAGATTGCCTTACAAATTATTTCTGGAGTGTGCATGAACAACCAAAAGATTAAGATATAAATTATCTAATTATTTAATAATGTTGAGAGATAGAAGAAAAAGATACAAACTAAGCAAACTCTAAATTTACATTATTTTGGAAGACTCATAAAATCCTGCTCTGAGTGCTCATACTGCTAATTATTTTATTTGAGATAGATAAAACAAATAGGAGGATCATTCTGAGGGAAGAGAAAATCAGAGTAAGAAAATAAAATATTTATGGGCAGTGAGGGGTGCAACAATGTAAGTCATTAGATCCTGCTGTGAGTGAGTGAGTGAGTGAGTCCAAGTCGCTCAGTCGTGGCTGACACTTTGAGACTACTTTGCCAATAAACTGTATTTTCTTTTTCTTTTTTAATTTTTGGGCCGCACCAGGACGTATGCAGGATCTTAGTTCCTGGACCAGGGATTGAACCCATGCCTTGTGAATGAGCAGCGTGGAGCTTTAATCACTGGATCACCAGCGAAGTTCCCTAAACTGTACTTTCTGAAGCAGACTTAGTCCCCTCTGTGATTGCTGAGAGTTCTTCTATTACTCTGTGCCACTAACAGCATTTTTAAGAAGAAAACAAAGATTGCTGAACCTAACAAGGGAATAAGAATAATGAGGTGTGAACGACAAGGCAGCATTTGGAAGGAATACATTTTCCCAAAGGAAAAATACCGAAGGAACAGGCCAGTTGTCCAGGAAATACAGACAAACATGATCACCATATTCAAGCCAAATATAAAATGAAATATTTTTAAAAATTTACAATTGTTTTGTTTCCATGATACATTCAAGAATCTGATTCCAAATTACAAACTCCAAACTGTGTTTCTGATTTCACTGCTTTTCTTAAACTACCATAAAGGTTTTTCCTTTAGCAGCACCTGATAAAACCCAGATCCTACCCACTGGCATTTTATCCAAGCCAACAGATCTTCGAAAAGGCTCCTGAAAAAGATTTTTCATACCTTAATCTGAGACTCTGAAGGTCCTGGGCAAGCACAAGTGAAGTATTATAGAACTCTGAGTTGGACTCCTGGCCACCAGAGAGATCAATGACTATCCAAGTCACTCAGCTAGTCCACAGAGATCCCTTCATTTCTATATTTGATTTTGGTATTTAGTTTATTAGCGATTTTACCAAGGGCCACAAGAGGCTATTACTACTGCCCAGAGTTGGTCAAGTGTTTGGCATCTGAAATGCATGGTCCCTTTCTCTCCATGAGTCCGAAGTAGAAAAGTATTTCTTTCAACACACTGATCTTATCATAGCCGACGACATATTTCTATTAGCCCGTAGTCTCATAAGTTCAGGCACTTTCAGTTATTGATCTACCAGCCACTGCCATCATCAAAAGACACTTATTAAGTACTTGTTTGTTTACATTGCTCTTGGAGGCACGACACTGAGTGATTGTTTTTTAAAGAAACACTTGCTATCCTCTAGGGAACCTAAAACCATTCCTCTCTTAGTCTATTACTAGCTCTAACTGGAGACCATTAAATTACCGCCTCAGTCTCCAACTACAAAAACATTTCTTAAGTGCTCAGTTCAGTTCAGTCGCTCAGTTGTGTCCGACTCTCTGCAACCCCATGAACTGCAGCATGCCACGCCTCCCTGTCCATCACCAACTCCCGGAGTCCACCCAAACCCATGTCCATCGAGTCGATGATGCCATCCAACCATCTCAACCTCTGCCGTCCCCTTCTCCTCCTGCCTTCAATCTTTCCCAGCATCAGGGTCTTTTCCAATGAGTCAGCTTTTCACATCAGGTGGCCAAAGTATTGGAGTTTCAGCTTCAACATCAGTCCTTCCAATGAACACCAAGGACTGATCTCCTTTAGGATGGACTGGTTGGATCTCCTTGCAGGCCAAGGGACTCTCAAGAGTCTTCTCCAACACCACAGCTCAAAAGCATCAATTCTTCGGCACTCAGCTTTCTTTATAGTCCAACTCTCACATCGATACACGACCACTGGAAAAACCATAGCATCTTAAGTGCTAGTTCTTCATTAAAAGGTGGCTAATGAAAGAGGAGAGTGAAAAAGTTGGCTTAAAGCTCAACACTCAGAAAACGAAGGTCCGTCTAGTCAAGGCTATGGTTTTTCCAGTAGTCATGTATGGATGTGAGAGTTGGACTGTGAAGAAAGCTGAGCGCTGAAGAATTGATGCTTTTGAACTGTGGTGTTGGAGAAGACTCTTGAGAGTCCCTTGGACTGCAAGGAGATCCAACCAGTCCATTCTAAAGATCAGTCCTGGGTGTTCTTTGGAAGGAATGATGCTAAAGCTGAAACTCCAGTACTTTGGCCACCTCATGCGAAGAGTTGACTCATTGGAAAAGACTCTGATGCTGGGAGGGATTGGGACCAGGAGGAGCAGGGGATGACAGAGGATGAGATGGCTGGATGGCATCATGACTCGGTGGATGTTGAGTCTGAGTGAACTCCAGGAGTTGGTGATGGACAGGGAGGCCTGGTGTGCTGCAATTCATGGGGTCACAAAGAGTCAGACATGACTGAGTGACGGAACTGAACTGAACTGAATAAAACTCATGTAGATAAGCCAGTTTGGAAGAAATTTTGATTTTTAGCCTTTTTTCATCCCTAAGATATGGCATCCGATGGAGTTTTTTACAACCTGTATCTCCTCTCTGCCACCCATTTTTAAAACATGGTATATTTAGGATTACCAATATTTTCAATAAGAATAGCAAATCTAAGGTGCAAATAATGATATCATTTATCATCTTGATATAAACATTACTATTTATTATCTATATATAAATTTAGGTTGTTAGATAGATGGGCAGAGCTATATTGTGTCCTGAGAAATTTTAATACAGAGTCATCTTGTGGCACTAAGTTAAAGAAAAGTTTGAGTTGAAAAGATTTTTCCAAATAGGATGTAATTTAGGGTTACAATGTCAAAACTATAAACCTCAAATTAAGCTTACTAACTGTTTTGGTTTGCAGACTCATTTACTCAAAATCACAGACAACTCTACATGTGTTGCAAGAGAATGAACTCAAGGCAGGATCTTATTCATTCACATGTTATTCCTGTTTTATGTTTTATGGAGGAGGCATGCTTGCTGGGGTTTGTTTTGTTTTGTTTCTTTTACTAAATGGTGAGTAATGTTACAGAGATAAATGTAACTGCCTACCAACACTCCAGGGCAAAATTCAGGAAGAAAGCTTGAGTAAATAACACTACATTTGACAACATTTAAATGGCAACCCACTCCAGTATTATTGCCTGGAGAACTCCATGGACAGAGGAGCTGGTGGGCTTCAATCCATGGAGTCACAAAGGGTGGGACACGACTGAGTGACTTTCACTCTTTGATGAGATTTAAGAAATTCAGGGTTCTTCAGATGACAAGAAAATGGCACGTTCTTCTTTATATGGTGGAATTAAAGCTATGGTGAATAAAACAACACATCAAACATTCTCCTAGAAGCCAATATTTTGACTTGCTATGTCAGCATCTACCCTGTGACTCCGAAGGCCAAGCTTCCATGCCTGGGAACGGGAGCAACTTCCCCATGAGAGGATGGATCTGCACATCAGCTACTTCATCTCCAGCCCTGAGAGAGCATCAGAGCAGCCGCCCTCGTCTGTGGTAAACACTAATGTCAGCATGCCATGCCTTCTTCACAGTGAGCCCAGGAATACTCCCTCGCCCCCAGCAGGCTGGGGTCTGCTGGGCTCATGAGCCTCCTTTCCAGGTGGTGAGAAGGCAGAGTCAGGGAACAAGATCCCCTGACATCTCTCCACCCAGGATTACCAAACACATGTTCTAAATTTTTCTCATTAATTATTACTGATAATAATGACCATGTAGGTCCACTGCAAAGTCTTACACCACAAAGAGAACACCATCCTTTCTAATTAGTACATGCATCATAAACAAGTTAAATGCACCTCTCTGAAGCTGTTGTAAAACCCTTGTTGTGGTTCTCAGGCTGAGAGAGAGATGCTTTGATTCTGTTTCATGGATTGGAGTAGTGGAAAGACTTAGCATTCTCAAGTACTAAGAACATGTGGCGGGGGGACAATTAAGAGGCAGATTATTCTGCACAAGGGGTCTTCCTTCCTACCAAACCTAGAGTTCTAGGGAAATCGGAAGCCCTGCTTCCGGGAGCCTTGCTTTCTTCTTGCTGTCACTCAGGATGCTAGGCTCAGAGTGTCCTGGCCAGTGGACCACAGCCAACAGATCTCACATCTCAGTGTGCCTGTTACCCCCACACCCTCAGCACTGAGAAATCTCAGCCCTCCCCTTACTTCCTCCTCTTCTTCTGGCCCCTCTCCCAGCTCTTCACTCTTCCCTAAGAAACCCTCATTTCCTTTCCAGAAAACTTCCTTCATCAAAGTGTCACTTCCTCGTTTTTGCCCCATCTCATTATTAAAACTCAGGCAGGTCCAGACAATTTTCCACCACTCAGAGCTTCTGCTCTTCATCCAGTGAGACCTAGCTCTGCTCTTTCCCCCATCTGCCCAACACAAACACACATCCCATCCCTGTCTTCCTTCCTGGCCCTCTCTGCCCCTCCCAGGGACAGTTTTCTGCTCTGAACTAGATTTTATCCTGCCTACAGCCTATCTAGCTTCCTCCCAAGTCTATGAGCTTTTCTATGACCATAATTCACAGCAAGTTGCCAAACTTTGTGTGCCCAGGTCCAGTCAAATATTGACACAATCAGAAATCCTTCTACCCTCCTGATTCAAGCTTCTGATTGATATCCTCACACTTCACTTGAAATCCAGAATCTTCTCCCTTGTAACCTGGCTACTATCCTATATCTCAAAGTGAAAGGCTTCTCTTGGCTTCAAAGGTTAACCCCTCCACCTAAATCCCAAAGTTTGAAATCTCCTATTCCTTGAATAATATTTCAAACAAGTGTTATACACTCAGTACTGATCATATGCTAAAGTGTGTTAGTTGCTCAGTCGTGTCCGACTCTTTGTGATCCCATGGACTGTAACCTGCCAGGCTCCTCTGTCCATGGAGTTCTCCAGGCTAGAATACTGGAGTGGATAGCCATTTCCTTCTCTAGGGGATCTTCCCAACCCAGGGATCGAACTTGAGTGCCCTGCATTGACAGCAGATTCTTTATCATCTGAACCAGGAGGAAGCCCAATTGTAAGCTAGGTACTATGTAAAGATGCATTATCATACCCAGGCCTCACAATAACCCTATCAGATATTAATAGATTAGACTGAAACATTTAAGATTTCAGATATCCAACTGGTTTTCACCTATAGAACTGTTATTAGGCATTTATATGTGCAAAATTATTGGCCTCATTTCACAGTAGGAAAAACTGAGGCTCAAGGAGACAAAATAATTTCCCCAATGTCACACAACTAAGACCTCAGAGCTCAGGTCTCACTACCACACTGTCTCTGGAGCATGTCTCACACCCAACTTTGCAGACCTGGCCTTATCTGCAGATCTTTTCTTAGGCAAAACTGATTTTTCCCTCCATTAGTTCCTTTAACAGCCAGACTAAGACCCATGTCCTTCCTTGAAGTTTTCCTAACAAATCTGGAACCAAGCTAATCCCAGTCTCCCTTGAATCCATGAGACAGTATCATCAACTCACCCATTTATGCCCTCTACTCCTCTCCTCATTCTTTACCAATGGGTTGTTTCTTCCCAAACTAAACAACATAGTTGACAAGGACAAGAAACCCTAAAAGGGATGCCCTTTCCCCTCCTGTGCCACTATCTGCTCACACATAAAGTGAAGGTGTTAGGAAGGACTAGCAGTCCTCAAATTGGCTTCTAGATGAAACAGTGAAAATGAAAAAATTGAATTTAATTTAAAAGTGAAGTGCCTGTATATAAAATAGATCAAGGTGAGCCTGATTTAGAGGGGGAGGCATAAAAAGACCACCTACTTAGCATCACCCACTATCTTTTCCTCCATAAACACAAATGACTACAAGCTCGGCTTGAAACAGGAGGTAGCAAGTTGTCAAGTCTCTTTTTCCATTGGGTCCCTCTTCCCAATGCTCTGAAGAAGCCCTTCTCAAGCTGAGCTGCACTAAGTCAGTACAAAACAGGGCATGCATGCGTGCTCAGTGTCCAAGCCATATCCTATTCTTTTTGCAACCCCCTGGACTGTAGCTTGCTGGGCTCCTTTGTCCACGGGATTTTCCAGGCAAGAACACTGGGAGTGCATCACCATTTCCTTCTCCAGGGATCTTCCCAACCTAGGAATCAAACCTGTATCTTCTGCATTGGCAGGCAGGTTCTTTACCACTGAGTCACCAGAGAAGCCCAAATAGGACATAAGCAGTAATAAAGCCCTTTTGATACTGCAAAGACTTCCTCCCATGTCAACTGCTTCCAGTCTCTCATTTTTCCCAAACATTTTCTACATTCCACTATGGATGTGAGAGTTGGACTGTGAAGAAGGCTGAGCGCCAAAGAATTGATGATTTTGAACTGTGGTGTTGGAGAAGACTCTTGAGAGTCCCTTGGACTGCAAAGAGATCCAACCAGTCCATTCTGAAGGAGATCAGTCCTGGGATTTCTTTGGAAGGAATGATGCTAAAGCTGAAACTCCAGTACTTTGGCCACCTCATGCGAAGAGTTGACTCATTGGAAAAGACTGATGCTGGGAGGAATAGGGGGCAGGAAGAGAAGGGGACGACAGAGGATGAGATGGCTGGATGGCATCACTGACTGGATGGACGTGAGTCTGAGTGAACTCCGGGAGTTGGTGATGGACAGGGAGGCCTGGCGTGCTGCGATTCACAGGGTCACAAAGAGTCGGACATGACTGAGCGACTGATCTGATCTGATCTGATTGTTAACTTTCTAGAACACTGCTTGGAGCCCATAACTCTCTTGTTCAGACAACTGCAGTAGATCCCTATTACCTGCCATGGAAGGCAGAATTCTAAGTTGGTTCCTTAGATGTCCTGCCTCTTGGTCTACACACTCTGCGTAGTCTCAGGACTGTGAATGTGAGAGATTTAAATTCCAAGGTTATGTTACATGACACAACTGACCTTAACTTAGGGAAGTAATTCAGGTGAACCTGATCTAGTCACATGAGCTCTTTCAAAGTAGAACATTTTATCTCGTTTGTCTCAGAAGGTAAAATCAAGAGAGATTCAAAGCACAAGACAGCATTAATATGCCATTGGTGGCTTAAAAATGGAGACAGCCACATGGTAAGGATAGGGGACAGACCCCTGAGAGCCCACAAAGAAATTCAGCCCTCAATCCTCCACCCATAAGCAGCTCAATTCTGCCAATCTTAAGAATGAACTTGAAAACAGATTTTTCCTCTGAACCTCCAGAGCAGACCTCACCCCAGTGGACTCCTTGACTTCAGTCTTACAATAAACAACATAGAGAATGTAGCCACACTGCGCTGCACTTCTGACCAACAAAATTGCATACTAATAAACGGGTGTTGCTGTAAATTGGTGGTAATCTGTTACACAGCCCAAGAAACATATACACCTACTGAATAAAGTCACTTCATGCAGTGTTCAGGGTCCTCAATGGCCATTTCCTAAATTCTAGGTTCAGCTCCCCTGACACAAAGTAATACACTTCAAGACCCAGGGAGCTGAAACACTGTGCTTTTGCCCACGCTACTCCCCCAAGTCTGTCCATCTCTTTATCCACAGCACTTAGGAACCAGTATGCCATGCAGACCAGATCAAATGCCATCTTCATCCTAGAACTTTTCCTAGTCTTTGGACTCAGCATTAATCCTGAATTTCTGCTGCTCCCTCAGAATATTACCTATAGCTCTATCTTGTCAGTTACACAGCTATCCAGAGGCTCAGAGGATTATTAACTCTCAGAGGAGTTAGGCACTATGCCTGGATCATAGAGCATAGAGTAGGGACTTGACGACAAAACTCTTCTCTTCCTAACAGAAGCCAGGCTGCACTTTGGGTACTTTGAGCAGCAGAGTGGATCTCAGAGCTAACTACTTTAACTGGGCCCTCCACTTTCTAATAAGTGACTACACTAGATGCCAGTTCAAACTTGTGATACTAATTAATTTTTATGTTGCATTACTTTTCTGAATGGCAATCTATTTGCAGTAATTCTAGAATGCATAATTCCCACCCACGGTTCCCAGAGGAAACACATTTAAATATGAACACTGTTAAAAATTAGCATTCCAGAATTTTGTTTTAATTTTGGACATTTATTTACAAAAATGTAACCATTCGTTATTTAATAATTACACTGGCTTCTTTTGTACTTTGAGTACTTTCCCTGTTGTACAATTCCATGGGAGAGAGAAATCAAAAAGGAAAATTTTGAAAAATTATGTTGGACCTCACTGTTTCAAGAAAAGAAAAAAATGAGGAAGCTGTTAAAGGTATAGGTTAGAGTCAATCTAATTTCAGTGAAATGGAAAAACAGAGAAACTTTCCTATCAGTTCTAGCTCAATTCCTCTACACCTTGGCCTGATAAGGAGATGGCAGTGCCTATGATTGATAGGGGCTTCCTGGTGGCTAAGAGGGCAACTGAAGCAGGAGGAACCCACCTGGCCCCACAGGCTCTAGCTGCGGCTTCCTTCCCAGGCACCCTGCATTCTGTCAGCCCCTCAACTACACTCCAGTTTGCCAAGAAGCCACCAATGAGTATTCTGTGTATCTTCTAGGATTTTGTCCTTCTAGTAAATAGGCTTCTACCTAACCCATCAACAATTTAAAAAATACTCAAAGACATGAGCTCATAATAAAATGAAACAAAAAAAGTCCCTCGTTAAATCCAACCTCATCCCTTATAAACAACTTTTTATTGAGTAGATCTTTCTGACATACTCAGAAGGCCATATTCAAAAAGCATAAAGTGGAAAACAAGCTATAAAAACTACACCACACTGAACAATTACATGCCAACGAACTGGACAACCTAGAGAAAATGGATAATTATTAGAAACATACGGCTTACCAAGACTAAATCAGGAAGAAGGAGAAAATCTGAACAGACCAAGGAGATTGAATCAGCAAAGAATCTCCCAGTGAAGAAAGGACCAGGACCAGACGGCTTCCTTGGTGAATTTTACCAAACACTTAAAGAAGAATGAACAACAATTATTCTCAAACTCATCCAAAAAACTGAAGAGGCAAGAACACTCTTAAACTTCTTTTATGAGGTCAGCATTATCCCAATACTAAAATCAGTAACTATAGGCCACTATTCCTGATGAATATAGATGCAAAAATTCTAAATAAACTAGCAAACCAAATACAGCAGCATGTTAAAAGCATCATTCACCATGTGCAAGTGAGATATATTCTTGGAATGCAAGGATGATTCAATATATGCAAATAAATCAATGTGATACATCACATTAATAAAATGAAAGAAGCATATGATCATCTCAATAGACGCAGAAAAAGTATTTCACAAATTTCAACATCCATTTATGTGAAAAGCTCTTAATAAATTAGGTATAGCAGGAACATGTCTCAACATAAAGAAGGCCCTACATGACAGTGTTGAAGCTAATATGATACTCTTTGAGGAAAGATAGAAAGTTTTTCCTCCAAGATCAGGAGCAAGACAAGGAGGCCACTCACACCACACATATTCAACATATTAATAACACTAGAAATCCTAGCTAATCAGGCAAGAAAAAAAAAGGTATCAAAATTGGAAAGAAAGAAGTAAAACTGTCTCTATTTGCAGATGACATGATTTTTATTTTAATATAGAGAAAATCCTAAAAAGTCAATAAACAAACAAAAAGCTGTTAGATCTAACCAGTGAATTCAACAGAGTTGCAAGATACAAAATTGGTAGCATTTCTATAAACTAATAATGAATTTTCTAAAAAAGAAATAAAGAAATCAATACCATTTACAATACCATCAAAAATAATAAAATACTTATGAAAAAATGTAACTAAGGAGTTGAAAGATTTCTACTCCAATGTTCTACATCCACTGATGAAATGAATCGTAGTAGACAAAAATACACGGAAAGGTATCTCATGTTCATGGACAGGAAAAACTAATATTGTTAGGATGTCAATACCACCAAAATCATCTAGAGGATTAATGCAATCCTCATCAAGCTTCCAAAGGTATTTTTTTTTTTACAGAAGTAGCAAAAAACCAGTAAAATTTATAAGGAACCACAAAAGACCCTGAATAGCAAAAAAATCCTGAGAAAGAAGATCCAAGCAGGAAGCATCACACATCCTGATTTCAAGCTATACTATAAAACTGTACTCATCAAAACAGGAAGTTACTGGCATAAAAAAGAGACAAATAGATCAGTGGAAGAAAATCGAGAACCCAGAAATAACCCCAAGCATATGCAGTTAACTAATATTTGACAAGAAGGCCAAGAACACTCAATAAAAAAAAAAAAGACAGTCTTTTCAATAAGTGGTGCTAAGGGGTAGTAGGGAAGGGAAGGCTTGGGAGATTGGGGTTAGCAGATACCAATATTATATAGAGAATGAATAAACAAGGTCCTACCGCAGAGCAGAGAGAACTATATTCAATATCTTATGAGAAACTATAATGGAAAAGCATATAAAAAAGGGTGCACACATATGTATATCTGAATCATTTTCCTGTACAGCAGAAACTAACACAACATTGTAAATCAACTGTACATCAATAAAAATTTTTAAAAGTTAAGTGGTACTGAGATAATTAGCTCTTCACATGTAAAAAATATGAAACTGGCCCCATATTGTATACTACTCCCCAAAATCAACTTGAATTAAAGACTTAAATGTAAGGCCTGAAACCATAAAACTCCTAGAAGAAAACATAGAAACAAAGCTCCCTGACATGGCTCTTGGTAATGATTTTTGGATATAATATTTAAAACACAAACAACAAAATCAAAAATAAACAAATGGGACTACATCAAACTAAAAAGCTGCATAACAAAAGAAATCATCAACAAAGTAAAAATCATATATGTGATAAGGGGTTAATATCTAAAACATATAAAGAACTCAGGGTTTTATATTAATATACAATTCAGCAGCAAAAACAAAAAACAATTTAAAAATGGACAAAGGACCTGAATAGATATTTCTTCAAAGAAGATGCATGAAATGCCAACAGGTATATAAAAATTTACTCAGCATCACTAGTTGTTAGGAAAATGAAAATTAAAACCACAGTGAAGTATCAACCACCTCATCACTGCAAAAATGACCATCATCAAAAAGACAAGAGATAACAAATGTTGGTGTGGAAGTGGAAAAAAGGGAATACATCCAAAGGTAACAAAAACACTAGATAGAGAAGAACAAATATTGTATGACCTCCCTTGTATGTAGGACCTAAACAAACAAACTTACAGAAAAAGAAATCACACTTGTGGTTACCAGGTGGAGAGTGGGAGAACTGGAGGCCAGTGGTCAAAAGACACAAACGTCCAGTTACAAGGTAAGTTAAGTACCAGGGATGTAAAGTACAACAGTGTGACTATAGCCACCACAGCTGTGTGATATACAGGGAAGTTGTCAGGAGAGTAAATCCGAAGAGTTCTTAATCACAAGGAAAATATTTCTTTCCTTTTTTCTTTATTTTAACTATATAAGAAGACGGGTGTTAGCTGAAACTACTGTGGTAACCATTTCACAATATACATCAAACCATCATGCCGTATGCCTTAAATGTATACAGTGATGTATGTCCATTATTTTTCAAAACTGGGGTTGGGGGGGAAAAAGCCACACTAGCATTTTCTGAGACCTCTGTTCCACTAACCACAGTTGTTTTCTGGTCTCCACATCATACCTCCACATGGAGACCCTATTTCCCTAATCATGGAACACTATGACCTCACCACTAAAAATAAACAGCTAAGAACCAAGGAAACTAACTGGAACTGAAAGCATCCTGAACAAAAATCAAGCTTTATATGATCTCAGTTTAATCATCTGCCCTGTCTTGCTCTTTTCCAGAATTATATATTTTCCATTACCATATTTTCTTTACCACTAATGTAGGTATATAGTTTCTTCCCTTCAAGGATATTAAGTGGTTTTTTAATTCTATAAATTCTCCTCTGAGAGCACTTTTTATATATGACCTGTAGGGTTTGTTTATTTGAATGCATTTGATTTGGATATTAAGAATTCAAATCCTAAGGAATTCTATAAGAAAATAAATAAATATAAATTCTGTTCTCAAGAGGCCAGAGATTCTTTGGTACTGGATTCACCCTTATACTATATTCTTCCTCAAGTAAAGGGCACTTTATATGATGTATTTGAAAGCAATAAACCGAACTTGGGATGGAACAAAGTGATGGATTGTGTCTGGGGTTTTTGTGGTTTAATGGCTTTGGGTTTATGAGGAAATTTTGTTTTATGAAAACAACATGAAAAGGCTGTCATTGTTTATGATATTAAAGTCTAATGTAAAAAAAAAGTAATGTTTTCCAGCTTAATAAGCAGGCATTATGCTCAGAAGCAGATCTGGCTTTATCGAATTCTCAGACTTCAGTCCCAAAGTTGCTGTAATCCTCTATGAAAAGATCCAAAAGGTATTCAGAAACACAGAACAAAATATTTAAAGGTCCAAGACAATACATTTGTTTCTATTGAGTTTTTCTTTTATATTGGTTGTACTTAACATTTGGTCATTGTGATGAAATACATGCTATTTCCTTTTGAATGGAACTAATTTTAACAAAATTGATTAAAATATGACTTAAACATTGATTGGGTAAATTTTTAACACTAGTTCATAAGATTCAATTATTGTAATCTTAAATTGGCTCTCATTGTTCAATAAACATTAACAAAATAATTAATTGAGAAGGTATGGACTCCACATTTTAAAGAACCAGTTTTATTTTTCTAAAATCATTTAATGATGACAATTTGGCTTTGTAACAAGAGCTGAAAACATAATTCATTGAGAGATGAATCATCCCTCTTCCAGTAAGCCAATAAGAAATATTTTAAGAACATTTTTCATCAAAATCCATTCAGTAAAACCACCTTTAAAAAAAGCAATGAATATAAAACCTATGAGTCTCAAAGAACAGAAAACAAAAAAAGTTTATATAACTTTTGTTAATTGAAGCATATGTTTTAAAAATTATTCCAGATAATTACTGCTGCTGCTGCTGCTGCTAAGTCGCTTCAGTCGTGTCCCACTCTGTGCGACCCCATAGACGGCAGCCCACCAGGCTCCCCCGTCCCTGGGATTCTCCAGG
The DNA here is from genome assembly GCF_029407905.1 of Bubalus kerabau. NCBI lineage: Eukaryota > Metazoa > Chordata > Mammalia > Artiodactyla > Bovidae > Bubalus > Bubalus kerabau. Next base: position 95,452,297 of record NC_073627.1, on the reverse strand, counting down.
CAAGAAAACTGGAGTGGGTTGCCATTTCCTTCTCCAATGCATGAAAATGAAAAGTGAAAGTGAAGTCGCTTAGTCGTGTCCGACTCTTAGTGACCCCATGGACCACAGCCCACCAAGCTCCTCCACCCACGGGATCTTCCAGGCAGAGTACTGGAGTGGGGTGCCAATGCCTTCTCTGAGATAATTACTAATCACATTTTAAAAATAAACATTAGATTAAGATAGCCAAGCACACCTTAAAAATGAACATTCATCTAATTATATCTTTGCCATGGACTAAAAATTAAAATGGACTTTTTGGTTAACATTTTAAATGGCTTTTTAACATCATAAACTCAAGGTGTGTGTGTGTATTCCTAAAGATGCTCCAAAACTACTATAATTTTAAAAGATTATTTATCCATTCAAAGCTTTCTGCCACTTACCATTGACTAATGAATTACCATTCCTTAGTAAAATTTTATTGCTAGACTGTGACATCCCTGTGGAAAGAGCCTATGCTCTTTATTCCTGCTGCTGCTGCTGCTGCTAAGTTGCTTCAGTCGTGTCCGGCTCTGTGCGACCCCATAGACGGCAACCCACCAGGCTCCGCCGTCCCTGGGATTCTCCAGGCAAGAACACTGGAGTGGGTTGCCATTTCCTTCTCCAATGCATGAAAGTGAAAAGTGAAAGTTAAGTCACTCAGTCATGTCTGACTCTTAGCGACCCCATGGACTGCAGCCCACCAGGCTCCTCCATCCATGGGATTTTCCAGGCAAGAGTACTGGAGTGGGGTGCTATTGCCTTGGATTTTTATTCCTAGAGGTTATTATAAAACATAGACTATCACTAGGTACTCAGAAACTGTTTATTGAATGAATGAAAAACTGATGAATTTTTTAAATTAATGAACATTGTTCTGAAATGTCCCTCCTTATTTTTTTTTAAGTCTTTATTGAATTTGTTACAGTATTTCTTCTACTTTCTGTTTTTGGGTTTTGGCCATAGGATCTTAGCTCCCTGACTGGGGACTGAACCTGCACCCCCTGCATTGGAAGGCAAAATCCTAACCACTGGACCACCAGGGAAGTCCCTGAAATGTCCCTCTTTAAACTTGAAGTGTATTATATCATGTATTATAGGAAAAAAAAAAAAAAAAAGCAGAGATCCTTTGGATTTTCATGAATTGGATTTTCATGGATTTTCATGAACTTAAGTAACAGGAGTAGTATCATGAGAAGAGCATGATAATTTAACAACATGCAATGCCTTCAGCTTCCCTGGTGGCTCAGATGGTAAAGCATCTACCTGCAATACAGGAGACCAGGTTCAATCCCTGGGTTGGGAAGATCTCCTGGAGAAGGAAATGGCAACCCACTCCAGTATTCCTGCCTGGAGAATCCCAGGGATGGAGGAGCCTGGTAGGCTACAGTCCATGGGGTCAAAAAGTTGGACACGACTGAGCAACTTCACTTCATGACTTACTGGTAGTCATTTCTTAGAAATATCTTTCCTCTACTGCTACATAATGGTTGATGGGAAGAGCCACCGTGTGAGACATCTTGGACAAGCAGGCATTTGATAATAAGCCTTACAAAAGTTGGTTTTAATTCTCAATACAAACTGTCAAGGTAGATACTATTATTACTAGCCCTACCTTAAAGAGAGGCCTCAAGAGGTTAAGTAGTTTGCCCAAGTTAATGCTGCTGTTGAACTGCAGAGAAGAGCCTCCTAGGTTTCCAAGCCTGTGTTTCATCCACTGAACTACAGGGTCTCTCAGCACTTAGGAATAATCCATATCTATGAATTTAATTTTACATAATTTATTTTTCCAAGTTTACTTTAACGCTGGGCTGGAGGAAGCACAAACTGGAATCAAGATTGCTGGGAGAAATATCAATAACCTCAGATATGCAGATGACACCACCCTTATGGCAGAAAGTGAAGAGGAACTAAAATGCCTCTTGAAGAAAGTGAAAGAGGAGAGTGAAAAAGTTGGCTTAAAGCTCAACATTCAGAAAACGAAGATCATGGCATCTGGTCCCATCACTTCATGGGAAATAGATGGCGAAACAGTGGAAACAGTGTCAGACTTTATTTTGGGGGGCTGCAAAATCACTGCAGATGGTGACTGCAGCCATGAAATTAAAAGACGCTTACTCCTTGGAAGGTAAGTTATGACCGACCTAGATAGCATATTCAAAAGCAGAGACATTACTTTGCCAACAAAGGTCCATCTAGTCAAGGCTATGGTTTTTCCAGTGGTCATGTATCGATGTGAGAGTTGGACTGTGAAGAAAGCTGAGCACCGAAGAACTGATGCTTTTGAACTGTGGTGTTGGAGAAGACTCTTTCGAGTCCCTTGGATTGCAAGGAGGTCCAACCAGTCCATCCTAAAGGAGATCGGTCCTGGGTGTTCATTGGAAGAACTGATGTTGAAGCTGAAACTCCAGTACTTTAGCCACCTCATACGAAGAGTTGACTCACAGGAAAAGACCCTGATGCTGGGAGGGATTGGGGGCAGGAGGAAAAGGGGATGACAGAGGATGAGATGGCTGGATGGCATCACCTACTCGATGGACATGAGTTTGGGTGAACTCCGGGAGTTGGTGATGGACAGGGAGGCCTGGCGTGCTGCAATTCATGGGGTCACAAAGAGTCAGACACGACTGAGCAACTGAACTGAACTGAATACTTTTTAAAGAAGAATTATATCCTAATTCATTCTGAATCACTCATTTACTCTACCTTTAATCAGGTTTCTAATCCAACTTTTTGTTTCTATGTATCTTTTAAAAATAGATATAGGAACAGTAGAAGCAACTATAAATACACTGTGTTGAAGCTGACTTAAAAATAAGTATATAGGAATAGAAACATATACATCAAAAACATTAGACTCCTGATATGACCCTTATTTTTACTAACAGCAATTCCCACATCTTAACCAAATAATCTACTTGAGCCCATGTACGAAAGCCTACTTATTCTCACTACCTACTCAAATTTAGTAGTCAAAATAGCAAACATTTCATTGTTTAATATTTTTGAGATATGTCAATTACATACAAATTCAAACTGCTTGTAAATTGGGGTCATGCTTAGTTTTGGAACTATTCCAGTGAAAAATATTCCTTTCTGGACAGGCTTTACCATTATAAGAAAGGACCTCACAGTTTGCCTCTCTCAGTCTATATGGGGTCTCCCTTGTGACCGTGTTTTAATTTTATTAAGAGTTCATCACTAATGTGGTTTCTCTTCCACTTGAACTCAAACCCAAACCAGTTTAATGTCATGTTTCTAGTGATTCAATATGAAACAGGGGCATATCAAAAGATCTTATATTTGTGGGATCTTAGAAATTATTTTTTCCTTTGACTTTTTAAAAATCTTTTTAGGTGATAACTTTTATTACTATCTTTATTAGGTATATTGTGTACTCAGTTGCTCAGTCATGTCTGACTCTTTATGACCCCATGGACTATAGCCCTACAGGCTCCTTTGTCCATGGGATTTCCCAGGCAAGAATACTGGAGTAGGTTGCCATTTCCTCCTCCAGGGGATTTTCCTAACCCAGGGATTGAACCCGTGCCTGCTGCGTCTCCTGCATCGGCAGGCAGATTCTTTACCGCTGAGCCACCTGGCAAGCCCATTAGGTATACTATCTACTTACAAAAAGGCTTTAGGGAGATTTGTGGGGGGAAAAAAAAAAAAAAACAGGAAAAGACAGAATCACTTAAACTCAATTAGAAAGGAAGCGTCCTAAATAGTACAAGGAAACAGAACAGATGAGATTTAATTTCATATAATTTCTGCATTCACATATAGATAATCCCCAACTTACTAAGGAACAGAGCTCCAAAAGCTCATAGGTGAGTCAGTGGTCTGGAACCCACACTGAAATCTCCTATCAAAACAGTATCATACAAAGTGACTAGGTTTCCATACCAGTCTACAAAGCCCAATTCAACCCTGAATGCATTTCAATTGTGATACCAATAAGAAATCTGAGTCGAGGAAAGCTGGCCTGAAGACTCATGCCAAAATGGAGAACATGTTTTTATACAATAAAGTCATTCATTCATAAGACATTAATTGAGAACCAAGAAGCTACAGAGTGTCAGTTTTACATGTTCTAATTCTGGAATTAAAGAGACCTACTTTTTAGATATAAACAGGAGATAAAATAATGCCTTAAAAGGAGTAACATATGGAAAGTCCTTGGCACATAAAAGATTAACTAATTTTAGTCCCCTTCCTTTGTTTCCCATGGGACAAAAAAGAAAGGGGGGGACTTAGCTTTCTCTCTTTAAATTCCTGAAAAAAACCCAAGTTTAACTTCTAAACCCTCTTCTCTTTCTGTGGGCACTCCCATCACCCAGACACCCATCCAGGTCCTGCGCCCCATGCCCTTCGACTTCTCACTGTGCCAAACATTAAAAGTATCACCTCTCAACCCAACCTTGTCCGCATTCCTGCAGCCAGTAATGTCCGTCAGGTGCTAAAAGAAGAGCAGATGATATCAATTAAAGCAACTGCTTTTGGTAATTGACATTTAATTTTTAAGAAAAAGTCTATCAATCTCAATAAATTTCTAATTAGTGTAATGTTTCAGAAAGCAGAAGAATGATGTAAAAGAATTCAGAAAGATGTTTGGGAACAGACAGATAAAGGAATAAAGCCATTCCTTTATTCCTTCAGTGTGAGGAAATAAAATGAAGAATCATCGAGTTCTATGGAAGTGCAGCCTAAAGTGGGTCTGCATGGATTGGAATGTCCAAGAAGACTTCTTTGTGGAAAGCTTCTCCTAGGATATAAGCCCAATCAGAGTAGGAATGTCATCTGTTCAAATTAACCCTGAATCTCAAGGACCTAGAATAACTTCTGGCACATCACTGGCCCTGAATTGAAGAAAATGTGTAAAAATGAAAGGATATTGGCTTAAATATAGACCTGAGAATGAGTCGAAATTAGCTGGGAGACATGGAATTAGCAGAAGTGATGGCCTTGGGTAGAAAGGAGCAGGGGTCTTTGGCCAACTTAGAAAGGAGATTATCAAAATGATGAGCCAGAAGCTCTAGGGACAAAAGTGAGAAATGAATTTGGAGAGGTGGGCAAAGGCCAGATATGTCTGGGCCTTTCAAGATGTTTAAGAATTTGACCTAACTGTGCCCTCTCAAAGCCCCAACTTGGACTGAACATTCTACAACCAGAACAACTCTGACAGGGGGCAGGGGGCAGGGAGACTCTGGGGTGGGAGGCACGGAGGAAGAGTGGCAGCAGCCTCTGTCTGTCGGGTAGATGAGTCCCGGGAGTGTACCTTCAGAGCTACCATATCTGCATTAGGACTCACCACAGATGAATAAACACACCAGGGATACTTGAGTCCTTCGCCTGAGGTGCTTTCACGAAGGAAATCATACTCGGAGTCATTGTTTAGAAGTTCAGACAGTTAGCTAAGCATGCCGGGATCATTCACTGAAAGAAGGACATGAAAAATGAAAACATTTTGCTCCTGAATCTGTGTGTGTGTGTGTGTGTGTGTGTGTGTGTGTGTGTGAGAGAGAGAGAGAGAGAGAGAGAGAGAGAGAGAGAGAGGGAGAGAGGGGAAATTCTGTCAGGGGACTGACTTTAAAAGAATGGAGGATTACACACTTCACTGTTCAAGGGTGACAGAGAGAAAACGAGGCTGGCACCAAGCAGGAAGCCCAATCCTGTGTGAATAAAACACTGCACGTTTATGCAATCCCTCGTACCCGATCTTTTATCACAAACTATTTTGATTGCAAAGAGAGAGAAGTGCTAAGTAAAAATTATTTACTCTGGGTCTATTATGAAAAGAAAAGATTAACTCTCTAACACTTCGTTCATTTTGAAGGTGTATTTTCTACCTTCCCGGTATGATTTATATTAATGAGAGGTTTAAAACAGGTTTTAACTTAAGAATGATTGCTGATGGTGAAGTGAGTAATTATACACCTTCTGACAGGACACGTGAATGGCTCATACAAGGGAACTGCATAACATGCCAGGCTAATCCTCCCTGCATAAAAAGGGAGAATGCTTTGCAAGCTGGCCGATTTTAAGCTCCAGTTAACAAAAACCCTTTTTGTTGGAGCCTAAAACAAGAATGGGTTAACAAAAGCAAGGAGGGAAAAAAATCTTATTTTTTTCCCTTCTTCACAAAATATAGTATTACAGGACTTAAAGGTTTTGAAAGGCCACGATGCGGCTGAAAGACTTGAGAAAGGGGCAAGGTCTGGGCCAGCAACAACAAACTGAAAAGATCCCAAGGAAAATCAGAACCTCTTATCAGTAGGGAACGTTATGATGTGATTCCAGTTTATGGCTAAGTTTTGGTTTTGTTTTTTTTTAACGAGTTAAAGGTGTAGAGCCAAGGAAGGTGCCAATGCTCCCTGCCTAGGTAGAGACGAAACCTAGGATTCACGGATGTGAATAAAGAAAAACCATAAGCCACAGTGGGCAAGTCAATAGTGTGTGTGCCGTTTCTGCATGGCTGCGTTTTCTCATACAAGAGCCACTTCTGGACAATAACAAGACCCCGGAAAGCATCTGCTTAGGGATTACGACCCGGCTACACTGAGAAATGTTCCGTTAACATAGAGCGACCGTGGGCTTAACTCTGTGCGTGCCTGGCCTGCCCACTGACACACACACAATACACACCGTGGTCCTAGATGCTTTCTGAAGAATACACTCAGCTGTGGGCACCACTCACCTGCTCGAGGGAAGGAAAGGAAGAAATGAAAACCGCCACATTTATTCCACCTGATGAGCATTGAGAAATGGAAGACCAAGGTTGGCAGGTGCCAAGAAGGAAGCCCAGAGAAGCAGATCATGTCTTGGAGGATGAGGCAGCAAGCCCCTAGTATGGAATTATTTCCTAAGATAGACATCACCTGAGAAAATCTCAAATTAGAAATTTAAGGAACAAAATCCTCACATTCATCTTCTACGTCTCTTAAATGATTCAGAGAATCCTAAATTTTGACAAGTTTCTAACATGATTTGAACTATTCGTCTTACTTGAGATATTTATATGGATTCACTGGCCTGCATGGTGAATTCTGCCCCTTCAGTGGGCTATGATCACAGAAGTCGGGAATGCACTCACCTACTTGCAGGGTCCCCTGACGCAGTGCCCAGGACAGCCAGGTCTCACAGAGCAAATCAACACACCCAGCGGGACAGGTCAAGAGGGCAGGCCTGCCTCCGGCTCCTTCCTTCTGCTGACACCCTGCCTTTGCTCTTGACAGGATGGAGCACAGAGTCTTCACTTTTTAAGAAGGCCAAGGCAAAGAACAGGAAGCTGAAGCCGTGGCATTTCCTAAACTAACTGTATTACTACTGCTCTTCAAAAGATCCTTTACAGACATGTACTTGAGCCCTAAAGATAATAAATTATGCTGCAACTGTGATATCCACACAAATGTAGTTTTAAAATACTCTCTTTCCAACTGCAAAGAATAGGTAAACCATTTCTGTTCCTTCATGGGTATCTGGAAGCTAGAATTTCTAGGTGTGGAAAAATTTCTTTGAAAGTGATTCCAAAAATTTTCAAGAAAAATATCTAACAATTTATCATAAAGAGGGTTTTAAAGTTTAAGGTTCAGCATTTGGTTCTTTTGCAGTTATTCTTTAATATCTGTTTGCAAAACTGCATATATTGCAAAATAAGCCTATATTCAAGGCAGAATAAATTCACTAGTCCTGTAAACTTAAATATCTGTTTCATTCAAGTCTATCAATTTTGAGCTGAAATGATGACCAGAGGACACTTTTGTCATCATTAGCACTCTTCCCAAATACTCCAAAGGAAAACTGTTCTAAAATTTATATATCATCTAACATATATAAAGCATCTATCAATTATAATTACCAAAACAAGAGTCAAAGGCAATGCTTTATTATTCTATTACTTGTCAAGGAAAGATACCTCAAGAATTTCTGTGACTCTTGGAAACAGAAGTTTGGAGCCTAGAGACCTCTGTCTCACTGAACTATCAAACGTAGGAGAAATTATCCCACAGAAAATGTCAGAGAATTCCTCCCTAGATAGGATGGCAGAGAGATTCAAGTTCTTAGCATCAAACACATTACAAAATGCACATGCAAGGAAAGTCCTGGGAACAAGAACCCAATACACTTACACTTATCCTGGTGTAACAGGATAAGAAGGAATAAGATGGGGAGAAGAGACATGCAGGGATTTTATTAATCTAATTTCAAATTTTTATTTCTTTATTCACACATTCATTTAAACTTTTAATTATTTTAAATTTATTCAAATAAATTTAAACAAAATTTTAAACTGGCTGATGCATGCATGAGTTTGTAGAAATACTTGTATTTTTGTATGTCTTAAATATTTCAAAATACATTTTTAAGAAACTGAACCAAGGGAATTAGGACAGGAATAATGAGGTGAAATCACCAGATCAAAGAATTATAGGGGAAAAAACAGCTTCAAGGATGTACACTTGGTCTCTTTGAACAGACCAAAACAATCTAATCTTTTAAAATTTAAATCCTTTAATCAGGGTTCAAATGTGGTAGTCTTACTACACAGTCCTTCACAACTGATAGGTACTTGATAGGTGTTGACGATAATGATAATTTTACTCAAACAGGACATTACAGAGAATCTCAGATGATTGAAAAACAATATAAAGAATAAACACTATGCCAGAGAAAAATTTCTCATGCAGTTTAAGAACCTCCAATGGAAACTTAGAAGACTGTCAGACTGATTCGTTTGTGGGATTCCTAAAACCACCTTTACTAACCATTTCCAATCCTGAGCTCTCTGAGGCTTCACACATGCTGTTCCATCTTCCTGGAACACCACCACTTCCCCTCCCCTGGTTAACTTTCATTCCGGCTGCCTTCACCGATCTGGTACATGGGTCTGTCTCATTTTTGTCCCCATAAGAGTCTATATTTCAATATCATAACTTCTCCCATATTTCCATCAAACTTGGTTGGCTGTCTCCCTATCCATCAGATCAGATCAGATCAGTCGCTCAGTCATGTCCGACTCTTTGTGACCCCATGAATCATAGCACACCAGGCCTCCCTGTCCATCACCAACTCCAGGAGTTCACCCAGACTCACGTCCATCGAGTCAGTGATGCCATCCAGCCATCTCATCCTCTGTCGTCCCCTTCTCCACCTGCCCCCAGTCCCTCCCAGCATCAGAGTCTCTTCCAATGAGTCAACTCTTCACATGAGGTGGCCAAAGTACTGGAGTTTCAGCTTCAGCATCATTCCCTCCAAAGAAATCCCAGGGCTGATCTCCTTCAGAATGGACTGGTTGGATCTCCTTGCAGTCCAAGGGACTCTCAAGAGTCTTCTCCAACACCACAGTTCAAAAGCATCAGTTCTTCAGTGTTCAGCCTTCTTCACAGTCCAACTCTCACATCCATACATGACCACAGGAAAAACCATAGCCTTGACTAGATGAACTTTTGTTGGCAAAGTAATGTCTCTGCTTTTGAATATGCTATCTAGGTTGGTCATAACTTTCCTTCCAAGGAGTAAGCGTCTTTTAATTTCATGGCTGCAGTCACCATCTGCAGTGATTTTGGAGCCCCCAAAAATAAAGTCTGACACTGTTTCCACTGTTTCCCCATCTATTTCCCATAACGTGATGGAACCGGATGCCATGATCTTCGTTTTCTGAATGTTGAGCTTTAAGCTAACTTTTTCACTCTCCACTTTCACTTTCATCAAGAGGCTTTTGAGTTCCTCTTCACTTTCTGCCATAAGGGTGGTGTCATCTGCATATCTGAGGTTATTGATATTTCTCCCAGCAATCTTGATTCCAGCTTGTGTTTCTTCCAGTCCAGCGTTTCTCATGATGTACTCTGCATAGAAGTTAAATAAACAGTATCCATACCTTACAGTTACTTTGCTGTTGTTGTTCAGTTGCTCAGTCATGTCGGACTCTTTGCAACCACACGGACTGCAGCACACCAGGCTTCCCTGTCCACCACCATCTCCCAGAGCTTGCTCAAATTCATGCCCATTGAGTCAGGAAAACCAGCCAAACATCTTATCCTCTGTTGTCCCCTTCTCCTCCTGCCCTCAGTCTTTCCCAGTATCAGGGTCTTTTCTAATGAATCGGCTCTTCACATCAAGTGGCCAAAGTACTGGAGTTTCAGCTTCAGCATCAGTCCTTCCAATGAATATTCAGGGTTGATTTCCTTTATGATTGACTGATTTGATCGCCTTGCAGTCCAAGGGACAACTACTTGAGGTTTACTAATTCCCATAAAGTCAAGAACAGAATCCGTTTTTTTGACCTTCGCATTCCCACTATCCATACACCTACTGTATTAGTCGCTCAGTCATGTCTGACTGTAGCCCCGCCAACTCCTCTGTCCAGGAAATTCTCCAGGCACAAATACTGGAGTCGATTGCTATTCCCTTCTCAAGGGGATCTTCCCAACCCAGGGACTGAATCCAGATCTCCTGCACTGTAGACAGATTCTTTACCATGTGAGCCACCAGGGAAGCCCATACTTCTACTGAGTGATTGGCTAAATGAAATCTATGACTATTCTAAAATCTTTCCACTTTCTTCTTCAATTTAAAACACACACAGAATATTCCCACATATATCCATTCTCTTACATCCAGGAAGATATAGGTATGTAAATCTATGTACATATCAAATATATGCGGTTGTCAGATGAAAAAGTGACACAGAACAAATAGCTTTCTTATACAGCTTGACAATATATACTAAGGTATGTGTTGAATGTTGAAAGCAGCTGCTGACACTAGATTTTTAGGAAATAATCACTAACTTTCTACATTTTATTCCTTTGAATTCAAGCTCAGGAAACTTAAAGAAAAAGATCTGGGAGGCAGCCTGGTGGAGTAGAATAAGTTCTGTATTTAGGAACTCGGTTCTTCGAGACTGCTTCCTCCCTAGCCTAGGTGAGACGTTTAGCTGTAAAGGCCTCAGGTTCCTTATCTATAAATGATTAGATTAGATAACAAGGGCAACAACCAATATTTATAAAGCTTTCAGTTGACGACTTTGACACAGGCTTTCTTATCCTAAAAGACCCCTTTGGGTTTTCATGTGCTGTGTTGTTAGTTTTACTCAAAATTATTATTTGGTTACATACCATTTACCTAAGTAAATCCAAGAAGTAAATTTGTACAGATAATTAATTTCTTATTAAAAAAAGAAAGCACTGTTGTCCTGCAGTATCTAGAATGACTGGAAATGTAATCCTGAATAACAATTAGCTGCTAAATTGCCTTCAAAGAACCCACTACCCTTTGTTCTGCTGTTCCCAGAAGCATCACTGGGACCTGCCTGTTAGTAAAGATCAGGGGCTGGCTTTACTTGTCCAGAGAGAAAAAAAGTCACTTCTTCAGGAAAAGAGCCATCAGAAAGAATGCCTCTTCCTACTGCTGCTGCTGCTAAGTCGCTTCAGCCATGTCCGACTCTGTGCGACCCCGTAGACAGCAGCCCACCAGGCTCCCCCATCCCTGAGATTCTCCAGGCAAGAACACTGGAGTGGGTTGCCATTTCCTTCTCCAATGCATGAAAGTGAAAAGTGAAAGTGAAGTCACTCAGTCTTGTCCGACTCCTCGTGACCCCATGGACCGCAGCCCACCAGGCTCCTCCGCCCATGGGATTTTCCAGGCAAGAGTATTGGAGTGGGCTGCCATTGCCCTCTCCCTCTTCCTACTAGATCACACCATTTCTCCCCAAGGCTTAAACTTGAACTACTTAACTCTACAATACTCATAAGATTTTTAATGTGATTACTACTGAAGTTCAGTTCAGTTCATTCGCTCAGTCATGTCCAATTCTTTGCGACCCCATGGACTGCAGCACACCAGGCTTCCCTGTCCATCACCAACTCCCAGAGTTTACTCAAACTCACGTCCATTGAGTTGGTGATGCCATCCAACCATCTCATCCTCTGTTGTCCCCTTCTCCTCCTGCCTTCAATCTTTCCCAGCATTAGGGTCTTTTCCAGTGAGTCAGTTCTTCACATCGGGTGGCCAAAGTATTGAAGTTTCAGCTTCGGCATCAGTCCTTCCAATGAATATTCAGGACTGATTTCCTTTAGAATGGACTGATTGGATCTCCTTGCAGTCCAAGGGACTCTCAAGAGTCTTCTCCAACACCACAATTTCAAAAGCATTAATTCTTCAGCGCTCAGCTTTCTTTCTAGTCCAACTCTCACATCCATATATGACTACTGGAAAAACTGAAAGCTCAACGCATTTATTCAAACTCACATTTAAGAGCAAATGACAATATTTTATGATTTCCTAAAAGCAGGTTTTGATAGAAGATAGGAGTCAGCTCCAGGGGTATCTGGGCTCTAGTATGAAGAGTACACTGGGTACTTTCAAATGCAAATTTAAACCATAAAAATAATACCACAGTAATCAGTCTATCTCATCTAACATTTCTATAGCAAAGCTTCTTCACAAAGATATGCATATACAGTACAGACAATGACTGAATATGGGACTGCTTGCTAACAGCTAAAGTAAACTGATATACTTATGAACATAAGGTTCTCTGTACTGTTGATTATAGCTACTGCTTTTGAATTTATTTTCCAAAGTTGAATGACCACAAAATAAAAGCATCTCTTTACAACTTCTCTTTCTCCTTATGTTTGCCATCTCCCAAAGAAGACGCTTTAATTTCATCTTGAGAACTTCCTTGTCAGTAATTGTCAGTGATGGAGATAGAAATTAAAATTATTTGAATTCTACAAGCTGCTTATGCTCGTAACTGTCATAAAACAATGTTATACCCCAAATGCTCTAGTCCTCTGGGAATGTGGGTGAGGGGTTCACATGAAATAATCCACTTACGTCTCTCCAGGTTCAGGCCAACGCATGGAGAGCTGTATGGGAACTCAGAAACACATCCTTTCATGCTGGACGAACCAAGGCAGGAAGTCACTATCCTCTCTTAGTAGACCAAACAATTCTCACTTCATTGCTAGAATTAAATTCCAGAGAATTTTTTGGATTCTATTTAATGAATGAGGATATATTTTTCATGTGGTGTCATTGTTTTACTACTTCCCATGTTTATTTGGACAGATTCATAGCACTGGGTAGGAAATGTATTGGTTGGCAACTTCAGTTTTGGAAGAGAAAGTAAACACATGCTGATTAGCAAACAGTAAACTCTACTGTGTTTAATTTTGGCTTCTCTTTAAAAAAAAAAAACAACACACACACACAAAAAACCACTATTTGGTGTTGTGTTCCAAGTAGGAGCATTTGTCCCTAAATTCCTTCCTAACCCCTTACTGGAGGGCTTCCAGAATTACTCTCATTTTTTTTTCCCTTCTCCCCCAACACCAGTGGCAAACGCCAACATTATTTAAGAAAATACTTGTGCATATGGTATCCTCCTAGCACAGATTTGCCATCCAGTTGAACAGTAGGGCCACTAACCCACACAAACTAAACTGCAAAATTCTGAACTGCATAAACATAAACAATTGTTTTCAGCTCTGATACATTCAAGGTAAAATCACACTTCAGAAAATCCCAGAAAGGTTACTGACTGGAAACTATCATGTCTGAGAACGGAAGGTGGTAAATATGACAACAAGCTAGAATTTCAAATGCTCTCTTTAGAGCCAACTTCTTTCATCGTCCTCATCTGCTTGCTATATTATGGCCCCCAAATTATCTTTCAATTTTAAGTTTATACTTAAGCTTATCCTTAGCTTTGTCCTCATCCATCCTTAGAGGCTTATCACAAGCATTATCACCAAAAAAGTGTCCAGGAACAGCACATACATACACAGAAAATCCTGAGCATCTTAGATATACCCCTTCCCATCTGGCACAGACCCTTACATTATTTCAGCACTCCATTTCATAAAAACTCTGTTTGAGCTTTCATTCTTCATGACTAAAGCTCACTTGCCATCCCATGAAACTTTGTGAGGTGCACAAAATGTAGTCCCTGCTCATCAAATGGGAAAGCCAGGGCATCCATAAGTACAGAACTTGCCAAATGGCCCAATAGCAGAGGTGAGCACCATCTCTGGCAGGTCTGCATTGCCTATTCCACAGACATCATTATGAATCTGCCAGATTCTGTATTGTGGTAGGTACTATACCTATGATCTAGTATGTTCTAGGCCCAGGCAGAAAGGTGCTAAATGATCAATGTTCCAACCCACAAGAGGTTCACAGTCTACTGGAGGTGAGAAGCAGTACACCAGGAAACACGTGAATATAAAATATGTCAGGGAGCCAAATGGGAAACAGTTGAACGGAGTAAGGGCAAAGGGGCTTGCAGGGGGTAGAAAAGGGTGGAGTAATGGGAGAAGGCCTTTCTGAGCCCACCTCTGGATGATAATGGCAACCCACTCCAGTATTCTTGCCTGGAGATTTCCATGGACAAAGGAGCCCAGTGGGCTATAGTCCATGGGGTCACCAAGTGTCAGACACAACTGAGTGACTAACTTTAATTGTCTGGATGACAGGAAGGGACAAGTCCTGCAAGGACCTGGGAAGAAAGACTTCTCAGCAGCAAGAACAGCAAGAGCAAAGTGCCTGAAGCTCAGCTCTGTTGGAGGAGTGGTGAGATGGCCAGCGCTGCGGGTGCTAACAGAGCAGGTGGAGTGTGACCTGGACAGGAGAGGGAGGCAGGGGCCAGGGTTTATAGCCCTCGGAAGTCACCATGAGATGGGGAGACTGCAAACACAAATGAGACCAAGCTAGAGAGAGGGAAACCAGCGTGATGTGCTTGATGTACAAGCTTACAGTGGAAAAGCCCTGCATAAAAAGGAGGGGGTGCCATCAGGGAGAGGCTACATGGGCACAAACCCACAGAAGGACCCCGTTCTGAATTTTCTACACACTAGGAAAACATTTTCACACTGGCTGACCCTATCAAATATAAAGAAGTGGCTCAACAGCACCCAGTACCTAAGAGAGACCAAAAGCATTTCCTTCTGTAAAGCTCTGCAGCTGAGGGCTTACATCCGCCTGGTCCAATCAGTTCATTTCCAAACAAAGGTAGGAAATGGCTGCATCCTAGGATTTCATTGTGGGCTCATGAGTCAGTGCTTTGGAACTTGGTATCTTTGGAAGTGAGTGTCTATTCTTCACGTCTCTTGCCACAGGGGGAAAATGGTACAGATAAACAGTAATACAACTTCACTCTACTGAGATACGAATCTGTGGGCTTTTCCACCCCTTCTCAAAAATAAAAGAATGAATGACCGAAATTCAGGTCCCACTAATTTTTTTTTCTTTCCCTCTCTCTTTTTTTTTCCTAATTCCCAGTCTCCCATGTGTTTCCTAAACAACATAAAGTCAACTGATGGTGAAAGTGTGCTACAAGATAATTATTCAAAGGCTGTTATGTTATACTATGTAGTTTATAAGAAATTTGTATTCTATAAAAGTGCCCAATAATGTATCCCATAACATAAGATCTAAGAAATGAAAATTAAGAAATTTGTTGTAAAGAACAAAATGATTCTCCATAAGGTAACTCAAAAGATCTGTGAAATTTTATTTTCAAAATGTTTGAACAGTAATTTAACTTTGAAAACTATTTTTATAAAATAGTCACAAAAACAATAATATATAAATTACAATTATATTTTTGTAAGGTGTTCCCATCATTTCTGCATGCACAGTGTACAGTGAGCAAAAGAGAACAGAGCGTGTGTGTGTCTATAGATGTGTATATGTGTGCATAATCATACAGACACACACACACATATTTAAATACACACACACATATACTCAGTATACACGTTTTCTGCTTTATTTTACTAACTCTACCATGTACCTGTGTGTGTGAGCAATTGAAAGCCAATGGGCAAAGCGTGTGTACGGACTTTGCTTTCTCGGTCAGCTTTTCCTGGTCTCTGACCATTCTGTAACTCCCTGGCACTTAGAACTGCTATTATTAAATTACTAATTAAGTTAGAACTACTAATTTTTACTATTAAATTAGCACTACTAACCTAATCTGTCGGATTATAGACTTTTGAGGAACTTGTGATCCATGCCTTTAATGTGTACTTTTATTTAGACAACCCGCCCCCCCCCAAGCTTGGGCTTCCCTGGTGGCTCAGAGGGTAAAGAAACTGCCTGCAATGCCAGAGACCTGAGTTCAATCCCTGGGTCAGGAAGATCCCCTGGAGGAGGAAATGGCAACCCACTCTAGTATTCTTGCCTGGAGAATCCCATGGACAGAGAAACCTGGTGGGCTACAGTCCGCGCGGTCACAAAGCCTGGCAGGGTACAGAAAATGGGGTCACAAAGAGTTGGACATGACTGAGCAACTAACTAACTAACTCTATATATATATTCTAGGAATATTATCCTAAATAAAAAATGCTTCAGAGATATACTTAACCTACAGGACATATTCTTCAGGAAAAAGTATAGTAACACCTGGATTGACACAGCACTCTCATTTCCAATGAAAGTTATAGAAGAAATTATGTATTATATCTAAACTAATATTAGAATCATATTATTATCATATTATTATCTATGATGGAAAAGGGAAAGAAAATAAGATAAGGTAGATAGGTTTAAATGAGAATGAGAAAGGGGTCCCTGGCATAACATAAATATACATAAATATATCAATCCAAACATCAACCAAATTAATTGATAACAATATTCTTTGTGAGCAATGTGGCATAACCACAAGAAACTTACATGGTTATAGTGAGAAACTTCAGAAGCAGGATATTTCCATTTAAGCAAAGTAAAAATTATTTTCAGAATACCGGAGAAATATGGTGTTTTTTACCCAGGCAGAATGGATTATGAAAACAGTAAGAAGAATCTCCAGAGAGACAGAGTGAGTTTATGTGCTAAGGAGAATATTATACTTCATTTTTCCAATGTAGAAATAAACTGAGAAAAATTGAGGGGCAAAGCAAGAATGGAGAAAAATAAAATCACCCCCAAAATGATTTAAAATGTAATAATAAAACAGGGCTATAGTTTTAGCTTATATTAGTTTTTGTCCTTCCATTAAAAATACCTTAAAGTGCATTCCTCTTGGCTATATTGTCAATTTCTCAAATAATACACTGGTAAATTTCCAAAATCTCATTAGACATATAAATTGCATGTATAAAGGTTCTTGTATAGCCTGTGGAAACATTTTAAACTTCTTCTGTAATATTATTTTCTTCAGCAAAACTGGGCCTAAACTTTGGAAAAATTCCTAGAGAGTGAACCATCCCCTTCCTTCTTTCTTTCTCCCTCCCTTCCTCCCTCCCTCTCTCTCTCACTCTCCCTGCCCCCACCTCTCTCTCTGGATAGTATTACCCTACTACATACCCAGCCATATATCTTTACACTCCAATTTCCTACCTATTCCCCTATCCATACATGTATAATGCTTCCATTTTGAAGCATATGGCTGGGGAGCCAAAAGAATTTAAATTGCCTTCAAAATGTGCATCGCATTATAAATGGTGTGAAAAAAGATCTCACTATTCAGCTCTCAACTTGGAGCAGAAAGCAAAGAGGAAGCAACACAAGACTGCTTCAAACTTTATCCAAAAACTCAACAGCTTCACTTGTTTATAGAGGTACAAAAAGTATGCGACACAGTTTATAAAACAAGAACGGCGTACTGTATGCAAAAGTAAAGTTAAAAGCAAAGTATAGTAACAGCCCTATCTTGTTACAAACACTTGGCAGAGTGTCTAAAGTACCATGGTCAAAAACACGATACTGTCTAAGCTGAACTTCTGCCAGAAAGCACTCCCTAAGTCCAAGTCTCTTTAGCCATCATCACCACCTCATTTGGCAATCTCTCCCACGCCTCAGTTCATCTCCTCAAAATGACTCCACAGAAACACTGAAAGCAGACAATCTCCCTAGCTATACAGGCTGCAAGTATCACAAAGTGGTAGCCCTGGCAAGTCGCCGTGTAAGAAGCAGTTCTAAGGTTAGAAAGCCAGGACCAACTGCACATCCTTAAAGCTAATTTGCATATCAAGTTGGGCAGGGCTGTCTTCATTTTCGGTAATCCAGGGCTTCTTCCCTACTCTTACAGTAATTCCAAAGGGTCTTTCTAAATCAGCAGCAGCTGAGAAAGAAGGCACATGGTAAGAATACAGTCAGGCACCAAATATAATACATTTTAGGCAAATGAGGGGCAAATGTATTCAGAAATAACCTGCCATTTAACCGCTCTAGGCAGAGCCTTTGAATAATTCCAGATCATCAAAAGACTGCACCCCTAGCTAGATATGCATGGCATACTAGGCAATACCAAGGCTAGAGAAACATCGAGACTTAGGTAGTGAGTAGATAAACAGAATATGTCAATGTGGACATCTATATCTACATTTGGCACTTACAACGAAAAAAATGGCAATGTGTAAGACAAAAGTACAAACATGGCAATGAAAAGATAAGTGATGGGAGAGAAAGAGCTGCATGAATTATTAATATTCTTTGGGCATGGAAGAACTGGCTTCCAAATTTTTCTTTAATTCACTTTTCTCTTAGCATATTACCTAATTCAAAAACACAGATAGTCTGATCTTAAGTTTACAGCTTGCCATATTTTCTAGAAAATAAACAATAATTAACAAATCTCATAGTTGTCCACCCCCACTTCTCTTCAAGAAACTTTATACTTTGATATGTAGATACATAAGCTACTTTTGGATCGGGGCCCACAAACATATGTTTCCAAAGGAATAATATGTACAGGTTAATCTGGTGTGTACCAGATGTAAGAAAAAGCAAATTCAAAACCAGAAATATCAGTATTCAACAGAAAAATAAATTTCTAATTAAATCCCATTCTTCATCTCCTTATAGATACAAGATCTAGGAAAATTAATCACAGGTATAACTTTTTTAACTTTCATCTGAAAAAGAAAAATTCAATTTGACCATGAATCTCAGTTTCTTATATACATACGGTTGCAAAAATAAGATGATCATTTATAAATGGGCTTCTCTGAGTGGACTTCCTACCATATACTGATATTAACAAAAAGCATTTGAATGAAATAAGACCAGAAAACTGCAAACACCGAACTTACAAGGTAAACTAGGCAGAAAAAAGGCTGTAAAGCCCAGGCCTCCATCAGACCTTTAACATATTAAGCTTCAATTACAAAAACTTTAGCCTTCTCAGTAAGCGCAGTAGTGAGCCTTCATCTATCAAACCATTCTGAATGCAAAGTGCGCACACTACCTGCACACTGGAATAATTTATGTGTTCTTTTCTTAGATATTAGAACATGCATGAGAGTATTAAAAACCAACCACAAATCCCCCCTGTCTCTAGAAGTCTGAAGAGTCTAAAGTTAGGTTTGCATTTATTTTTTTCCTGTGCAAGCCTACAAGGATTTGGTCAGACTTATGAAAGTTATTAGCAAAAGTTCTGCAGGAAGAACTAGATCAAGGATTCATATCACCCATGTCTAACCTTTTCGGGGCACCATGATCTCGCCCCTTGTTCTATACATCAGAGATGTCACTGTAGTGAAAGCCAAGTTTTAATTTAGAATTTAATAAAAATTGATTAAGCATCATGGAACACAAACAAAGCTGCTCCATAAATCTTTCAGGCCTTTTTGTGCTAGGAAGAAAGCAAGCACTGTCTGCTGAAGCAGATGACAGATGCTGGCTTAAAGATAAGTATTATTTATACTTCTGTACCAGATTTATTCTTACGCATATCTTATCATGCATGGGTATATGATCAACAAAGCAATTTTGTATCAGTCCAAGACATTCGAATGTACCCTGGCTCCCTGGGAATGCGTTAAAAAGTTCAGGTCTAGGGTTCAATTAAACCAAGATGGAGAGAGAAGAAAGCTTTGAAAGGACAACAAATATCAAGATGGTTGTTATTTGAATGTTCTTTCACACACAGGCTAATGAATATATATGCACTGAAAATAACTTTGTTCTGAACATATGCCTATGCATTTTAAATAAAAGATGCATGTCAGAAAGATAAGAGGGTTTACCAAATCTAACCACATCAAGATATCTCTATATTAAACTGCAGTTATTTGCACAGTATGTCGGTAAGAAGACAGCACCTTGAAAGAAATCCAATACTTATGTAAAGAGATCATGGATTTCACCAAGTCTGCGAATATTTTAGTCATCTTCAGTTTAAAAACTTCAATCTCATTCTTTCCCTCTTTATAGACACAGAAACTATGAAAATCAATCGCTTGATGAAAATTCCAAGAGGTTTTCTG
Organism: Bubalus kerabau; assembly: GCF_029407905.1. Taxonomy (NCBI): domain Eukaryota; kingdom Metazoa; phylum Chordata; class Mammalia; order Artiodactyla; family Bovidae; genus Bubalus; species Bubalus kerabau. Next base: position 95,432,057 of record NC_073627.1, on the reverse strand, counting down.
ACTTCTAACAAGGTGGGGATAGCCATGATTGGAAGAAGTAGAAGCAAATTTATATTACTGTTTCAAAAGGGATCATATTCTGCATCACAAGGCGTTTGAAGGTGGAGGACCTGGCATGTGACTCCAAAACAAACATTAACTCAGAAAAAGAAGCCACCAGGTGGATAAGAAACAGCAAGCATACCAGTCTTGACCCCCCGCCCCCATCTCAACCCCAATTCCTCATCCCTTCCAGGATCCAGAATAAGGGCAGACTTTCATTTTTTGCTTTTGGGGGTTCTTTGTTTTGTTCGAAGGAAGATAAACTGGGCATAAATGAGTCTTCAAGTCCAGCCTGAAAACCAATCTGTGGTTAGATTCACCTAATTAAAGTTCAAAAACCAAATGAACAAATTTGTGTTCATCCATTTCTCTATACAGTATCATGTTTTCCTTCGTTTCCCTTACTGTTTCCCTTATAACAGTTCTTCCTGAGAAATCTCAATCGCATCTCAGATGGTCTGAAAGCTGGAGATATTCACCACTCAAAACATAGGAACCCACAGTGGTGAGGCTGGGATAAGAGTAAACTGTCTGGGTGAGCCCAGACCATGATCCTTGCTCCTCCAAGGTGTCCTGCCAAGGATGAGATGCAGCCACAGCTACCGCTGCAAACATATGCCAATGCTTTAAGCTGACACCAGGGGCAAAATTAAACTGTCTGGCTTCTTAGAAATTACTGTACTGCTATCTCTCGAGAATTAGCAATGCACTAAAATAGAATACACAAATCAGTAGTTTTATGTGGTAATACTATCATATGCAATCATTTTTCTTTCCTGAATTATATATGAAAATACATCCATAAGAGTGCAGCAATTATGAGCCAATATTTTCAGGAATTGCTATTGTGTATGTGTCGTAAGTATACAACTCTACATAAAAGCACTAAACCACGTAATTGCTAAAAATATATACAGGTTTCTCTTTCCAATTAAATTATGCCCTTTATTATATTAAAAGTCAGGCTGTAGAGGAAATGACAAATAAGGGCTATTTTTAAATGAACTTAGAAAACAAAGTTAGAGACTTCCCTGGTGGTCCAGTAGCTAAGATTCTGTACTCCCAATGCAGGAGGGCCAGGGTTCAATCCCTAGTCAGGGAATCGGATCCCATAAGAAACAACAAAGAATTCACACAATGCCTCAAAGATAGAAGAACCCCTGTGCTGCAACTAAGATCCGGCACAGCCAAATAAATAAGAAAACAAAGTTAAAATAAATACCACATATATATAACTGAATATACACCTGAAATTGATATAACATTTAAATCAACTATACTCCAAAAAATGTGTATATATACACATATATGCAACTGGATGGATATATTTTCAATCAGCTGATTTAATATGAGAAGTTCAAAAAATGTTACTAATCAACTTACCCTCTCACCCAAGAAAGAAAGAATTACATCTCTTTTGAGTTAACGAGAATGACTAAAGTAAGTTTTTCAGATAACTTTCATCTCCATACTATCTGCAGACTTGCTTCCACCAAAAAGTAAAATAAAATTAACTGCTTAGCATGTTTTGCAGTATTTCTAAGTTTGCAAAGCATGCCCAGCTCCAGTACTTAGCTGTTTGACCTCAGATAAATTATCCGACCTATCAGATTGGTTTTCCAAGTCTACTTAAGGATAACAGGCATAAGGTGTGAATTAAATAAGATGCAGGAAAAGCATTTAGCAAAATGCCTGGAATACTGCAAGTACTAAGGAGACGATGAGTACTATTACTTTTAATTCTTGCTGCTATTGCTTTTCTTACTATTAAAGGATTCATGATAAAAATCACTGGCCAGAGACAGGTCTAGCTTTTGCCCCATTTCTCATCTCTTTAATTCTATGACACTGAGCTGTCCTGATTCTCCTCCTACTTCTGGGACTTCTCACTTCCATTCTCCTTTGTTAATCCCAAAGTTTCTTCCATTTCCTTAAAAGTCAACATTCTGCAAAGCTACATTCTTGGCCCACTTTCTCACTCTCTGCAATCACAATCAAACCCTTGGCTTCAAAGGTTTGAGATAACGACCAAGCTAAATTCAGACCTGTATTTTCATTTGTCTACCAGACATCACCATTTAGAATGTTCCTAAGTAACAAAAAGAAAAAAACCAAACTCATTCTCTCACCTCCAAACTTTTTTCATGCTCCTTAATCCCACGGACAGAAGAGCCTGGAGGGTTACAGTGCATAGGGTCTCAAAGAGTCAGACACTACTGAAGCGATTTAGCACACACATCTCTGTTGGGACTGACATTTACCCAGATGACCAAGTTAGAAACATCCAGAATCATCCCCAGCTCGTCTTCTAACACCGTTAGTATGTCTCTGCTTCCTCTTCCTAACAATGCAGCCTTTTTCATTTTCTTGCTACTCTCCTGATTTTCAAGCAGCCTCAGTGCAGCTTCGTTGTGTTCAACATACATGATGTTGAACACAGTCAAGCACATCTACGATGTACCAAGCACCGTCCACTCTGAAAGCAAAACAAAACAAATACAAGTCCTTCTCTCAAGGTCCTTCATCTCAAGAAGTGGGAGAGATTTGTAAACACATAATTATATAATATTATGTGTTATAGAAGCCTGTATAATAGGCCCACATAACCTATAGGAGAAGGACACAGGACAGAGAGATTATTCTGTTTGGACAGGTCAGGAACACCTTTACTGTGGTCACTGCTCCAGAACAATGTTTTGAAGGCAAATGGTAGTTTGGTGGGAACACCAACAGTAGGAAAGGCATTCTACACAGCAGAAATAGTACATGCTAGACCTCCAACTGTAGCCTCTAAATCAAGCTATATATTTTCAAAATATGCCTGGCCAAAGGTAAGGTCTAACTACGATACTTCCCCTTTTCCATAAGACCTTCCACAGCTTTCCATTGTTTCTAAAATAAAATCCAGATGAGCAGGCAGTTGAAGGACTCCAAATTCTGACTCAATTAGCTGGGAGACAGCATCCACTGGTCTCCACACACTATTCCTTGGGTTCAGCAGGTTTTGTCATACAGGACTGTGTCCCAGCCAGCAGATAGCCTCTGTGCCCTACACCCTTTGAAATCCCATTTATCCTGTGATACCAAGATTCACTTTTCTGAAGCCCCCCCCCACACCTACCAGGGACCCTGGATTATTTTCAACTCTGAGTTTTCAGACCCTTTGTTAACACTTCTATTTCTATACATCGCACATCTGGATTTGTAGAGTGAATGCCCACATGTTTGTCATTTTCTAAAACCTGTTACTCTAACTAGGAGTGTGAATGAGTAATTTTTAAATCCCTTTACCCAAAAGAAACAAGTAAATATTAGGGAACACAAAGTCTAGGTAGTACAGTGGTGAAAAATCCTCCTGCCAGTGCAGGAGACGCTGGTTCAATCCCGGGTCAGGAAGATTCCCTGGAAAAAGAAATGGCTACCCACTTTGGTATTCTTGCCTGGGAAATTCCACAAACAGTGGAAACTGGTGGGCTACAATCCATGGGCTTACAAAAGAGTCAAACACATCTGAGCACATGTGTGCGTGCACACACATTAGGAAACACTCTAGGGACTTCTCTGGCAGTCCAGGGGTTGAGACTTCATGTTTCTCCTGCAGGAGGCCCTGCATGCCATGCGGCGCAGCCAAAAAAAAAAGGAAATACCCTATACCAAGCCCTCTTATTCAGTGCCATTAATAGACATAAAGGGTTAGAGGGAAACAGCAATGCAGACGTGTGGTTCATACAAAACCACTAATATCTAATTTTCTACTGACTGAATGGATCCCCCCAAAATGCATACACTGAAACCCTAAACTCCAAAGTGACTGTATACGAAGACAGGGCCTTTATGGAGGTGAAGTGAAAGTCGCTCAATCGTGTCTGACTCTTGGCGACCTCACGCACTAGACAGCCCATGGAATTCTCTGGGCCAGAATACTGGAGTGGGTAGCTGTTCCCTTCTCCAGGAAATTTATGGAGGTATTTGAGGTTAAATGTGGTCACGGGGTGGGGCCCTTATATGATAGGATTAGCGTTCTCATAAGAAGAGACCCCAGGGAGCTGCTTCTCATTCTCACTGACACATGAGGACACAGCAAGGAGGTGGCCTCCTGCAAGCCAGGCAGAGAGCTTGCACCATGTGGGCACTATGATTTCTGATTTCCAGCCCTGTAAACGGTGAGAAAATAAATGTCTGTTGTTGAAGGCACTCAGACTCTAGTATTTTGTTATGGCAGTAGGAGCTTACCCTAGCCAAAATAACTTGAGCAGTCCAGGATTGAGTGTTGAGACCGATTTTTCAAATCTCTGATGTGACACTCAGTACATGTAATTTTGCAGACCAATTAATTTCCCAACACTATAAGAGTTCTGTCACCGATTTACAGAGAAAACTGAGAATGTGAGGCCTTCCATGAGTCATCCAGGGATAGGCGGTGCCCATACCTGCAACACAATTCTAAAGTCCTGGCTTTCAAAACCTTGTCCTAGAAAAGAGTATTCTACATCCACAGGAAAATATGCCAGTCATCTAGGCATGACTGGCACGGCTCTGTGCTGCCTTGGGCCTGAAGGGCTACTTGGCATGGCCTGGGCACCACTGCAGGGCAACAAGAAGATCAGAGATCTTATGCCTCTGAAACATGGGCTCTGAAGTAGGAAGCTGGGGGCTAACACCTACATCTACCACTGACTACCTATTCGGCTTTGAACCAGTTACACAAGTTCACTGGATGTCAGTTTCCTCATCTATTGAAGGAGGATTTTAACACTTACCTTATAGGGTTATTGTGAATATCAGAAGTAAGATACAGAAGGGTACAGCCTGCTGCCTGGCATACAGTCAAGACTTAGCAGGTACTAAGCCTGGATGTCATCTCATCAACAATTCCACTCCCACCTACATCAAAAGCAGGAATGTGAAAAGCGAAAGTGAAAGTTGTTCAGTCATGTTTGACTCTTTGTGACCCCGTGAACTGTAGCCCACCAGGCTCCTCTGTCCATGGAATTCTCCAGGCAAGAATACTGGAGTGGGTTGCCATTTCCTTCTCCAGGGGATCTTCCGGACCCAGGGGTTGAACCTAGGTCTCCTGCATTGGAGGTAGCTTCTTTACTGTCAGAGTCACCAGGGAAGCTCCAAAAGTAGGAATAAGGGTGGTTTAAACTTTCTTTTTATCTGTAAGTGGATTTCTGCTTCTGTTTGTTTGATCTGGGTGTTTTCTGTACATTTACTACTTCCTGGCAGTAATATCACTAATCTTCCTCTGGAAGCCATTCTACCCCACTCTCTGAGATCATAGCCCTCGGATGTCCTGCCTTCATCCACTAGCCCCAACAGCAGGCAGGCGAGTTGGGCTTTGCTGATAACAACACGGTGCAAATTCAGTGACTGGCATGGGGATCCGATGAGAGCCAGCCCAGGAACTTTTGCTGGAACTACTGAGAAGGGACCACTTTCCTCCCCACTGAAGATGCTCAGCTGATGGAAGGTAAACCTGCAGCTGAGCCACTGTGAAGGGGAACCCTGCCCAAGATGGAAACCAAGAGGAGAGCGGGGGAAGGCAGAGAACCTTCCTTGTTACATCATCAGGGCACCTGAATCAAGCTACGCCTGAGGATGCTGAATTTTTCAATTTTATCAGTCAGTAACTTCCCTTTTTCTCTTCGGTCTGCATGATTTAGTTCCTGACACTTGCAATTAATATACAGTCTGAATGCCAGCAAGAATTTGACACTTTTCAATGACCAAAAGGATCCCTGGAAGTAAACAGAAAGAAAAGTTAGGAAAGAGAGACAAAAGTACGGGCAGCATTTTTCAGGGAATATCCCTGAAAATGTCAACGGGTTATTACACATCTCAAAAGCATTAGCTACCTTAGTGAATGAAACCATGGCAATGTCCATATTAGTGTGAAGACAGCTGGAGACAGTGGTTAACTTCTTGTAACATTTCAGTAGACAGGCTGTGGGAACAATGGGGATGTGCTAAACTAGGCTGTCAACGGTATTTTAATGACAGGGAAAAATAAACCCACAGGGTATCTTTAATTTAGTTCATTGAACTACAGCATTAATAATAACAGATTAATTTTGTTAAATTCTGTGTCAACCAACTGATTCAAAATTAGTATTTCCAACCACATATAAACTCTGGGGAGTGGATATTATTATCCTCATTTTACTGATATGAAGTTAGGACTGAAAGAGCTTAAGTCCATTGATCAAGTTGAAATAGTAAATTGTGGAGCTGAGATTCAACCTCAGATCTGACTTCTTGATCTTCTTGATTTTCTTAAGTATTACCAAGAAATGGTCTTATCCTGAAGTTTCCCTGGTATACAGGAAGATCCCCTTGCTTTAAGTTTTCCTGGTGTCATCTGCCTCTTCATCAAACTACTGACTATAATTCTGCATTCTGTGTTTATTTTTATGAACATTTGATTAGAGGCGTCTTTGTCTCCCCTGAGACCAGGCACTCCCTGAGTGCTAGGCTAGCACTGTTTTTGCTCATCACCGTGTACTGCCTGGTGAAAGCAGATGCTCCAGTAAGTAACGCTGAGAAAACAAAGGAGAGGAAGAAGGGATGGAGGAGAGAACAGAATGGAGGGAGAAGGAAGGAGGCAAGAAGAAAGCGAGAGAAACAAGGAAGGAGGGGGGGTAACTCACGTCTCTTGGATCGTGCCGTCACCACTCCCAAGTCCATTCTTGGATAAAAGAAGGCCTGGCGATGGTGGTGACTCTGCCCCATACAAAGCGCTAGACAGACGCATCCCTGAACCATGCAGGAACAGCACCAGGAATGCCAAAGTCTTATACGTATTTTCACTGGTTGGTCCCCCAAACCACACCTGGTAGGAACAAACAGCCTCAGAAGTTTTACCTATTTGTCAATTCAAAACCCCTGAATCACTTGCATCTTCTCTTGGTAATTCTTAGGGTGATGAGCCAAATTAAAAACTCCTAAAAATGTTCCTTGAACCTGACAGGTTGTCACTCTCAGTGTTTAGCTGTGCTGTGGGGGAATGGTTCTTTTGAAGCGATGGCCTGTGGAGCATTCCTGGGCTGGGGGAAGGGAGACAGGAAGTGCTGGGACTAGAAAGAGCTCATTAAACAATATCTGCACCTATGTTATCTTTCTGCTCCCTTCCTATAAATTCTCTTGTGGACAATAATGTCCCCAGGTTGCTAATGTCACAAATCTCTTAAACATGAGAAAGGCACTGTACTATTCCTCAAACATGGCTGTTTGGGAGAAAAGATCAGAGAGGAGTCAGAATGAAAGACTTGACCCGAAAGGAAGAAAGAAGTCCAGGACGTCAGTTTTTGCCACTAAAGCTCCCGCTGTGGACCAAGATACACAACACGTCACCGGACCGCACTCCCCCAGCAGCACCACCACAAATGCCATCTGACTGTTTAAAGGTGTGGTGAAGGCCAGAATTGTGGCGGGCAACTGAGACTGTCACGTGGAAAACAGAGTGCCTCTTAGGAAAAATTACCAGCATGAAGCAAGATTGTTTAGTCCCTAAGTTGTGTCCAACTCTGTTGCAACCCCACGGACTGCAATCCACCAGGGTCCTCTGTCCATGGGATTTCCCAGGCAAGAATTCTGGAGTGGGTCACCATTTCCTTCTCCAGGGTATCTTCCCAACACAGGGATCAAACCCATGTCTACTGCATTGGCAGGTGGATTCTTTACCACTGAGCCACCAGGGAGGCCCAAAGCAAGATTAAACACACCAAACTCATCACCAGGAGCACAGCATGTAGAATTATTTGATCAAACTGTGTAACGCTACCAACTGTATTTTAATTTAACAGGAATAAAAGATACCAAGGCATCACCTTTTCCAGAGAAAGATGAGCAGATAAGCACCTTGAGAAGTCAGGTTTATCCCCCAAAATGGGTCTCTCTGGCCTAGGACATGCTGAGTACAAATAGTTCCTTTCTTCTGGAAAACTCTGAATTATCAAGTTTTATTAGAAAGAATATGTATGGATATATTAATCATAATAAATAAATATATTAAATGTTCATAGTTTTTCAAAGGCTTCTCTTAGGTAATATCCATTCCCAAGGGATGGTTAGTATGCAAATCTGACTTTTTGCATAATTAAAAATGATAGTATTTTGTTTGAAAAATAAACCAGACTAGAAACTTCAAGGAAAACTCATCCACTTGGCATTCCTTTGGAACATACACATAAAGGGCTTTACAGTAGTTCTCCCTGCCTGTGGGTTGTTGTGCAAGACAGGAATTCCGTGTGTGAGAACTGAATGAGGAATTGAACTTTCCCTCTAAAATTGTACCTAACTGCATGCCATGATATATGGACAGTAGATAAAGAGTTAATCTTTAGCAACTCTGCTCAAAAATCCTAATGGCAGACTGCCCATCATTCTTTTAGACAGAGCTTGTCAGGAAAACTAGGGCAGCTTGTCCAGCTCAGCAGTCAACTGATTACTAGTGAACTCAATGGGGCTCCCAGCCAACCCCTGAGATCGCTGCCAGCCCCTTGGGTATTCAAAGGCCAAGTTCCAATGTGGTTTACTTTGCCAGAATCACATGATGTCAGTGCTATTTTCTTCTGACCAGACTAACCAGTCATTCAGGTTCCTGCAAATGGTATCAGTGAGCTAGGCCGGCACTTTACTGGTAGAGGTCATAGAGACACGGAGGTGCTGGGCCTGTCACCAGGGCCCAGGGGCCTCTGCAGTCTCTTGTGCAAAAGCAGCTGATTCCAGTCTGTGAGCCCCAGCGACCCAGATCCTGCACTCTGTCCCATGCCCCAGAGTCCACTCCATGACCAGAACGACTCAGGCTCCCTGCACGGGGACACTTAGAGCCTAAAACCGACAGGTCCGACTTTTATAAATAACCAGCTGGGTAGGAAAACAACAGAAAACGGGCCTTGGCTTTCACTCCTATGACATTATTTGAGGTTTAATAGGCGAGCCGCACACATTCTGTGGGATTTAGTCAGCTTTATCCACATGTGCCCACATTCCCTGCACAGTGCTGTGCTGTGTTTAGTCGCTCAGTTATGTCCAACTCTGTGAACCCTGGGCTGTAGCCCGCCAGGCTTCTCTGTCCATGGGGATTCTCCAGAGAAGAATACTGGAGCGGGTTGTCATGCCCTCTTCCAGGGGATCTTGCCAACCTAGGGATCAAACCCAGGTCATCTACACTGCAGGCAGATTCTGTACCATCTGAGCCATCATGCATGCGTGCTAAGTTGCTTCAGTTGTGTCCGACTCTGTGCAACCCCATGGACTGTAGCCTGCCAGGCTCCTCTGTCCATGGGATTCTTCAGGCAAGACTAGCAGAATGGGTTGCCATTTCCTTCTCCAGAGGAACTTCCCAGCGCAGGAATCGAACTGGGGTCTCCTGCATTGCGGGCAGATTCTTTACCAGCTGAGCTATCAGGAAAGCCCTCCCTGCATGGCAGTAAGACATTAATTCGTTTTTACATCTACCTGGAGGTTTTTCAGTTGTTGCAAGATTTGCAAGAGTGCCTCCATCTAAGGGGTAGCCAGTTTTAAAAACTGTGGCAACCCTTAGCTCTCAGTAAGAGACCATTTCACTCCCCAAAACACAAGGTAGAAAATTAAAAATGAGACCCACTTTTTAACCTTTCCTTTCTTCAGGAGAAAGTATCAGTGTCAGGAAGGGCAAGTGTAGCCTATGGACTGCACTTTCAAATTCTGGAACTTATTTCCCAATGCTTTAAGTACCTTAAATTATTTCTAATTTTCCTCTTTATGATTTCCTTCTTAGGGTAGCATGAGACCTATTTATGATTGAATTCACTTTAAAAACTTATTTTTAAAGAGGTTAAGTCTTAAAAAATATTTTAAAGGCTAAAATATTATACATAGAATTTCTACTTTATCATAATATTTAGCTTTTTCCACTCTTTCTTTTCCCTGCTGGTAAATAAAGTCATAAAACTGCCAAGAAAAAATATGCACTAATTAAGAATTATGGCCAGTTTTAAACATTTACAATTTTAAAAGACAACAGAAACTGTTTTGGTTTTAACATGCAAAAGAAAAAGATAATTCTACTAACTGTACGATAAGCATAAAAGACAATACATGTTTGATATATGAATGAATATTATTCACTGCTGGGTACATTCTTACTATGCATTACCTTGGGGAAGCCTCTGAGCAAAGTGACTGAGAAGACAATTATGAGGACAAGGTATCTTAAGGTTTACTAATGGAGTTTTCCGGTTTTCCTTTCTGCCACAGCTTTGTTGAGGGGATGGATGGCCTTTCCTTTTCCCTGCAGCAAAAGACTGCACCCATAACAATCACACGTACTAAATCCAGATAAACTTTTACAATCAGAAGTCAAGCTGTCAAGGAAGTTGCTCGAAAAGAAAAGACTGGAGAGGGAGGATGGGAGACTGGAAGGAAAAGGAAAGTTGATTCTTAAGACAGAAAGAAGAAAAATAGACCCCCCAAAAAAAAAATTATTTTACATCAATGCTTCATAATTTTCATTCATTCCATCCGTGAAAAAGTTTAAGCAGACTGGAAACAACTTCAAAGCCAATGTGATCACCAGTTATTCAATCAAAATCAGGTGCTATAGTTAGCTTTCCCTGATGGTTACAGCTCATCTTTGACTATTCAACTTGTCTTTTGTCCTGGTCTTTTATTTCTTTCTCAGATGCATCATCATAGCATACCTCTAACATAACATCTTTAATGAATGAACAAATGTTTGAAAAAGAGAATCTTGCTAGATACAAGTTCTTTGGTGCAAAGGGACTAAGCAGTCACCACCAATTAGATTATAGCTGGATAATTTGACAGTTCTCAAGATGACTGTTTCAAGGAAGGCTGGAAATGTACAAAGAGAGAACAGCCCGTTTGTGTGTCATGTGTGCTGTTCTCTGCTAGGACAATAAAACCAAAAAATCCCAGAAGGAAAAAAGAAAGAGAAATTCTGATCCTTTTAACAGTGAAGAAATAACACACAAATAAGAGGTTTTAAGTCAAGTTGGTTGAAATTCTCTTTTGAGAATAAGCAGTATCCTGGGGGCTGCCTCCAGATATTTTTGAGGAATTAGTACAGTAAGTACATATTGCTCAGGCCAAAGGTCAAGGCTCCCCAGGAGGGAACCACACTGCATTTTTCCCATATGGCTCCTGTTGCACCATGCATGGGTTCTGTATTCTAGCCACACTACAAAAACTGCTCCTGCATTTTCCTGCCCTTTGACTTTTGTTTATGCACAAAAGGTGACTTTGGTTCACCTGGACCGAAGGCCTCCCACACATTTGACAAAATCCATGTCTTGCTGCTGCTGCTGCAAAGTCACTTCAGTTGTGTCCAACTCTGTGTGACCCCAGAGACGGCAGCCCACCAGGCTCCCCTGTCCCTGGGATTCTCCAGGCAAGAACACTGGAGTGGGTTGCCATTTCTTTCTCCAATGCATGAAAGTGAAAAGTGAAAGTGAAGTTGCTCAGTCGTGTCCATGTCTTGAGATCAATTAAAAACACCAGCCCTCTGGGTGTAGAGACAAGAGAATCTTCCTACACTGTTGGTGGGAATGTAAATCGGTGCAGCCACTTCCTTAAATACAGAAGATCCTTTAAAAACTAAAAATAGAGCTACCATATGATCCAGCATTCCCACGCTGGAGCACGTATCTGGAGAAAACTCTAATTCAAAAAGATACATGCACCCCAATGCTCATAGCAGCATTACTTACAACAGCCAAGACACAGAAGCAACTTAACCGCCCATCAACAGATGTATGGATAAAGAAGATGTGGTGTGTGTACACACACACACATACATACAAACATACAAACAGTGAAATACTACTCAGCCATAAAAAAGAATGAAATAATGCCATCTGAAGCTACATGGATGGATCTAGAGATTATCATAAAGTCAGAGAAAGATAAGTATCATATGGTATCACTTACTGTGCAATCTAAAAAAGTGACAGAGATGAATTTATTTACAAAACAGAAACAGACTCATAGACATAGAAAACAAACTTATGGTTACCAAAGGGGAAAGGGGCAAGGGAAGGATAAATTGGGAGTTTGGGACTAGCACTACAAACTGCTATATATAAAGTAGATAAACAGCAAGGACCTACAATACAACACAGGGAACTAGATTCAATATCCTGTAAAACTATAATCAAAAAAGAAACAAAAAACAAAACCTCTCCATAAGATGCCTCCTCCTCCCCAACCACCAGCTGAGCCCCTCCTCCACATCTCAGTAGCTCCACATCTCTTTACCAGCATGATGGGTGCTCACATACTTGCCAATCTATCTCCTCCACCCAAAATAAACCTATAAGAATGGAGACTTGACCTTCAGGGACTTGCACACTAATGACTGTCTGCTGATTGGAAGCAAACAGATGAGGTCCATTGATTTTACTGGGCTCCAGTGCATCGGTTTTCTAACAGCCACCCAAAGGTTTTTCATTCATCCAAAATCTTAGCTGCTGAAATGCCAGTGGTCATAATAACACACAGGTATCTGAGCTAAACAACTGAATTATCACAGTGTCTGTGATTATTAAACACAGATTAATATTATCACATTATGAGGTAAGATTATTAATGTCTTACCAAGAATAGAATTATCTCTTCACTGGAATAAGGTTTGTTTTGCCTTTTTTTTTTTTTAAATGTTGTTTGGTTGGCATTCTATGTACATGTGTGTGTAAATATGTATATGTGTTTTAACAGGCAGGGACTAGAGGAATAAGTGATAACAATGACCTTTACCCCTCTTCAGTGAACTTCAGACAAAACTATTAAGTTATAACCCTCAAAATATTAGCATAGGAAAGGACCAATCTTGTTCCCAAATTTGAATATGAAATAAATTTGGCTGAACCAGGAGGGGTTAACTCTTGGGTATTTTTTGTTCTGCAGCTGCACAAGTCTTACCTAATGTGGTGACCATTCTGCCCCTAACATATAAAGGGTATATCCTTAGTGCAAAACCACATGCAGACTAAATCTCAATGGTATTACTTATCAAGGACTTTGAGCAACTAACGGCCTTGTTCTACTCTTCCCACTAAATGAGCATGTACTCAGTGACTGGGGGTGGGCAGTGATAACCTCCATGTTAACCAAGCATGATCTAAAAGTGTAGGTCATACTAATGACCAGGTAGGAGTGGTAAGAATTGGATCTAATATCATTAATGTAGACAGAAATGTGCTTCAGTTTCTATAAAATATTTCAAGGGTAGAAACAGATTAACCCTCCTAACATCCTTTAAAAGGTAACAAAAATTAGGATTCACTTTTATTGATGAAACAGCGGAACATAGAGAAGTTATACAGGTCATTAAAAATTAACTGTAAACAATTCGGTCCATTGATGAGTCTTGGTGTGCTTTATAGAGCCCTTAACTGACCATAAGGATGTCACACATGAGAAATGATCAAATGATGCTCTGATTGCCATTCCAAAACTTCAGACTCAACTCTACCTGTTCAAGATATTGCTAGATTCCTTTAGCTTCTGCCCCCAGTTATGCTAATACAGAAGTGGTGAACTACACAAATTCTGAAATCAAAGCACCTCATCTAAACCCACCACTCATTAGCTGTGTGATTTTAAAAAGTTCCTTGATGTCTCTCTTATACATAAAATGAAGCTAGTAATGGTACCTGCTGCCATATGGCTGTTGTGAGAATTAAAAAGAAAGCATACCCTGTAGCTTCTGTTTTACCAAAAGCCGTCATTTTGACCTACATTTTCCAGAAGCCTCAAACCAACAAAAGTACCGATTAAACTCTAGAGAGGTTGAATTTGAGGGTAACAGAGTTCTTATTTAATTTCTTGTCTTAACAATCTAGGTTTTCATCTTTCATCTCACACCAAAACATAGTTACAGAGGGAAACACTGTGGCCAAGAAAAAAAAAATGTATTAACCATATACTCATTTTGCATTGTTGTTGTTCAGTCGCTAAGTCACATCAAACTCTTTTGGATCCCATGAACTGGAGCATGCCAGGCTTTTCCATCCTTCACTATCTCCTGGAATTTGCTCAAACTCATGTGCATGGAGTCAGTGATGCCATCCAACCATCTCATCTTCCATGGCCCCCTGCTCCTTTTCTGTGTATTTAGAAATAAATCCATTTCCTTAAAAATTTTAACTAGACAAGTCCCCCTCCTCAAGAAAGAAAATTTTCCCTTTAATCCACACCCCCAATTTCATTGCTATAAATCAAGAAGAAAATATATCAGAAGAATGGGATAGAAAAAAAAAAAAAGAGAAAGACTCATAGAAAGATACAGAGAAAGATAGGAAAGAAGGAAGGGAATGAAATATAATATTCATATTCCTGCCTTGACTTCACTGACTTCCAAAAAGAAAGAGAATATGCCATACCATTAACACAGTTTAGAAACACTAGCCTGCTTGGCAGCCGCAGTTACAGAACTACAAGCATCAAGGTTACTTAATTGTCATGAGCTCATAAATTGGACCCAAGGTGACAAGACCAGTTGGGTGAAAGGGATCAGAGTTGGGGGTGACTTGCTCCAACACTTAATGGACTACAGAGGCCCTCTTCAAAACCTGAAGAGATAGATAGCACTCTCAGGCTAACTTCCAGACTTGCCTTCTAAACAGAACCAGGAACTAAGTAAGTCCCCAGTTTGGTTTGACCTGGCTTCACCTCTACCCCGGTTTTGAGGAGATTCTGCCTCTTCAGAACTGAGCAGATCTGAAAGAACCCCGAGAGGAAGAGCCCAATTCCTAACAAAACCTCAGTCACTCATAGAGATCAAGAACTTTTGCCTAACAGCTTAGCAACAAGAGCTCTAAAGCTAGACTGCCCTGGTTCTACCTGACTGGGACAACTCCTAGTTGTTTGGCCTGAGCAAGTCAGTTCCACACAGAGCCCTGGGTTCCTCACCTAAACCTGTGTGCATGCTTAGTTGCTCAGTCATGTCTGACTCTCCGCGACCCCACCAGGCTCCTCTGTCCATGGGCTTTCCCAGGCAAGAATACTGGAGTGGCTTGCCATTTCCTTCTCCAGGGGATCTTCCTGACACAGGGATCAAACCTGAGTCTCCTGTGTCTCTTGCAATGCTGGCAGATTCTTTTACCCCCTGAGCCATTGGGCAAGCTCCCCTCAATGGGAATTAAAGCGAGATTATTGTGAATATTAAATGAGATGATACACATGTATAACAGGCCAGTCTCAAGTTGTTGTGGATACAAGGTGCTAATTTATTCCAGCTATTGCACAGCTAAAGAACCCACCTGCCAATACAGGAGAGGTTCGATCCCTGGGTTAGGAAGATCCCTTAGAGGAGGGCACAGCAACCCACTCCAGTAATCTTGCCTGGACAATCTCATGGACAGAGGAGCCTGGTGGGCAATGGTCCATAGGGTCACAAAGAGCTGGACATGACTGAAGGGACTTAGCACAACACAGCCGCAAAGCCTGCGAAACACTGGAGGTGGCTCCCGTGAGCTGGATGTTAGAGTGAATCCCCAGGCAGGGCCGCAAAAACCAGCGGCCCTGGTGCTTCACTCAGCGTTAAATGAACAAGGATTAAAACCTCAAAAATCCTTGAGTCATAAAGAGATAATTCCAGAGATGGCACCTACAGTGCACCTTCTGTGGTGTCTTTGTCTGAATTTATCAATACATGTAGGCAGAATTATTGGTTGTACTGCTAAAGGAAGATAAGATTTTTTTAAAGGGACAATGGTTTTTTAGAGCCTTACATCACTCTACATCTCCTATGATTAGGTTTCGTTTAATGCAATCCAGTAAACTGAAAAGTGTGGGCTTTTTTTCCCCTCCATTTACATTTTCAGTGGTGGTGGCTGCTGCTGCCGTCAAGCATCCTGAGTGCTCTTTTATGGACATGCGTGCTGAGTCACTTCAGTCATGCCCGATTCTTTGCGATACTATGAACCATAGCTCACCAGGCTCCTCTGTCCACGGGATTCTCCAGGCAAGAATACTGGAGTGGGCTGCCATGTCCCCCTCCCTTTTATGGACATAGTAAGCTGTAAAAGAGCGTCTTGGATGACTCATGTAAGAATATAAACTCAATGGAGACAAAGGTACCGCTTATAATGACTGAGAACTTTCATTCAGATCTTCTCCTTTTATAACTGCTGTGATCTAACAGGGCAATTGATTTCAACACACAATTTAACCAACAGGATGGTTAACCTTGTCTGCTTACTAGTAAAGAAACAATGCTTTCAGAATTATGCTGAATAATGTGGCCCTTCAGGTCAAAGAGCTTTGCAGGTAGGTGAGAAGAGGATAGTTTTAAGTACCTGAAGATATTCTACCTACCTGTGCTGCCCTTCCAGATCTGCTCTCTTTGCCAGGGCCCTCTTCTGCCACAGAGCAGGTAGCAGGCATAAAACTGGCCCGTACTTCCTGGATGAACCCTGATGAGGTCTCACTACTACCTGCCTTATGAAGCCTCTTTCTACTGCAGCTACCAGCAAAATATTTTTGTGTTTGCTCCTGGATGTCTTATAGAGGAAACCATGCCAAATGAGTTTGCTGATCATTGATGTGAACCAGGAAACTACTTTGAGCAACAGTCCCACTATTCCAGCAGTTGACTTTTCGATAACACCCTCATTTTGTAAATACTCTTTTTAGACCGTTTTACACTGTGGCTTCATATATCAGGTTAGTAAGGATGTCATTCCATTTTAAAGCACATTACATGGAAACATTATAACAGTAACATATACACATGAATCTGTCTAAATTCACATCACACACACACTTGCTAAACTTGAAATTGAACCCCAGGACTAAGAACAAACACATTATCCCTGGTTCTTTTTAAAATACCTTCTTTCCAGGATCTGCTTTCATTCAGGAGCTCCTACAAAATACCAGTGTTTCCCCAGACCATGTTCTAAAGTACATGAACTATTAATAAAAGTTCCTTTAAGGAGAAAAATTCTATAATCAAATTTGTCATTTTTCTGAGGACAAATCTGATCCACAGGCATGCAAGACTAAAGAGCATCACTTGGGTATTGTATGAACCCGGCCAACTATTCAACAGTCACATCTTGGAGCGATTTTGTTGTTCTCTCTCTATTCATTGTTACATAGAAAGCTCATGAAGTGATAACACTGTTCCTTTGTTTAAAAAATAAAGGCTACTGAAAGAAAAGCCAATTACTTGTGATGGTGACAGAAGTTAAGAGAAAGTGAAAAGGCGTATGGAAGTGGTGCTTCTTGTCCAAATACAGACACCTGGGGAAGAAACTATAGTCCACAGGGCTGCCTATAAATTTAGAAATTCATGATCATCCTTGAAATATCCCTTAGAAGTGTCAAGGGTCTACTATACATTGCTCTAAGTGCTTAGGCCCCATGGAAATAAACTGGACATAACTCTAGATGTCTCCCAAACAAGATCCTATCTTACATTTGATGGGGGAGAAATTTCTCACAAAAGTGGCTTACGAGGCGCTAGAAAAAGGGACCCAGAAGTACTGTCACATATTATGATTGGAAAGGTCTTCTGACCGAATGTTATTTATGGATCCCAGGTATTTTAATCAACTGGGGTTGAATTTGAGAACTAGACTCCAATATCACCTCCAGATAGGGTCACACTGGTTCGTGTTTAGCTTTTGTAGAAGAGCTTCTGATGGCAATTTGAAGTGGGAGGCTCCAAGGAAGCACTCTCAGGGACAGGTGCAAGACCGAACTGCTGGATCCTGAAAGGACCCACAAGACACTGGGCCAGGAGAACAGGCAGGAAGAAGTCAAAGTACACCAGGGTTAAGTGAGCACCCACGGACTTCAGAGGCATGGATCTAGTTACTCCCAGACAGTGAAAGCTAAAGGCAATGGAGCCTCCAAGAGAATCTGGCCTCCTACTGAACAGCTCCCTTGGGCAGCTCAGCATCCCAGTGACTGCACCCAGGGCCCGACTGAGGATCCCACACATTAAGGAATGTGTCCAAAGTCTTCCAAACACAAAATGCTTCCTTTTAAAAATCACATAACCTTCCTTTTAATTCGTGTTCTTATTTAATTTATGGAGCTTTTGTAAAACTTCCTGGTCGTTCTCTAAAATTTTTTTTTTTATTAATCTCGCAGAAGGATAGTCTAACTTTTCTCCAAATCTCCCTAAATCTCATGGCGCTTCAAATACTAGGGACTTTTCCCCTCTCCTCTAGAGTTTTGATTTCCCATGAAAGACAGCCGTTCAGGAAAGACACTAAGGAAATCAACCTGAATATTCATTGGAAGGACTGATGTTAAAGCTGAAGCTCCAATTATTTGGCCACCTGATGCAAAGAGCCAATTCACTGGAAAAGAGGCTGATGCTGGGAAAGACTGAGGGCAAGAGAAGAGGGAGCAACAGAGGATGAGATACCAACTCAACGGACATGAGTTTGAGCAAACTCTGGGAGCTGATGAAAGACAGGGAAGCCTGGTGTGCTGCAGGCCATGGGGTCACCACGAGTCAGACACGACTTGGTGACTGAACAAGAACTAGCAGGCAGACACGTGTTGTCAAACTTTTCTGGCTACACAGCTAAGGCAACATGTAGGTATGTGAGTAGAAAACATCTAGTACCAAGACTACTGCTGATTGCCAAGTAGGGTGAACAGCAAAATACAGACTCTTACAAGAGAGCTCAGACCCTGCCATCGGAAGGCCAATCTCAGTTGGTTAGTTTCACACAGAGGCATACACTTATCGGTGGGTACATAGTATGGCCCCATGGGACCTGATCTTTCTAAACTTGCGTATAATCAGTCAGAGAGCTTAACAAGAGGGAGCCTGCATCACTGATTCCTGTTTCTCCGTCACAGTCCATTTTGCCCTTTCGATGGCAAGGCACGTGGGTATACTAGACTGATGGATCAAGGAGAGGAAAGATTTTTTTAAAAAAAAGCCAAGACAGCAGAACTTAAGACGAAAAAGAAAACTTGATGAAGGGAAAAAAGGAGCCACATCTCAAGCTTTTGTTTGAAAGTGACTACAGAACATTCACATCACATGTCAGCCCTTAACGAGGTGGTTCAGTTGAGTATATCATCACATTTGTCATTTTTCCTCTATCTATTCAGTTCATCTCGAAGAATCGTACCCACCTTCCAGGGCTCCTCCTTCTTGTCACCCTCCCCACCTTGGCCTCCTAAACAGAGGCCACCAACTTGATGGTATATTTCAACTCTGGCTTTGATGAAGAGGGTCAGCTTGGCACACAGGTAATTTCCCTGTAGTTTAAGAACATTTACTTTCTTCCTGCTGGGTCCCTCCCAGAGATACCATCAAACGTCTACCTACGCAATTAGTTTTCACAGGTGGCTGTTTTGCCTCCAGTAAAACTACTTTCTTTCCCCTTCTGCAAGTCAAAGCAGAGCGAATGCACATGAAAACATTTCAGATATGAAATAAACACTTTCATAAAGGCAGCTATGATGCAACGCACTGTTCCTGACTGACCCAAGTCAGGGAATGAACTCCACACACCAGGATCAAAGTTGAAAGGAATTATTTCTAGGAGAAGAGGTAGAGGAAGATTTGGAAGGGAGAGAGGGAAGGAAATAAGGAGAGGAAGAGAAGCCATAATTTCAGCTGGTTCATAATCCAAAGGGGTTTTCCAAAAGTCTTCTCTGCTTTAGCAAACTTCTTGTTGCAAGTCTGTGATCACCTACACAGAACTGAAAGTGGGGGCTACAAAAATGTCCATACACATGAACAGTAGCGGCTGATGAGGCGGTTTGCACCTATTTGTTCTGTCTCTGTTGCACCGGGACACTAGCAACATGAAACTACGAAGTTGTGAGATGTCCTTGTTTCTCTGGTCTTTTTTCTAAGAAAAAGCTCCGGTTTTAGAAGCAGCCATTTCCAAGGGGGAAAAAAATTTCAATGTCGACATAAATCCCTTGAACTAAACATCTGTTTAAACTGTTTCTAGGTCAGGGGTCTAAAACTGTGAAACACTAGGGGTGCAGACATGATTTCTTTCCCAAGGCCTCCAAGAGCTGCAGTCTGCACACCGCTTGCAATATTGTTTAAACATCTGGCCCTCTTCCCCTAAAAGGAAAGGCGTGATAGGGTGGATTGCCGTGGCTTTTTGTTTTAACCTATAACATGATTTTGTTATTTGTGCAGCCTCTAAATAAACTACTGTTAAGCAAGGTAGGCTTTTCCTTTAAAATATTATATAAGTGTTTTGATGTTTCGATGGCATTCTGTATGGCATGAGGAGATTTGTTTCACAAAAGCTGCAGACTCAAGGATGAGCATGAAGAAATGGTTGCCATCAGTTCTTCCCTGTGCAGAAAATCTCTTCCAGGATAGATTTTTTTTTCTCTCAGCATTCTCCTTCACTACTCTGACAAAAAAGAGCAGATACCCTGATTTTTAAGTCAAGTTCAACACTTATATTTGACTATGGATAAAAAACTGTGTTTAAAATATTAAAACATAAACTCATTCCAAAAAGATGGGGGTGGGGGCAGGGGGAGAGAAGAGGGACACAGCTTCCCATGTGGCCTGGCTAAACCTCAGAAATACATATATATGAAATTCAGCACTGGTGACAATAAAGGGCACTGAGGGCCATACACAGGTTTGGCACCCAGATTCCTCCTATTTACAGCTCCAATCACCCAAAGAATCTGTTATGTATTCATTATGGAGAACAATTATGGATCTCAGTGGTGGAAGAGCTTAGGGAGAGCAAAAGGAAAAGTGAGTCTTAGACAAACGGAGCAGCCCATTCAGTGAAAAGTGAAAGCGAACAGTGCAAGCTATGGGCTCAAATATCAGTGTCTACACTCAAGTCCTCACCCCCCAGAAACTAGTATTGCTCGTGTGTCACATCTCTGCCCCTAAAACAGGCAGGAGGTAAAGAGGCAACCCTAAAAACTCCCAGTTCAAGTGGAAAGAGTGATTCTGCTGATGCAGTACAGAACAATAGTCCATGGCTGTCAAGTACCATAAAGGGATTAGAGTTTTGTTTTGATTTATTTTCATGTACAAAGGAAGAAAGGAGACACACTTCAAAGGGTTTGCCTCTGGCCCAGACTTCCGGCCTTAGGGAAACAAATTTCCCAGCAAACATTATAGAAATATAGAAATGCCCATTTTAAATTGACCAAAAAAAAAAACTTTCTACTAAGACTAAATAGATGTTGTATACAAAAAGTCAAATGCTCTTTTTCCTCCCTCTCTGATACTAGGAGACATGATCCATCACACACCCTGGACTTAGTCCATCTGCCCAGTCAACAGCCATTCTTATATCCAGAAAAGGTTATTTCTACACTTAGGTGACTTTTCAAAACTCAAAAGTGTATGCACAATAATAACGTTCTTAAGAATAAAGAAAGTAACTACAAGAGGTTAAATAATTACCAAAATAGAGAAACCAAAGGAACTGCTAATGTCTGTGTACATAGGAGCATTTAGGTGAGAATAAAAGACACATTATCGGTTTCTTCAGAAAAATAAAAATGATCAGCAATGAGTTTTTATGTGTCTCAGTATTATTCATTATAGAATAAGACAAGTATTTTCATTAATTATTCAAAGACTCTGTTATGTCTTCTGCTACAACTCTATAGAGATACTCTTTCCTGACTATGCCTTATTTTCAACAGACAGTATTTCTAGGAGATGGAGAAGACAAGAATTTCAAATAGTTCTGAAAAATATGAATTTTTAAATTCCAATCAGAGGATGTGAAAGCCAGTAAGAAACTTAAAAGGAAATCTGGGCTATCCCCACACCTAAGGCAAAGCCACACCTAGAGCAACCTAAGCAGATAATCATCTAATTTTAAAATAAATCAGGCTCCATAAATTCCCTCCCTAAATTCCTGAGCCTAACACCCTTCTACTCATGAAATTCCTTTCAAGCTACAGTCTAAGCACATTCAGTCACCACCAAGTGAATAAAAAGACAGATATAGTGGATATCATGAGAAACTCTGCAGGATCAGTCATAAAAATTACTGGATCAGAACTGCTTTACTGTGACTAGGTATATATGTGGGCTGTCCCAGCAAAGTCCTTTGGATCAGAATTCAGAGCAAAGGTACACACTTTCCACTATGGATCCGATGTTATATCATACTTTCAACTAGGAATATCTACTTATCTATCTATCTATGTACAAACTACAAATAGTACCCAGCATGAGGGAGGTATTATGGACTTAAAATTTGTGTGCATGCCCAAAATTCATATATTGAAGTCCCGGCCCCACCCTTGTGGCCTTGATCCAATAGGATTGTATATGTGTGTGTGTGTTAGTCACTCAGTCCTGTCTGCCTCTTTGAGACCCCTCGGACTGTAGCCTGCCAGGCTTCTCTGTCCATGGAATTGTCCAGGCAAGAATACTGGAGTGGATTGCCATTCCCTTCTCCAGAGGAACTTCCCAACCCAGGAATCAAACTCTGGTCTCCTGCTTCGCAGGCAGATTCTTTACCATTTGAGCTACAGGGAAGTCTAATAAGATCCAATAAGATTAGTGTCTTTATAAAAAGAGACACCAGAGATCTTGCTTGTTCTCTACATTTGAGCTACAGGGAAGTCTAATAAGATCCAATAAGATTAGTGTGTTTATAAAAAGAGACACCAGAGATCTTGCTTGTTCTCTCTGCCATATGAGGACACCATGAGAAGGTAGTCACCTACAAACCGTGAAAAGAGGCATCAGAATGAAAACTAACTTGCTGACACCTTGATCTTAGACTTCTGGGCTTCTAGAACTGTGGGAAATAATGGTTAAGCTGCCCAGTCTACAGTATTTGATGATGGCAGCCAAGGTGACTGAGACAGGAGGCATATCATCACCCTTATGTTGACTATGTGTCCTTCTCTTTAGACGCTCATCTGTCTTCCCTGACATCTCTGAGACAGCATTCCTCTCATGTTTAGGATGACTCTTCTAGTTTATTTATTTACCCCTCAAATGTGTATATGCAGCAGGCATTCAGCTACATGCAAAATATCTCAGAGAGTTTACAGGGCAGTGGGGAGAAAACGAACTGAGCAATTCTGATAATATGTGGTAAGTCCTACTACTACTGACAAGTACAAAGTACTGTAAGAGCCCAAAGGAGAAGCCACCATCTCAGACAAGGGGGATCAACGTATTGCAATGTCTCAGATGGGCCTTGAAGGATGAACAAGAACTAGTCAGAGGAAGGACGGAGGATAAAATATGTCATCTTAGTGGGATGACAGTGTACACACACGCAGAGGGTGGGAGATGTGAGTGCCTCTCCCTCAGACACTCACTGTAGACCTCCTTCAGGGGTCCATTAACAACCCTCAGACCTTCTCTACAAACAATCCCTCCCTTAATAGCCCCATTTACTTCCAAGCTTTCAATTACACTCAAATCTGTATTCCTAACCAGAACCCTCCTTTTCTACTCTAGCACTCTCTTTAATAGTTCATTTCAGCAGGGCATATGACCAACAGTTTGACTAAAATCCGAGTCTTTATCCCTTCCTCAGATTTGCTCTTGCTCTTGGATTGCCTGTGTTTGTAAGCTTCCCCAGGCTTCTCCCCATGGTATAGCCATCTCCTCCTCCTCCCCTCCTTAACCCTTCATGACCATCTATCATCACACTCCCTTTCATCAATACCTCCAGAATCCGGTCATTCCTGCTGGTTCTGTACTCAGTCAGATCCCAAGCATCAAATCTGAAGATGAATCTTTATTGTTATTACAAATAATGACATGACACTTCACTTAACAGAAAACTGTGAAAATTCATGTACGAAAACACAAAATCCAAGAGATAAAGGCAGACAGGAAATGGAAATTGCTATCACAGACTCCAAACAGAGACAAACAAACACAAATTTTGAGCTCTGAGCCGTCGGTCAGACTGGGAAAAGACAACGATAAGATTGACTACGCAAGTCTCATCATAGGATGAAAAGAGGCATGCCGACAAATCTGTTGCCTGGAAGGGATTTCTCAGAAGCACAGAATACCAGGGCGTTGAACGAGAGGCAACAAACAATATAACAGGAAAATGCAGTTATTATAAAGTAAGCAAGGTCTTCTATATATGGGTCTTTACATATAAAAAATTTCTTAAATATTTTGTTTACAGTGAAGACCACCTAAAGTTAAATGAGGATCCTGCAAATGGATGTCTATCCAGGAATACCATGATGTGCTTCTTATAGAGAGCTCTCTAACAATCATGAAAGCATCACCTGTCCCTGAGACCATCTCTGGAAGTGCCAAAGCCAGAAAGGGACTTTTAACCAGAGTTACGCTGATAACGGAGGTCACAAACTAGTATCAAACGTACTAGGATACTACTGTACTCCTCATCCTTTCCTATTCCATTTCCTCAACAAGGCTTTCCCATAGGACCTTAGCTAACAGATATTCCCCAATAATCATCTGCAGTTTAATCTGTATACTGGTATCATCATTCTCTTTGTTTCATCACAATCTGAAATGACTTATTAATTTGTTGATTTGACTTCATCATTCTTTCCCAACAGAAGGCAAGCTCCCTGAGGGCAGAGCTCATGTCTGTCTTGTTCATGATTATATCCACAGCCCTTAGAAATATCACTGGTTTATAGCAGGTGCTCAATAAAAATTATTCAAATTACTGAATATGCAGTCTATATTTTCTGTTTTAAATCTTTATATGCAATATACAAAATACAGGGACAAGACAAATATTTTACATGAAAATTTTAAAGCGTGGCCTAAAATGTCCCTTTCCTAATTCCATTTTCTCCCTTCTCCAATACATCTTTCATTTTACTGTCAAAATTGTCATATATAAGACAATCTAATTATAACTTTTAAGAGACTTGTGAAGAGGTACCCATTGGAAACTATTCACTGTGGCAGCTGAAACCATCAGCAACCCTACTCTCAGCCTAGCCTCTTATGAGGCTCTCCATGCCCACACAAGCTAAAATCTTCTCACCGCCTCCCTGGCTGTTCATGACCCACAACCACCAGTGTGCCCGTACCCGTTCCCAATACTTACCTTTCCTTGTGCTAATTCCAACATCCAGGAGCCCCACCCCCTCACATTTCTGTCTGAGAAAACTGCACTCATCTTTCTAGCTCATTTCTAGAAGTCACAAGAGCCTTCTCTGTTACTTGTTTTATTGTTTTTGGCCCCACCATGTGCAGCTTGTGGGATCTTAGTTCCCTAACCAGGGATTGAACCTGGGCCTTCAGTAGGGCAAGTGCAGAGTCCTAACCACTGGACCACCAAGGAATTACTCCAAGAGCTTTCTTTGGATTCTCATAAATTACTAACTCCCTCCTCTCCACTCCAACAGTACTTTTCATCTATCTGTACGTCATTGTCTACCATCTGTTTCATACAATTTAGGTGGTTAGTTTTATGTTTCTATTTCCATTACTAGATCAGATTATAAACTCCCTGAGAACAAGGATCAATACTTCATTGGTCTTTATCGTTCCCTAATATTTAGCACACTAGCATATTGCTAGGCATACACTATGTTCACTGAACTTAACAAAGGTTCCTTGAACTTCTTATTTGCATAATTAGAACAATGAAAGAGGCACTGATAATGTCTGCTCTGGATTCAGTTTTACACAGTCGAAGGCCTGGGTACAGCACCACCATTTACTAGATAAGAGACAGAATCAACATCCACTTTACCCGCTAATGGATTTCAATTTTATACAGTTAAAGGCCTGGATACAGAGAAAGCCTTTACTAGATCATAAATAGTTGAAGAAGTTTTAGAATTCTTAAGTACAAGGTTCAGAATCAAAAGTGTGCTACTTCTTTGCTTTCAGTATTGCTCCCCAACCAAGATCCAGTTTGCCAAATCACAACATCATTTCCAAAAGTATGAACAATCAACAGAATGAATGAATTCAGCCATATGCATCTATCAGGCTATTGAGCAATGAAGCATAGAGGCATAAAAAATGGTGTTGAGACATATGTGTTCTTATTATCTGCACACAATGCAGCTATGCATTTCACATATAGACACATCTGAACCCCAATTTTACATATGAAGAAGAAAAGCATTCATGCCAACTCTCAGCACAACACACATCACATCAGTTTCACAACTGGTGGCTTTACATCACTTTATGTTCCATATGCCTGCATGTCCAAAGTATTTTTCCGTGTGACAAATGATTGCAACGTAGAATCAGGTACCGTTTTTAATGACAGAGGCTACTGGCTTTAACTGTACGCTAACAAAATCTCAGTCATACTGAAACAGGGTATTGGAGAACAGCTTTGTTTGCCTTCTCAGGACTCATTAATTTTTACTTTAATCATACTTCAGAAAACTAAAGAAAGGAAAGGAAGCTGAACTGAATTTTTTTTAAAAAGTGGCAAGTTATGTATATTAATTTTACATTACATATTTTGGAAGGGTAAATTCATTATTTATACAGGTGCTACCTGACCTCTGTCCAGGGAGTTATTCATTTTAACCTATTAATAAGCATACTATAAACAACAATGAAAGTTACGTGACCTTACACAGCTGTCTCCAGCCACTGTACTTCCATCGTTAAGGAAACTGTTAGATGACCCTGTTGTTAGAACACACTAAATCTGTCTGAATAGGGAAAACAGGACTTTTTCTCCAAGGGATAAAGCAAAAATCCTGGGCAGAGCTGCTGTTCCCACTGTACAGTCACCCTTGTTATTTATCATTTATTATTTACCTGTGTTTTTGGTATAAGCATTACAGGAAGCTTTTACGCTGGTTGTAGCATATAATCAGTAGCTTATTGCCAAGGGAAAGACTTTTTCCCCAGAAAGACAATCTGTGCACACACTAATTTGAAAGACAGGGTAGGAGCTGCAAGTGTTTTAATAGCCCATTATCAAAAATTATCCCTTGGCTATAAAATCCCCAGACCACTGGCTTGAGATCAGCTCAAAGAAAAATGAGATTACAGAATTTAATCTAGTGAAGGGGAGTGAGAGAGGAGTTTTAAAAAGCCTTAGATCACCAAAAAAAAAAAAAAAAAAAAAAAAAAAAACAAAGAAAGAAAGAAAAAAAGACAGCAGACAGAAACAAGATCAGCTTAGATTAAACCTGCCACATGTTTACCTCATACAAATCTGACACATTCCAAGATTGATTTTAATTTTTTAAAGTATGCTGCTGCTTCACAATATTTTAATAAAGAGTAGGGAAGGCCCAGAAAAAAAAATTATATGGTGAGGTGACAGGAAACAAAACAGTATTTTGTCTTAAATTTGCACAACCTAATTTATAGCAATAAAGCAGAACCTATGAGTTCTGGTAAATGTCAGGGCCGTCATGTCCATTACATATGTGGGTAGGTATGAAGCAGAGTCTCCGTAGGCCCTTCAAAAATTGCACACAGCCGCCCTAATGCAAACCAGAAGTCTCAGCCCTCTGGATGAACACAAGGATTCATTCCCATGTGGATATTTACAGAGGGTCCCCTCCAACCCCACCCCATCCTCATTTATGTACATTTCAAGAGGCCAACAGGAGGCCATCACCATGGAGGTGGCTCATGAGAAGATGACTCCCACCCCAACAAACTCTGGCCCAACCCCTGCAAAGCAAGCAAGAGTCCTGTAGAACCTCCCTTTCCCCCCACCCCACAACCTCTGCTCTCTTACATCTCCTCCCCCTTCTCCTCCCCCCACCCCTCCCCACGAGCATCTGCCTTGCCCAATCTCGCCTGGGCCAGCTCCAATAACAACATCTGCTTGGCAGCTTTTCAAGCCCACGGATAGTTATCTAACTGAGGCTTTTGTGCCGTACTGTTTATTCTATGTGAAGAAATGCCTCCTTAGTTGAAAGAGTACTTTAGAAAAACTGTGCAGCTATTAGCAAGTGAAGCACAAGGCTAATAACCCCCACCTGCTCATCAAATTAATTATGACATCTGAGTCATTATAACTCAGAAAGAAAACATGACTGCAGATTTGTCACATGTAGGAATAAACATGTATTAGGACCAGGAAAAAAAACCAGACCAAGAGACTCAGCTGGACAAAACACATGCTTCCACCTTGCAGAGACTGGAAATATGGATCCTATCTTCTCAAGTGAACGGGTGAAAAAGGAGGAGTGGTTGGCCAGACAGCCACACTAATGTTAAATGGTGCAAAATGAGATGAAGTCAGGGAATATGGAACCTCAAGAAGAACACTTAAGGAGTCAATAATAATTTCTTTAAACAAAGCAAAACACAATACAAAGCCATCCCACCAAGAAAACTATGCTGTTCAAAATTAATGCAGCCCCCTCCACTTGGGCCATCTTAGATACACTTGTAAGAACCCAGGAGACAGAATATCTCCCCTAGGTACAGAAGGATATTTTAGCAATGCTACTAATAGTCTAAGAAGAAAATATATTCAAGATGAAAATAAAAACCTATTTCCTAGTCTCATGAACGCATGAAACTATCATTGTTAAAATTAGGCAAATTCTGTTCAGTAGTCCTAAAAATATTAAAATTTTTGCAAAACTAATACAGTGTTTCAGGTTTAAAAATAAAAAAAAAATAAAGTCAGACATTTAACATTATATTTCACAGTCAGTAGTGTTTTGCTAATATTTCACAGTATTGAAAGTAGCAAGTTTTCAGTGTTGTTTTTCAATAAACTTAAAATAACCAGCAATCTCTTGCTCATCCTATATATTTCTGGCATTTGCAATGATAAGATATCTTTTAAAATATCTTATCCCCAAATTCTGAACATTTTCATTATGATTTAGAAATATGTACAAGTATATTTTAACAAAAGTAAAAACTGTTTTAAATACAGTATGAATTAATAGATGACCCATCCAATACAGCCAGACATATTCTTTGCCATTATTTTAAAAGAAATAAAATTCTGGAAAGACATTTGCATGAATCACAATAAAAAGTACTCCCATTAAATACTGGCAACCATAAATTTAAAACATCTTTACCTTTCTGCAGTATCTTTATTACTGAAAGAACTTTTTAAATTTTTTGGAGTCCTTGTGCTGCCCATAAGAAAACACGAATCCTTCCTTAAAAACATATGGATATTTTTGCTAAATGATATCGGCTTACTATATTTTACATTCTACCTCTAGAAAAGTCATCCCATTGTAGCAAAAGCTATATAACCAACTCTAGCAAATAAACTTCTCTTCATTCTCTTTTATAAGAAGCAAAACCCACAAAAGAGTTCATTTTAACATAGAACATGTTAAATTGATAAATCCTTTGAGGTTTAATATAAAATGAAAGCAAATCTCAGGAAGCAATACAATTCATTTTTTCTCTCTCTCTCTCAGTAAAACAATCCTGTATCAGAATCTAGTGCTGAGTTGATTTATGTAAATATGTTACTTAACCTCAACTTAAGATATAAATCCAGAGCAAACATAACAACGGCAATCCGGACACTCTACTCTGCCAAATCAGAAGATTTAGTCAGCCTAGACTAAAAATGAATTAAAATTATAAGAAGAGTGTCAGTCCTAAGTCAGGAAAACATGCCTGGCCAGAGCAGGCCAGGGAGATCACTTATTAACTAGGCAACGATGCTACAGAACTATTTGCTACGCGTCTGGGAAAACACGTCCCCAGTTTTAAACTCCACAGCAAATCAAGGCACCCTTTTTAAATGGGTGCATTTTCTGGTTTTTTCCCCCCACACTGTCAATCCTGAAAAGAAGTTTGGCTCTCTGTTTATTATCTGCCTAACTGTCCACATGTTGAGCCAGAAAAGGCCAGCGTCATTAAAAGGTAACGTGGGCCAGTGCCCGAAACGGAGAGATTGACTCAGGGCTAGGAGGAGTTAACACCTCCTTCCTGAAAATAATCTCCAAGTTGCTTTTGAACAACTGTTTCCCACAATTATTAAATTCCTTTACCATGATAGGTAACAGTTACGTATCCCAAAGAAGTATGATGGTGGATTCTAAGGCAGCAGATATCCGTCTGTCTCCTGAGACAAGCACACACACACAATTTACAGCCATGCTGGTCAGGCAAGCTGTACAGAAGTCTGTCTGGCTGGGCCTGAAAAGTCAACACACTATTCTGCAAAAAGTATCCTTAACAAGTATCAGTGTTTGTTGTCAGCAGAACTTCGCAAATTCTAAAGACATGCCAGAAAGAGGGCTACAGAAACCCTAGCGGTTCCCAGATCCTGCACAGCACAGGGATTCTCGTAGCCACTTAATCTCAGCACGCATCTCCACCCCTACTTCCTTCCCAATGGTATGTGGTCTTGAAAACACAAATGTTCAGGTTTCCTGAAGCTAAGCTGCAAAGGAAAAGTCCCCTCCCAAGAGACAGAGCTGCAGGCCCTTGGTACCCCTGAAACTGTCCGCCACAGTACAACACGATGTGATACTCACCGCAACCAGACATGGGGAAACAGTCTTTTTTTCACCTCTGATGTCATGTAACAGATAAGACCATGATTTGAGATTATATCAGTGAGTCAGGTTATCTACAAAGTATTTTAGGAAGAGTTTGTTAAGAGGGCCACAGTATCGCAAGGCTAATAACCTGAAGTGTCTAAATGGCTGGGGTCCTTCTGAAAATCATCTTGAGATACTCTACTGGATGAAGAGTAGAAAATGACAGATGCAAAAGATTTTTCAGAAATGAGACACTTTCACTGGTCGTTCTTCATTCTACCTAATCCTTCTCTCTCATTCTCCCTCCCATCCCTGGCTGGCATTTTTCTTCCCTGTGCATACACAGATACACATACACACACACACACACACACACACACACACACACGGGAAGACATCCATTAATATTAAGAACAGTCTTCTGTAATGTTTTACAGAATTTCTCAGGGGCTTAGGAGGGCTGCAGCCATGCCAAAATTACAAGCTTTCCTCTAGTCAGAAGGGATGTCTTTTCAAAGCCCAGCCCTCATTTTTCAGTCTGATGTAAGTAAATTTACCTCTGTGTGCTGAGCTGGGCAGCTTTTCTTTGTTGTTTTTGTTTTTCTAATAGCTGCTGCTCTAGCGGAGCTATTCATTTCAAAGGAAAGTTAGAAGCATTCTTCACTCTTCCCCTTTTAGATTATTTGCAGTTACTGACTCTTCTGAAATCTTAGATTGGAACAGAAACCTAAAGCACAGCGCCGTCTGAACAGCACATCACCAGCGCTCCTGGGATCACATTTCTCTAGAACAAATGTTCAATATGAGGCATAAGAATTAAATCTAAATAGACTAAAATTCACCAAAAAGAGGGAGTAAGCAGTATCTTTTTGTTAAAATAAAAAATGGATCTCCTCCATTCTGATTGAAGGATAATCATCTTTTGAAAACACCGTTTAAGCACCACACAAGAGGGGGCAGAGTTATGTGTGTTTTTTTTAGTGAAATTAACTGATTTCTTGAGGAAATCAAATCAACTGAACTTAGGCAGTTAGTTAACTTTTGGAAACATTGTTTAGGCAACCAATGAAGGAGAGGTTTTCAGTTGATTTATTTCAAGAAAAAGTCAAATTAACTGTCCTAGACCACTAACATGATAAAATCCAGCAGATGCACCAATGGCTTAAAGTTCTTAGCTTGTCCCCGCCTCAGTCTCTCCAATGGACCTTAGTGCAGCATGGTAGAGGGCACTGATGGTAATTTGTGATGCGAGTTTACATGGATTGGGCCAGGACTGCCTCCCAGCATGCACTCCGGTCTGCAAGTTCTCCATTTGTCTCACATATTTAAATCAGTGATCCAGACTTCATTACCTTTCTTGTGATCTCATGTCAGCTACTTCTTTATCAATCAACGTTCACCTCCTCTAAAGGAACACACTTGAATTCACAAGTTTGGGGGTCTTGGTAATTGTCAATCTCAAAGTCAGAGTAAGAGAATTAATAAAGGGATATAAATGCATCTGGAATAAATAGTGAGAACAAAGTACATGGAGCCATGGCAGTGAAACCCTGCCAGACCAGAAAGATTCTCAAGGCTACCTCCTGAGTCAACCCAACCAACAGCATTACCTTGAGGGATAATGAACATGTATGTAAGCGAAAACCCGATTACACATTCGAGCTTAAGACTTTAGCCTTTTAATTTCATCACAAATACTGAAAGGTCATGAGTATGATACTCTCCTTCCCTGGACACTAAGAAACTGATACAAAATGAAGCTTGCAAGAAGGACACTACCTTCCTGTGAAATTTTTCAAATGGTGTTGCAAATAGATAAATAGAACAGTGACAACTAACTCCTCCCCATCTAACTCTTTTCTCCATCTCTCCTCCCCATTTTTTTGTTTTTTACATTTGTGTGAATTCAGTCGCCTTAATCTATCTAATCCTATTATGCCTAATGAAACCAAAAGATGAAAAGTTGTTATGGTCAAACCTCTACCAGAATACCAAAAACTTCCTTGAAAGTAGGAAGGAAAAAAAAGGAACTCAATCATAACCATGTGTTTGAACACATTCATAGCTCAACCAATTACCAATTTGCACCTGTAATGTGAGAAGGTCTTACAAAGAATTACATGATCAGGTACTGTGGGTTTCTTTCTTTTTTTGGTTTTTTAATTAAGCCCAAAAGTTCTAGGTTTACCATGCTTAACTTTTGAGTATGAGATACAGAGCCTAGCACTGATTTTCTCTGGATTTGAGCCATTTAAACTGCAACAGAAAAAAACAGTGAGGGAGGATCCCATACTTAAGTTCAGCTCTTGACGACCTGTTGGGTGAGGATCTCATGGTTCTCAGTTGTAAAATGCGGAGAAGGCAATGGCACCCCACTCCAGTACTCTTGCCTGGAAAATCCCATGGACGGAGAGCCTGGTAGGCTGCAGTCCATGGGGTTGCTAAGAGTCGGACACGACTGAGCGACTTCACTTTCACTTTTCACTTTCATGCATCAGAGAAGGAATTGGCAACCCACTCCAGTGTTCTTGCCTGGAGAATCCCAGGGACGGGGGAGCCTGATGGGCTGCCATCTATGGGGGCGCACAGAGTCGGACACGACTGAAGCGACTTAGCAGCAGCAGCAGCAGTTGTAAAATGAGGACAATATCTATCCCATCCAACTGAGATAATTATTAAATAAGATAGTGTAAATAAAAGACAAAAGTGAATAAGGAAATACATTAAAATACTCCACATGCAATTACCTTCACAGCAGCATGGCCTGCAATTCAAAGGGATGGATCTGAGAAGGCTGAGAGGTAGAGTGTCCAGGGACTAATATGTGGAGTCAGGCAGGCTTCAGAGTGACCCTGCCTTTGCTACCTCCTTGCTGTGTGACTTTGGGCAGCTTATTTTAAAATCTTTGAGCTCTGATTTCCTCTTCCTTAAATGAGGAATGGGCTTCCCAAGTGGCCCAGTGGTAAAGAATCTGCCTGCCAATTCAGGAGACAGGAGATGTGGGTTCTATCCCTGGGTCGGGAAGGTCCTCTGGAGAAGGAAATAGCTACCCACTCCATATTCTTGCCTGGAGAATCCCATGAACATAAGAGCCTGGAGGCTACAGTCCATAGGGTCACAAAGAGTCAGACACGACTTAGTGACTAAACAACAAGTAAGGAATAATAATGTCTAGGAGAAGCTGCAGTGTTTAAATAAAATGCTACACATAAAAGCCCTTGACTTTAAAAAATAATATTCATACAAGGAGAAGTAGACCACACCAGAAACTTCTTATGGACCATTTGTCTTCCACATCTGTCTTGTTAATATAACTTCATGTAGTTACTTTCTAAATATCTTCAAGTATTCTGGATTAAATTCAGATTATGTGCTTTTAAAAAGTGTATCCTTTCTACATCAAGCAGAAACCTGGCAAAGGAACAATACTTTGGTAAAAGAATAATTTATCAATGTAAGAAATTTATTCATGGTGCTATGAAGATTTCTTTTCTTACAATGAGTTACTACTTGTGACCCATTTGTAAAAAACAAAACCTCATAATACATTTTAAAAACAAATTGGATATTTTAACCTTCCTTAAGGATAAACTGCTTTATATGTTGTGCTTTGGGGAGCATTTTTAAGTAA
This sequence comes from Bubalus kerabau, assembly GCF_029407905.1. Lineage (NCBI taxonomy): Eukaryota > Metazoa > Chordata > Mammalia > Artiodactyla > Bovidae > Bubalus > Bubalus kerabau. Next base: position 95,398,006 of record NC_073627.1, on the reverse strand, counting down.
TAAGTTTGCACTTATCCTGAAAGTAAAAGAGAAAGTAACTGCCCAATAATCAGTTTTATTTTTTGCTTTCTATAATTCAGAATTTTGAAAGAAAGTCCTCAACTCTCCCCCGCTCCTGAAACAAGTATAATACACATGGTTTGCTGGCAGAACTTACTTGAAGCATCTCAGCAATATGAATATATGTGCACTTGCATGCACACACACACAGACCCACTCTAAAATTTTTGAATCAATAAGTCATTTGGAAGACTCTCTAGAAGTGTGCTGAGGCATGTTTTTGGTGTTTTGCCAAATTATGTGCTTCTGTTTGTGGCTTTCAAATATGGATTAGACAGACGCACAAGCATGTACTGCTTGGCAAGTAGCGACAATGGTCTAGTCTGAATTTAGTAATTTAAGCTTTTCATTAGTCCTCTTAGGTGAAAGAAAGAATTAACAACAACTTGTTTGAGCTCTATCTTTATATCCCTTTGTCATCCATTCTTGTTCACTTGCCATAGATCAGAAGCCAAAGGAATTTCAGATGTCCTCTGCAGATAGACCCAAAGTAAGGGCTTCAAACAAGTTCAAATGTCAAGTATACTTAAACTTGAACCTGAACTTTTGTTCATTGTTATCACAAAGCTATAACTCTGCTTTTCTAAATTCCCCACTGTACTTGAACATCCAGGGTACCCTCTTTTTTTTCTGACAAAGAAACAAAATAGAAATTACCTAATGAGGTAAAAGATCACTTGAGATTGTTATTTCTCATGTCTTCAGATTATCCTACACAAAAGTAGACTTCTACAGGACAAACATCTCACAAAGAAGTGTCTGCCTCTATGAGTATATCAGGGAGAAGCTCCTTGCTGCCCTGTTTATGCCATAGTCATTCTAAACTTCAGAGGTTTAGCACTCAAGACCAGACTCTGGTGCTAAAGTTCAAAAACAACTCCAAAGCAAAGTGATCCATAAATTCTGTCACAATCATCCTCATGATCAGTATGTTTCTAATTAGGACCAATAAAATGATCATTTAATTGTCAACCCTCCTCCAGGTCACAGTACATAACACCAAGGGACATTCAATTGATTTGTAAATTTTGACATTTTCTTCTGTTTGTGGGTAAGAATAATCCTGATACCTAATAGAAAAGTTCACAAGAACCAAGAGGTAGAAAGGATTAAATGCTGACAGTGGTCCATTGTTAATTGAGTCCCCTGAGTGAAGCTCCAGAAAGATTAGTTTATACAGCTGCTGCTATTTGTCATAACACTGCTAACAAGACACATATGTTCAATCGAAGTCTTTCTTTGGACCTCCAAACCTGGACAGTTCAATGGTCTGAAACATCCATAGAAATCAACAAACAACCATATGGAAAAGGAAGGCCAGTGTATCTCCTGCGGTTGTCTCAGACATCAGGGAAAGAAAATACGTAAAGCTATGAGCAAGCACAGCCTAGAACATTCAAATGTGGAGGTTAGAGAACAAAACATGAAAACCAAAGGTGAGCCGGGGAATGGGGCAGGACCCTGTAAGAAGCATTACTAAGGTGTAACGTTTGGACCGTACAGAGGGAATTCAGACCTTTACCCTCAGCATGATTCGTAAGTGGTGACTTTCTCTGGAGAAAGTGAAAAACTAGGACTGTGAGAAAGCATCACCAGTCAGGGCCTGAGGCTGCAACCTTGTCCTGTGTCCCTTACATTTCCCAGCAGTCCAAGTCTGCTCCGTCTATCAACTATAGGCACACTGAGTAAAAAAAATGCATGGATTAACTTTAGATTTTCAGTAAGCTATCTAAGAGAGGCTAAAAATCCAAAATAGACTCAATACAAAAGCATTACCAGTACTACATATGAAGCAAGGTGTTAAGAATAAGTCAAAGTTCATAGTCTCAGGCATTTTTCATTAGTACAGGGAGAGAAAGTAAACAAAAAGATGTCTATATATCTGGACGGACAGCTTCCCTGGTGGCACAGACGATAAAGAATCCGCCTGCAACGCAGGAGACACAGGTTCAATCCCTGGATTGGGAAGAGCCCCTGGAGAAGGAAATGGCAACCCGCTCCAGTATTCTTGCCTGGAAAGGCCCATAGACAGAGGAGCCTGGAGGGCTACAGTTCATGCAGTCACAGGAGTTGAGCACAACTTAGAGACTCAACCATCACCTATTTTACACACACACACGTACATGAGGAGGAGCACCCAATTACAGTTCACAAAGCCCTTCCATGCATATTATCAAAATTATCCTCTGGAATAACTGCCAATACTAACACCATTTTACAGATGGTGAAACTGAAGCTTAAGTATCAGTAACTGGTAATGGAAATAAAAGTGGTAGCCAGGTCTCCTAGCATAGCCCTTAAAAGTGAAAGTGAAAGTGTTAGCCACGCAGTTGTGCCTGACTCTTTGAGACCCCATGGACAGTAGCCTGCCAGGCTCTTCTATCCATGGAATTCTCCAGGCAAGAATACTGGAGTGGGTTGCCATTTCCTTCTCCAGGGGATCTTCCCCACCAAGGGATTGAACCTGGGCATCCTGCATTGCAGGCAGATTCTTTACCATCTGAGCCACCAGGGAAGCACCTTCTTCTATACTATGTAATAACAGGAGAATATTATGTCTATGGATCTCCATGAAAGAAAGAAGTCTATCAGGCCTGAAAGCTGTGCATCCTATTTTCATTATTAATAAATATATTCTCAAAGTTATATCCCCTTTCCATTACCTTTCACACAAACATTTTACCTAAAACTGCTAAGCTTGAGAGCTTATGGAAAACCCAAATAGGGAAGCTGAGGCTAACAGTCATCAGACTGTCTCCATAGAGATGGCAAGTGGAAGAGCTCTAAGGACACTATAAGGAAAAGGTTATGAGGCAAGAGGAATTGAAATAACATACTTCAGGAAACAAAGTACAAATCTAGTTGGATGTAAGTTGCTCATCTACAACTCAATGCACCTAAGACATTTTCCTGGATGAACTATGTGCTGTTTCTAGTTTGAATTTGCTCCTTCTATACACTCCTTCCTCACTCTTTGTCTCCAGTTATCCTATTAGGAGGTGGCTGAAAAGCACATCTTGAGCCTTAGTGGAAGGTTCAATTACCATAAAGCTCCCAAGCTCCCAACAATGGTCTTATAAAAATCATGCAAACTCAAGAGGTGAGAATTGGTGTTAGATTCCTCTTGCATATTCTTCATCTAAAATAATCCTCCTTCCCCCACATCTTGTGTGCATTTGACTAAAGCACCAAAATACACTTTCAACATAAGTAGCAGGATTGCTTTACAAGCAGCTGAAGTGCCCATTCCAACCTATTAACTTGATCCAAGATGGTACTTCAAAACAACACACTCTGGAAATGACAGGTAGAATCCAGTATTTTATTTCCAAGGAAGAGAAATTAATCTTGAGCTCTGTATATCTAGTTTAGTACAAAGTCTGCTAAAGAGGTTATTCCTATCCTGGATTAGCTTCACTAAGCCAGCTTAAGATCTGATCTAAAATAATAGATTAACAAAATTGCCTATGTCCAAATCCTAATTCCACCACTTACTAGTTCTGTGACCTTGGACAGATGACTTAACGTTTTTGTTCCTTGGTTTCTTCAAATACATACAAAAAAAAAAAAAAGATAATAATAGAGCTTGCCTCACAGGGCTGATGTAAGAAATAGTTGGATACGTGCATGTGCATACACACATAAACACATAAACTCACAATCACAAATTCAAGAGTTTAAAAAGAATGCTATTATTTATCCACCAGCATCAAATCTTTACTCAGGAAGATCTATCCCCACCAATTTTAACACTTCAATCTTTCCTATCCTGGCAATCTCATTTTATTGACTTTAAAACTAGATGTATTTCCTATAAGATCAATGCTCCTATGTTTAGTATTCAATTTATGAAAGTGAAAGTGTTAGTCACTCAGTTGTGTCCAACTCTTTGTGACCCCATGGACTGCAGCCCGCCAGGCTCCTCTGTCCATGAGATTCTCTAGGCAAGAACACTGGAGTGGGTAGCCATTCCCTTCTCCAGGAGATCTTCCAACATGCCTTTAAAAATGAGGCATCTCCACGATACTGGATGCTTGGGGCTGGTGCACTGGGACGACCCAGAGGGATGGTATAGGGAGGGAGGAGGGAGGAGGGTTCAGGATGGGGAACACATGTATACCTGTGGCGGATTCATTTTGATATTTGGCAAAACCAATACAATTATGTAAAGTTTAAAAATAAAATAAAATTTTTTAAAAAATAAATAAATAAAAATCCAAGTACAGAACAAAAAAAAAAAAAAAAATGAGGCATCTCATTGGCTAGTCTCCTCCTATAGCAACCAGTTCACAAAGAATTTCATTCCTGCGCCAGACAGCATCAGGAAAGGGGGAACCTAGAAGATAGCTCAGGATGGAAACCCAGGTGAGATCTGTGGCTCCTTGGAGGATGCATCTCTTTTGTGACCAACAGAACACTCTCCTCTACATACAGCAAAACAAGAACAAAGTAACTCCTGAGATACAGGAGAAAGCCCGGAAGGTTGCAGATCCAATTGGTAACAGTGGTTTCCTTGGAGCAGAAGCAGAAATTGGTTGGAGGAATTTTAGCTGTATTTACTTCAGCTCTGACAATGAGAAACTATTTGAGTGTCACCATACAACTAAAAGGCTCCCCTCATGGCTTAGCAGTAAAGAATCTGTCTACCAATGCAGGAGACGCAGGTTCGATCCCTGGGTTAGGAAGATCCCCTGGAGAAGGAAAAGGCAACTCACTCCAGTACTCTTGCTGGGGAAATCCCACAGACAGAGAAGACTGGCAGGGGACAGTCCATGGAATCTCAAAGAGTCAAACACAACTTAGCAACTAAACAACAACAACAAAGTACAATTAAAAATAACATTTAAAAGCCTGGATATAGTGCTATCCAAAGTTCTACTCTGAAGTTTGTGACATAAAAGTCTTACATTTCTTAGTACACATTCTAGTAAGGGTGAGTTTCAATCAACATAAAGAAAATACAGAGACTAATCAAACATAGTATCAAGCCCCTGTAAGTCTTTATGGCATTCACATAAAGTCTTTAGGATTTATTTTTAAGTATTCATTTATTCGTTCTAACTTTTCCACTATGCATCTGTTTTCTCTATCCAATACCAAAATACGTGCACACAGACTCCCAAAACTGTATAATGTTAGGCCAGATATCTTAAATACCTACAGGGTACTAAAAGAAAAGCAAACATTTTACTGTTCCACAAGCATGCTGACATGCACTTAAAGTGAAATAGACAAAAAAAAATTAGGGGTGTGTGAGAGTTATTTATGTTTGAATAGAACTTTCTGCTATGTTAATTCTGAAGTTCATTTCATATCATATAAGACCCATATGAAGTGAACAAACACAAGTAAACAAATTATTTTCTATATAATTCATCTCCAGTTCTATGATTCAATACCAAATATTCTTCAAATTTATGAAGGTTCCCTTTTAATTACTGCTTCCAAACTATGGACTCAACTCAGTACTGTTTCCAAAATAAAGAGTCTCCTTTGTATTTCATATCATTGAGGTCATTCAAAATATAAGATGGTTTCTTGTAGTAATTTTTCTGGAGATTTACTAGACTGCAATATCTCACATGCAAAATAAATTAGTGATCCACAAACTGCATTGCTTCTTCTTTGCTGCAATATGTAAGGTGAGCCAAAATGGGAAATTACATATATTTTTCCAGATAATCCTTTTAACACCCTCAAATAATCATGAGAACAGCAACAAAAACAAAACAAAAAGCCCAAACAAAAATCTGCATTGCAGTTGCTAACTTGAACCATGCCAATGAACATTCAAAAGATTAATCAAAGGCTTGACAGTTGTTAACAGTTCAACATGGTTTCCACAATTATCCAATTAAACATAAAATGCAAATAGGAGAAGTCTTATGGGTTCCATAGAGCATGAATATCAGGCTGCTTCAGAAAACTATTAACTGTAATGTACTGTTTGCTGAGTCAGAAGAAAGTGAAAGGAGAGCCAGTCCATTTATAGAGGAAGGCAAGCAGCAGAAAAATAGAGTGGAGAGACACATAACTCAACTACTCTTTATGTGGTCATATAAACACAACAGACAGTGGTAAAATCCAGAAAACAAAATTTAAGTAACAATTATTGTAAAACCAAAAGAATGCAAAGCAATGACTTTACCCTATAATTCCTACTGGCTGCACTATACCCACAGCATACTTCAACCACACTTCTCTAGCTTGCTGCTAAGTTAGAAACATGGATGTAATTATAGTTGTTGGCTTTTGACTCTGTCTATAAACCATGCAGAGATAAACTGCTATTAGTGAACATACCAACTCCATATAATTGTGTTTTGACATTATAGGTAAAAACAGTGAGAAGAAAAACTAACCACAGCAATTATAAACAGCATGTTCAAGGGCACGGCAGGTCACTTATGACCTTCACTAAATTGCTGTAATCCCTAAGCTGCATTTTCACACATTCAGATGCACACACCCACACACACACAAACAGGTGCATGTTCCACACCTGTCTTTCTTAAGGAAACAAATTAAGTGAACATAAAAACTACTAAATTATGTGTTCATAAATACCCAAAGGCATACAAAATATGCACTGCATGGGTCAAATATCTGTACTTTTTAAAAAACAGTATTATATTTTAAGAAGCCAAATTAAATTTTAGAAGAAACATTTTGTGGTAAGTATTCCCTCTAAAAATATTCTGTTTTGCAGCTCTGTCTACTCAGGGGAAAAGAAGGATTGAGGCAATTTGATTCAGTATCAAAACTTATGCTACTGTATAAGCGGGGTTTAGCTTGCCTTTTTTGTTTTTTGTTTTGTTTTGTTTTGTTTTGTTTTACCTTTTAACCTTGTAATTCTCAGAAAGGCTTTGAGATCCCAGAGGATCTGCCCAATATGCTGTTTTGTGGTTTTTTTTTAATTTTATTTTATTTTATTTTTAAACCTCAAACACTGTATTAGTTTTGCCAAACATCAAAACGAATCTGCCACAGGTATACGGGAGAGAAATTTTTAAATGCTAAATCTATCTACTCATGCTGATATCATTTTTGTAACAATGATCCAACTATTTACCTCATTTCACTGGCTACAAGCAGAACTATTACATCCATTTCTTTTGTTTTTATAATTGTCAGTCTTCCCTCCGCCAGCAAAGTGTATTAATGAGCACAAGAGGACAATTAACATTCAATTGTTGTTGTTGTTTAGTCACTCCTGTCGTGTCTGACTCTTTGTGACCCCACAGACTGTAGCCCACCATGCTCCTCTGTCCATGGGATTTCCCAGACAAGAATACTGAAGTGGGCGGCCATTTCCCTCTCCAGGAGATCTCCTCAACCCAGCTATCAAACCCGCGTCTCTTGCATTGGAGGTGGATTCTTTCCCACTAAACCACCTGGGAAACCCTGAACATTCAATCAATATGTAAGGGTGGTACTCTGGAATAAAATACAGAATTGTTTTCAATGACCTTCACCCTAAAGCATAATATGATTTACCATCAGCAACAACATAAATGCAAAAATCACAATAACTTTACATTGATGGCCCATTGCAGAGGTCCTGTTTATAAGTGAGGTGATATATTTTCTGAGATTATTCATAGAACTGGCAATATAGAAACATAATCTTTAGAAGGTGTTGATGCCATTAAAATCATCTCATCTATTTGCATATTTCTTAAAAAGTGTACAGGGATTTGTTGGTTTTTTTTTTTTACATATGCTAATTTGGTCTCCTTAATAAGCTGAAATACAAGAGCACATTTTTTTCCCACAGATCAGGAAACAAGTTCCTGAAGGTGGGCTTATTTGCCCCAAACCACAGAACAAACGAGGAGCCAGGAAGCCAGATGAACAGGGCTCCCAAGTCCAAATACCCAGGTTCAAAGCCCTGTGCTTTCTCTTACCCACTATTGTACAAGTTCGGGTCATGGCTGAATCTCTGTCCACCTGATTATTTTTATTTCTAACAGGAAGATGATGATGCTAAGAGTGATGGCTTCCACATCAGGTACTAGTGAGGATTAAATGAGATACAGTAAGCAGAGCCCTTAAACACATTGCCAGGAATATATTAAGAGCTTAATAAAGATAGATGTTGTGACTTTGTTATGGTTACTGCCATCTTAGAGCTGGCTAAGACAACTTTGATAGGGTTAAAAGATTAAATAAATAACCGCATAAATATCAAATCCAGAGATTAGAGTCTGGCACACATTCTAAAAGAAAACTAACTGACATGACTAAATATCCCTGTAATTCTTGACTGGGGTCGGGGGTGGGGGTGGGCAGGTCTTGGGGGATGAACTGCATTGGCTGTCCTTAATGTTTCCTAACAAAATACTCATTGATTTGTGTCATCCCACCATTCACTAGATACAGGTTTAATGAATTTAGATTAAAGTGAGAAAAAAACTATACAAATTAAAGCTGTGGTAAAATGGCAACAGTGCGCCAGTGTCTGTATCCACTTTATCTTGAAGATCAAAGTTCCCTTCCTTAACTGCCACATTCCAGCCCAGACAGAATAGTTTCTGTGTAACTAACTGGCAAGTCTAGCATCTTGACTGAGAGTTCACAGTTAAGGGCTTCAACATAATGTCTTGGAGCACAATGAACTCCTCATTCGGGGCAAGAGTGATCCTGATGGTGTTGAGGGCTGCATGAACTCGAGCGGATTCAGCCTGGGCCTTCCCTGGTCTTTATATAAGGCATCTCTGAAAGGAAACCAAAGGAACAGAAAGAGAGAAGAACCTACACTCATGTTTTGGGACAAATATATAAAGCCAACATTTTTAAAGATTTTCTGCCAACATCCAGGCACACTGGAAAGTTTTCTGTCACTTGCTGCTCACTGAGGGACAGAACAGCAGTGTCTGGGGGAGAAACCAGTGTACATCCAGGCAGCTAAAAAAGAAATATTTACACTGGACAGAAAAAATAAATGTAATTATTTCTTACTCTAGATGGGAAGAACCACACTGAGATTTGGTGACAGTTCTTTAACTAATAGGCATATATGATCGTAAAATGCAACCAACATCCCCTGAAAGTGAAGAATTTTTTAAAAAAATAACTGCTCTGCTTGGAGATGGTTGAAGGACAAGCTTTGTAAATGGTGAGGTAGGAGTAGTGAAGTTGGAATATGAGATGGGATGGAGGCAGTCATGGGTTCAAATCTTAGCTCTGTCACTGACTTGCTATTTGACTGGAGAGTTAATCAATGGATTCAACCCCAATTTCTTCATCTATTAAAGGATGCACCTACTTCTTTGGATAACTATAATGATTACAGTAAATAATTAATAATAATGAATTCATTAATAATTCATTCAATACTTTGGCCACCTGATGCAAACAGACAACTTACTGGAAAAGACCCTGATGCTAGAAAAGATTGAGGGCAAAAGGAGAAGAGGGTGGCAGAGAATGAGATGGTTGGACGGCATCACCGGTTCAATAAACTTGGGTGAACTCCAGGAAATGGTGAGGGACAGGGAGGCATGGTGTGCTGCAGTCCATGGGGTCACAAAGAGTCGGACACAACTTAGCGACTGAACAACAAGTCATTCATGGGACAGACAGGACATTCTCAACACCCTGAAATTATTTTTGTTATTGCTGCTATCAATACTAATTATTACTACCATAATACAGCAGCAATAATAAGACGGATCCCTGTCTTTTCTGAAAAGAAAGAAAAGCCATGTCTGCATCTTCTCATCACATTATCCTTCTAAGTCTCACTCTCTTATCAAAAAAGGAAGTCAATCTACTAAACCGAAAGGTCAATGAAACAGAGAATTTGGGGATGAAGGAGTGTCGCTCTGTGAACTCTAGGATGATTTATAAATCTCATGATCTCTGACCTAAATAATCCACAACGCAGGCACTTAAAATTCAAAAATAGTTTGTTTAGAAAAACTGAACAAAGAAATTATTATGGAAACCAAAATACCTGTCCTTCATTCAAGCACTTGTTTCCTTCCGAAAGCTCTCATTGCAGAACGATGCCAGAGTACATTTACTGAAAAGTAAGCAGATGTCAATAAACCTGAGAAAAATGCCCCAGCTCTTCTAACAAATAAGAAGAACAGAAGAAGGAAAACTATTCTGAGACTTGCCAGGAAAACCATTCATTTAGCATGGTGTGAGTGAAACAGGGAAGGTTTTTTATCATAAACCAATCATAAAGCCCATGATGCCTATTCTTGAAGAGCTGGATTACCATGTATGGCTCTTGACTTGCTTAATCCTCTCTTTAAGGCTGTTTTATCTTCCCTATGGATCCTTTGTGGTCTACACAATAAACATGTCCAATTTCAGGGTCTCATATGAAAGCGTACTAGAACAAGGGGAAGCAACAAAATGAGAATGACTGCATCGTTTAGGAGAAAAGATTAGCTTGGCAATCACTACAACTTTTACTTTCCGTATCACGATTACTCAAAATTGAAAGAAACAACTTGCAAGTCAAAGGTAAAACAAATGATGACGTCAATCCTTTTAAAAATGTGTGTGACTGAGTCAAAATAATTTTTCACTTAGATTATCCCTCACTCGGTAACATTTTGTTCCTTCTGCCCTGCTGTGGATGGAGTAACTTCATCATCTACAAGTAGGATTAAGAAGGAACTCCATGGAATTCTCTAGGCTAGAATGCTGGAGTGGTAGCCCTTCCCTTCTCCAGGGGATCTTTCCAACCGAGGGATCGAACCCAGGTATCCCACATTGCAGGCAGATTCTTTATCGTCTGAGCTACCAGGGAAGCCCTAGAGACAAACTACGTGGGTTCAAATTTGGGCTCAGTCACTAAACTAGGCCGCGGAGTTCTCATTTGTGAAAGGACAGTAAAGTATCGACCTCACATGGTTAAGAAGGAATCAACAAGTCACACGGATAAAACTCTCCAAAAGATGCCTCATAACACAGTAAATGCTCACAAAATGTTAGCTGAACAACTATACACCAAAAAGCAGAGTGGAACGTTGCCACAGCTGAGAAAATCCTAATTTTTTCTGCTAAACTATGTAGTCATTCTCATTTGTTGTTTCCTCTTATCCTAGTGTGCTTTCGTATGAGACCTTCTACTCATTAGGCAAGGCCTTTTCAAGTTATTAATTCATGTAGCCCTACTCAGAGCTTTTAACATTATTATTATCCCCACTTTACACAGAAGAAATGGAGCATCGGGAATTTTAAAACTCGCTGACAGTCATACAGTTAAAAATGATCAAAACAGAGTTTTAGACTCAGTATTCCTGATTCTAAATCCATGACACTGCTTTCATGGCTCCTTCCAGCAAGTTCCCACCCCCTGTGCCCTAGACATCCATCAGACTGACACATTAGCTTCAAAATCTACAACAGATCTGCTGACATCCAAGGAACTCTACTGAGTCTACCTCCAATGCCACACGTCTATTCTGTTTCTTCTATTAATTACCATCATCAGCTCAGAGCCCAGCATGTACTCACTCTTCCCCCAAGGTTCACTACGGTTCCTGATTTTCTCACCTCTGAATGGTATGGCGCTAATGCCACTCAGAATCCAGTGTGATGGCTCCAGTTAGGAGCAAGGCCAGAGTTCAGAAAGGCATCCTGACATGTTTCCAGTTTCCTGCAAGAAAAGCTACACACTACTAGATGTCCGAGAACATGCTCATGTTACCATGCGTGTGTGTGCTTAGTCACTGAAGTTGTGTCCAGCTCTTTGTGACCCTATGGATTATAACCCGCCAGGCTCCTCTGTCCATGGGATTTCCCAGGCAAGAATACTGCAGTGGGTTGCCATGCCCTTCTCCAGGGGATCTTCCCAACCCAGGGATCAAACCCGAGTCCCCTGCATTGCAGGGATTCTTTTACCCACTGAGCCACCTGGAAATTACCATGTGCACCTGTCAAAACTATTATTTTTCATATGGATGAAAAATTGTTCTTTGAAATTATCTGTTCTCACCATCTCACTTTTTTCTCAGAAATTGTCACAAGCTTTCCTAAGTCATTTCCTTCAGACGATACTCACTAACATTACTCTTTCCATACTCACTAACATTACTCTTTCCACAAAGTGTTTATCAAGAAGCTAATAGTAACATTTCTCAGTTAAGAAAAAATAGTTATAAATACTGGATAATTCCTCTTAAATTGTCATTCCCTATTAAAAAGTTAGCACAATGTCCATTTTCTCTATATTGAAATCCCAGTGCTCGGCACAGTGCCTGATACACAAGCCAGTACTCAGTGAATATTTGCTGAATGACTAAGCAACTTCTTTGTAGATAGACTGGCTTTAAAATGCCATCGTAAAATGGAAAATTGAGACATTTCCTAATTTCACTGTATCTGCATATCATAATCAACATTCAGCTTTACAATCAACACAGTGTAAATATATGTGTGTGTGTGTGTGTGTGTGCGCGCGCGCGCACGCATGTGTGTGTGTGTATATATATGTTGATGAATAGGGGAAGAGAAGTATGAAAAAAGAGAAAACTTGGTCACTGCCCTTTAAGAACTTATGTTCACATCATATTTGTCTGAGGAAGTATAGAGGAACAGAGATTTCACGCACAGGATTCAATTCTTTCTTCGGGTGTTAAGCCTGCTAACCTTTAAGGCTTGAAAGCTAATCTAAAGAAGGTACCTATGTTATAGCTAAGGCCAAAGGATTACCAAGGTTTTCATTTGTATTTTTTCTCTGATTTTCTATATGGAAACATTATGTTCCAGAATAGGTATCATTTACAGAAAGCTTCAATATGTAAATATGTAAAGTTCAATATGTAAAGCTGGGGGTTATTTTATTGTTGGGTGTGTCACTGTACAGGTCTATTGTTCTTACTGAAAAAAGAAAGTATAAATTTGCTTCAAATCAGAAATTCAGCCTGACTATAAAATTCAGCCTGACATCTCATCACACTGAAACAATTCTTTTTTTCTAGTGAATTGGAGAGCCTCACTTGATTTTTAAAATAATAATAGTGATATAAATTGGACATGAAACTAAATTCAGCTATCTTTAGAGTATATTTTAAATAAAATATTTCTGCAGTATGTTCTCTGGTTTCCAGACTTTTTAACTGCCTATAGAATTATTGTCTCAACTTTAAAATGTCTAAAACAAATTATTAGATATATGACACTTAACAAACACATATTCACATTTTCCATTCAGAATTATAATTATAAACAATAAAAAATACTAAACTAAATTAAAAGATATTAAAACATTTTAAAATCATGTATACAGGATTACACTGAATTCTAAGAGCTAGGCTACATATAAGAATAATGTTGTTTAGAATAACTAGTATATTATTACCTACTCTAAAAAAGAGATTAATCAATTCAAGCCTTTTAATATTGAGTATTTTGGCATCTGTGTTACAGCTTACTACTAGATTTTTCCTTTATTAACAAATTATTAAAAACACCAAATCTGTTACCAAAATAATAAAATATATAATTCTCATATAATATATATCATTGCCAAATAGAAATCATTTACATAAGAGGTAATTCTTGGTTCCCTGTCTCATTTTGTTTTGTTTTTGTGATATGACCCCTGAGAAAACTCTGCTTGAGATTCACCTCCTCTCTGTGACCTTTCCAGGGCAGTCCCACAGGGTGTCCGCCCAGAGAGCTCAGTAAATCCAACTACGTATAGTAGCTGGTGAGACCTTAGTTGGTTGTATACTTATTCCACTGTCTTTTTCTTTCTCACTGTAAGTGACCATTATCTTCTTTTCTACTTATAAATTATTTGGGAAAGATCACCCATATTTTCACCATGCCTTCCTAACTCCTTAAAATGCTTAAATGCTTAGTACAGAGTTCCCACTCAATAAATGCATTTCTCAACCACTTTTCACCTGTATACCAGGTGTTTTATATTTTCTTTGAAAGATACATTTTAATAAATCCATACATGCCCACTTATTTGACTATATGATATATGTGGAATCACATAAATCATATACCAAAGAAAAAGAATTAATGTTCCATATATATGCCTATATACACACTTGGGTTTCCCTGGTGGCTCAGTCGGTAAAGAACCTGCCTGCAATGCAGGTGACCTGGGTTTGATCCCTGGGTTGGGAAGATCCCCTGGAGGAGGGCATGACTACCCACTCCAGTAGTCTTGCCTGGAAAATCCCCACGGATAGACAGCCCAGTGGGCTGCATTCCATGGGGTCGCAAAGAGTCGGACATGACCGAGCGACGAAGCCAAGCACACAGCATGCATACACACAGGCACTCTCTTCAGGAAAACCTAATAATGACTGATAAATGAATAGTAATTGGATAAAGATTATTACTCAGTGACTATTGAGGAAAAGTTGCCAACACCAAAATTTTTTAGACACTTAAATTATATCATTAGTGAAATGGTTTTTAAAATATGTAATGCATTTTTAATGAATAAGACAAAACAGTCAAAATTATTCTTCAGAAAATAATCTTACCTAAAAGACTAAAAATCTCTCATCTAAACTTTTTGTGGGACTATAATTCAGTGCTATCAGAGACAAAAAGGAGAAAAAGTGTATTTACCATTCAAGCCCATGAAAAGACTTGGGATTTTAAAGTCTTGGTTTCCTGCACAAAATCGCAATGCCTCAGGTAGTCTCAGCTAGGCAACAGTTACAGATATGTTGTTTTTTTCTTTCTGATTATGTTTATGTCTAAGTCTTTCTTATACCCCAAATAAAAGCCTTATGAAAAATGGATAGTGTAAAGTATACTGGATTCTAAGCAGCAATTGCTCCTGGGAAAGGGTGTTTTCTTTCAGTCACCTACAGATACTGAAATGAGCATGGTGATTCGTATGTGGTTCTATATCATTCATTTCTTTATAGATCAATTTTGAGACATAACATAGCAATTAAAATAGTTTCATTTTTGCTTTCTTAATGTTTCTTCCTTCTTTTGATAGAATACTATCCCTAATTTAATGCCCTGTCCCACAAAAGAGAGATCAAGTCTTTCAGATTCCTTAGAATAGGTGGTAAGCATTCATTCATCGACCAAATAAGTACTTCGTACATACAATGAGCAGGCACCGTACTGGTTGCTGACTACAAGTCACAGCAATAACTTCAAACACCTTACTGAGAGCCTACAATGTGATAGGCACGGTGTTAAGCATCTCACAAGCATTTTCTCATTTCACCCTTGCCACCCACTGCAGAGCTCAAAAAACTGAATCTCAGGAAATATAACTAATTTGCCCAACCACATAGTGAATAATAGCAAAACAAACATTTAAAGCCACAGCTTGATCCTAGAATATGTTCTATTGCTAATACAGACACTACATTTCATATGCTTTTATCCTAATCATTCCTGAAACTGAAAGCACAAATAAGGTGCAGATAATACTTCTTATATAGTCACCAATCACCAATGGAAATAGAACACAATTCTCAGGAAAAATCAGATCTCTCCAGTTTCAGCAACTTCCCTTGAATTACCACTGTAACAGTTCTCTGATTTGCCCCTAATATTTATATACTGTTTTAAGTAATTTATTTTCATTCATTCCACAAATACTTATCATCAATTTTATAATGTGCTCCCATGCCATTTCCAATGCTTTTGATGTCATGCACTTACATAACATCCATCATCTATTCATCTATTTTTCTGTCTACAATCGTGCCTTTAAGACACACTTTCAAGCTTTCCTCATAAACTCTCAATCTAAAAGCTACTAAAAGTAGCTGATATGAAACTTTTTCTAACACTGCTAATATCTCTTCTCTAAAAGTTATCATCTCTGCTATATTCAGAGGCGACTTGATATACATAAGCATATTACAGGGCACTCATATAACACAATTGACAGATAAATCTTTCATGTCATAAAAGAATTCTCACTTTAGCAAAAGGATTCACTGAAAGTTTCCTTTTAAAGTTGAATTCCCCTTGTGAATTTATTTTGGTTTCTAAAATTAAACTAAGAAAAAATTCTTAGAAACATCTCTTAAATAAAATAAGGCATATGGATGTTTGCTTTAAACTGGAGAAAAGCAGTTTTTTTAAACTAAGATGAGAGACATATACCACACAAAGGAAAATGGAGACGTAGTAATTATCAAGCTAATCTGAAAATTGTAGACATCCAAGAAGCAGAACTTAAACCAGTTCCTCATAACCAGCTCCCAAGTTTTCTTCCAATACCTGACTTTCAAAAAAAGTTTTTCTTACAACCAGGCTCAAACATGACCTTTAATGGTTACTGGAAATCTGGCAGTACATTTTTAATGGATCCTTTCTGTTTTCTAACTACAATCAAATCCATATTAGTTGACCATAACTTAAACAGCTTTTCTTCACCCACTGAAAACATAAATACAGTAATTCTCATGAAAACCCCAGCTACAGAGTGACTTCAATAGAATATATCCTATGAAAATAAGTTATAAAAGAAAACACCCAAACTCTTGAATCAATTGATTTAAATAAATTACAAATGATAACATATGTCTTTCAATCACAAATTTTCTCTTTGTACCTAAAAAAAATTTGCTAAGTTCACAAAATAACACTTTTCTTTATTTATGCTTATTTATGCTCTTATAACAGTAAAACTAACACAAACAACCAAAGTGGCTTTGAGTCTCTCTCAGACTCAGTACCCGCAGCTGTAAAGTGAGACGGTCTCTAGGGATCCTTCCAGCTCTAAAAATCTATGAGTTAAAGACCTCTTTCTTTAAAAAGCAAGCTTTTTATCTAGATTGAACCAAATGATTTGACTATTGGACTTTGAATTGAGCAACATGAAAGTGTTACTCAAGAGTCAAGTTATACATTTTCTATTTCTCTTTAATAAATAAAGTGTATTAAAATCCTAGATTTAACAAGAGTGTGCTAAACTTCATTAAATATTGCTTAATGTGAAGGGGATCTTCCCCTCCCAGGGTAACCAGAAGTCAAATTCCTCAGATGCCGGTGCTAAGAGGGACAGTGAAAACCTTCTAGCCAACTCTCTCACTTGATGGACAGAGAAACCGAGTCAAGGTGAGGTGCCAGATCCCCCAGGTACTTGCAGGAAGGAGGGCTACCCATTTTCTTCTCTTTGGCTTCAGTGTCTGCTTCAATCACTAAGTAGCACAGAGTGAAACTCTACATCAGTACACAAAGGACCAGAAGAAGGTAATTTCATTACCAGGTCACTAAATAATTTAGAGCCTAATTTTTTTTTTTTTAATGCAAAGACCGTATGTTCAGAAACCTACAGTTCAAAGTACATTAAGTAAAACCAAGTACATATGCAGATATGTCTTCTCCCATATGCATCTTAAGAAAATACCAAATAAAAAAATAATTTATCATCAGCCCCTAGGAAAAGAAATCTGAAATTAAAAGAAAGAATGGAGTAAATCTAAATTGTATATTTTCATTCCTTCTAAAAGGATTAAATAACAGAATTCTAAATGGTTTGTTTGTACTTTCCATGCAATATGTAGATTAACCATGAAATTCTGTTTGGGACACTTTGACATCTGTTTTCAGTGCATTACAATGAAATCTGGGGACTTGATACATACATTTGCTGTAATAAAACTGTCACTAATCAGTGTTTTCCAAAATATTGCCCATAACTATTACTATTCAGTAGTCTCATTTGCATGATCTAATATTGTTGCTACATCATGTTTTTCCCTGACAATGTGTTAGCTGGTCCCAGGCACATGGTCTGAAATGGCTACAAACCACTCAATAATTCCAGCACTTCCATAATACTCTGCACACACGCCTGCAATCTGCCCCAGAATTGAACTGTACTGCATCCTTCATGAAATCTTTTCCCAGTAACTGCAACACCCAAGGCTGAATTCACATCCCTGGGTGTGAAAGACTCCATAACAAAAAGAGAACCCACATCGAGGAGGAAATTATACCTTCTGAGACCTCCACAACAGAAGATGTAAACACAATCCTAATTCCTAAGTCCTTTAACCAATCCGTAATAATGCTGTTTGAATACTGAGTACAGTCTGTCTTTGACTTAAACCATTTCTATGAAACGCAGAACAAGATTGGACCAGACTTTAAAATCGAGTCTGCTTCACTTTCTCCAGAGTTAATAAACAGCTGTATCAATGCAGAGACCAAGCAAGAAACACCAACTCACAAAGAGTTAACATATCTCCTGGATATTAGGTTGAACAAATGCTTCCATTTCATGTTGTACATATCTGGTGTGTCATGTACAAAGCTTGGAACTCAGAGGGAAAGTGATTCTGAGAGCCCAAAAAAGGTCTTCACCAAAAAAAAAAAAAAAATTCATCTATGCTAACTTGAAATGAATTCCATATTTTATCAGTACTTAGAATCATATTCATCTTCCTTCACAGTTCAATATAATTTCATTTTGCCCTCATATGAACTCATTTTAAAGTCAAAATATATTTCTCTATACACATGTTTTGTATTATACAAATGTTGGATACAAAAAGCAGATTAATTGTAGGCCCTAATACTGTGTTGTTAGTACTAAGAAGTCATTCCAAATGTTCTAAAAGGGATTAATGTAGTCTAACAAGTCTATTTAATTATTGTAAGACCAGTGATCCTCATATTACTATAAGCAGCTTTTCCTTTACTTGGACACTGTAAATAGAACAGACACTGTTACATGATAACTATACATCTAACCAAAAATACTAATGCTTTACCGTCAGGAAATTTAAAGAAACATGTTAGCATCTCCAGGAGGCTAAAAAAAGGCAACCAATATTTAAGAATCATATATGCATTCCCATTTCAGGTCCATATCAACTTTAAATCCTAAGTGCAAACAAAGCTTTTCAAAGTAGAAAGACAAAATACCAAATCCCTCGGCCATCAGCAGCAATCCAGTTTACATATGTCAAAAAATTGGGGTTGTACATTTGTCATGTACTAAAATACACGCTTCTTGATTTTGAACAGAAGAGCAACTGAATACCAGCTAAGTTCTCAAAAAGAAAAGGCAGGACACAGATTATTAAAAATGATGTGCCAGGATCTAAGCCAGCTGATAATCAATGTTCTGATTCTACTTTCTGCACACCCCAGTTACTGTTTAACAGACAAACAAACAGAGAGGGAAGTTCTCCTATTAACTCCTGGTCAGAACTCCTAAGTATTATTATAAAATGCTTCAGAGAAGAATATGAATCTGTTTTTGCACTGCGTCAGTGTGACATGTGATTTAAGTATTTCCCTGGTAGAGACTATGGGTAAGGGCAAACTGTCCACTTTCCAAACCTGCTGTACAAAGTAACTGAGGGAAGCAAACCACACTCCATGGAAAAGAAGTACCATGACTGGTTCCCCAAGAAAAATCTGGCCCATCAAAGAGATCTCAGGACCACCCAGATCCAACCAACCAGAACCACAGCACTCAAAGGCTAATCCCAAACCTGAGAAGAAGAGAATGTTTCAACCACTTCCCATGTGGCTTTCAGATGTTCTTAGAAAAAACGACATCATTTTAAGTAAGAAATATTACCTTTTTTCCCCTTAAGATTATCTAATTAATGTTCTTAACACCCTAAAAAGGACGAGTGAGAAAGACTGACTTAAGGAGGAAGATTTTCAGTGGCAATAAAGTCAAAACAATTCATGTAACTAATGAAGC
Source organism: Bubalus kerabau (assembly GCF_029407905.1). NCBI lineage: Eukaryota > Metazoa > Chordata > Mammalia > Artiodactyla > Bovidae > Bubalus > Bubalus kerabau. The sequence continues at coordinate 95,378,310 of NC_073627.1, read as the reverse complement.
ATTGTGAATTTTGACCCAACTAGATATCATTCCTAAATAAGACAGTCTCAGACCTAAGAGTCTAAAAACCAGCAGCTTCTTCCTCAAGAACAATCCAGTCCATATAATCACCACTTCTGTCCCACCAAATGTAAAACATAAGTGGAGTTCTCCCAGCTGGTGCCCATTTCATTATATATAAATAAGTCTTATGTTTTCACTCGAGTGCAATGAATTATCAATACAAGAACTTCCTAGGATACCCTTCATTTGACACAAAGTTATTTACTCAAAGAGCCACTAATAAAATTACTCTCTCCTTTCAATGACTCCTAGATTGATCAAGAAATTAACTGTCTGGTAAGTCTGACATAAAAGATTGCTCAAACTATACACTAATTCTAATTTAATCTAAAAACCACACACAACTAGTTAACCTCATGCACCTACTAACAAATATCTATACACACCACTGTACTCAGGACTTTCATTTTTCTCCTTGGAATGTCTTATCACCTGAGATACACCCAAACTAACTGACAACCCCTTGCAGCAACACCTAATTACCCATTCTCTTCACTACTGGGTATTTTCTCTAGATGTCTACATTATGCCATGTTGCTTTATATAGAGCAATCATCACTCTTACTAACATTGTAGCTTTTACTTATGTGAATTACTTCATGTAATTCTAAAACAGTCCTATGAAGTAGGCATCCTAATCCCATTTTACAAAACAGAAAACCAAGGCACATGGAGCTTGAGTGACTTAGCCAAGGTCACAAAAGCTGATGAAGAGTAGAACCAAAACCAGGATGAAATGTCTGATTAATGCACTTATTTTCCTGTGCTCTATGAAAACTAAAAGCCAGGAAGAAGGGAGATATGCTCAACTGTGAAGGAATCCAAAATCTAAAGCTAACAGAATATTTTAAATGGTATGTTATTTACCCTTCAACCTATGAATGAACCATCCTTCTTAAGTAATTCCTGCAAGATCTGAGCCGTACTTTTTTTTTTTCCTCTGCATTCACTTCAACTCTGCGAGACACAAACACACACACACATCAATTACCCAAGATCCAGGAACTTCCGCTCTTTAGCTCAGCAGCTGAGATCTGTTATAAATCATTTCAGTGGAGGAACTGAGGCAGATTTCTGGAAGAAATCGCAGACATTTTTTAAACCCTTGGGGGCTGGTCCGCAGTTCTTGTACCACAGTCCCACTGCATGTGACCGATTAGCCCACTAACCACATCCCAACTCGATTCTATGTTGGCTCTACCGCTGAGAACACCACTGAATGAGCAGAAAGGTCTGAGAGGTGCTTTCAAGTCTAGATTAGATTTTATGGGACAGGAGAGAGAAACTGAGGCTATTGACTAAAACCAGATTGTTTCGTTCACCCTCCTTCCTTGGGTCCCAGGATGCTGGATTAGCAACACAACGTTGAAAATCATTTAAATTCCTTGATTCTGTGAACACTCCTGGGGGGGGAAAATCATTTAAAACAGCAAGAATCAAGAAAAAGAAAAACCTTCTCACCTGCCATTTCAGATATTTTAAAAATAGGAGTAGAAAAATCCCATGCCTTTTTCCAAGGTTCTAGTGCCTGGGCCACATTGCCTCTCATCTGTCAGTGTATCCACACACACGGATAAACAGTATGGGACACACAAGTAAGGAAATGCACATTCTAACTTAAACTTCCTCTTTTCCTCTAATAATTTAAAAATAAAATGTAACAGCTTGGATTTTAAATATTTAATCTGGCAAATATAGGAAAAAAAAATCATGAACTACAATGTCATATTTGGCAAAGAAAAATTTGGTAGGATAAAAATATCTGTGTTTTAACATTTTAGAAGGCATTTCCAATATTTTAAAAATAAAATTATTTCACTGCTTTGGAAGAGAACAGAGGTAAAATTCTCTATGTTGCATAGAAGGGTTTCATAAAGAAGGGGAAAAAAATTTTTTAATATTCGTTAAAATAAACATTGAATTTCACATTCTGGCAAATGTCTCCAAAGAAAGAAAAACTTCAAATTTACTAATGGTTCACTAATGTTTTGAAATATAGCCATCTAAATCATAAGAATAGGTTTTCCCTAAAACTATAAGATGGAATATATAAAGTTACTACATGACTCTCAGTTCTTAAAAATTTGTTCTAATCCTACATGTTTAGCATACAGCTTTTTCCAGTGCCAGACAAGTTTAAGAGGTGAAGTTTCAAAGTCAGTCATTTTAGGACCTACACTAACCCAAAGCATGACTAAGTTTACCAGTTTTACCCTATATAGTGACAATAAAGTATTGTCACTTTTATTGCAACAGCTGAAAATGTTGAAAAGTAATTATTAAGGAAATCATAAATATAAAAAGCTGAAAAGCCAACCTCGGAAGAGAGGGGGAAGGGAAATGGTGATATGAATAATCATAAAACACAAAAACTGAACATCTAAGCAGAAGGAATTCAAATTTCTCTAAATGCCCAAAGATCCCCCACTTCCTGGAGCAATGAGGGCTGCAAATTTGTTCCCATCACTGTCAGCAAACAAAAGAAAGTCACTTCTACGGCTAGACCATGTCAAACAGAAGACGTGGCCGCTGCGAAGGGACGCCTGGAATCCACTGGGGTGTAAAGTCAGGGCTGGGGCTTTTTGTCAGCTATTACCATAAAAGAATAAGAGGAAACAGTGACATTACTACACAATAGAAAGGTCAAACAGCTTGCAGCCATTTCATGACCCAGACAAGTCAAGGTCAAAGGATTCAGGTAGCAACTTAGCCAGGGCATAAGTTACAGCACAAATGAATTGTTTTAACACATCAGCTTTGGTCAATTAAACCTAACAAGGCAAGTTGCATCACGTAGCAGGGTTCCTGACACCAAGGCCAGAAGCTGAGACCGACCTCATAAAACAAGGCCTTTAACATAGCATAGCAAATTTAAGGTAATCCATCCAGAAACTGCAGATGTCAGAATAATAAAATACAAGTTGTCCTAAGCAGGAACATTTTTCACACTTTAGAATTCACTAATAGAGGGGTATAGACTTCATATTGACATACTCGTGTTATTAACATGGACATAAATGTAATCCCCTACTCACATGAATTACAGAATATACCCTATTTCAAATAACCATCCTAACATCTGTGCTCATAATCAGATTTTTGTCCTAAGCTCTACCATTCCCTGTTAACAACAGTAACTTTCTCCATGTTCTTTTTTACAATATGAGTTTTGAAAAACTTGAAGCCTTAAAAAAAAAGTCTTCAGCTTCATGCTGCATCAGTATAGAAGTGTCAAAATATGAACTGATGCTTATTAAATGCTTTAGTGCAGTTTTGTTGGAGACACATGTAATATATAATTCAACTCAATACTATTTACTGAATTTTTTACTTTGAGGCATGGAGTTGAAGCTAACCTGAATTTTTAAAATTGCAATATATTTAAGGAATTTTTTCTCAAAGGCAATTCTTATTTTCCTTTTTTGTGCTTGTTTAAACAAATCCCATTTTCAACTGATTTGTTCTTCATCCATAACTTACTACATGCTCTGAACTGCCTTAAAATGGGATTCTGAAAATAAACAACCTCCAGGCAACTCTCAGCTAGTAAAATTACTTCATCCATCACCCCATATTTTCAATTATATAGTCTTTATTCAGAGTTCTTTAATTCATCTGTGATTCATCAATGCTATCCTGTTTAAACTATCATCATAAACAGTGAGAATATGTGTATCTAACTGTTTTATTATATACAATATATTTATGTGCAAGAATAATTTGCATTCTACTCTTAGAACATTGCTTGATATAAATTTTTGAAGATTTTTTTTTTTTCTTGTTTGTGTGGCCTTCAATTCAGCCTCAAGGTCTTTTCACCTCATTGGTTAATTGGTGGTCATTTTTTCCAATCTTCTAAATAATATAACAACCAAAATGCCCAAGCATTCAAGTCCCATTAGGCTCACATCCTGTAACATCCAGTCTAACACAAACTAATCCCACAGACTCCTTCCTCCAAGACACGCACTTAACATTTGCAAGTTCTCTGCAGTGCGGTGATTTATTCTCTATGCTAAATCCCAACAACAGAATTCAGTGAAATTAACCACATCACATCATTAGAGTTCAAGGACCCAAGAATATATTTTAAAACGAGATGACACACCACATTGCCAGAGAAAAGTGAGCTTGAAGAGGAAGCTCCCCTCTGGCTCTGCTTGGCGTAGAGGAGTGCTACCGTAACAATGCCCGTTTCCCATTTCCCATCGCATAACCACTAGTTCTCCAAGATTTCTAAAATTATTCCTCTGACACAACGATGGAAGGAAGAAAGGCTGGAAAATTTTGCTTTGAACACAACATCAACTGATCATTTTCTCTGTCACAGCACACGGACTAACACACTCAAGTGTCACAAGTCAAACTTTCCTCAACTTCAAACTAGAAAATCCACTCTTTCATCAACTGAAGAGATACTTTCACCCAAAGTCAGTTTCAGACCCAGGGATCACCCTTGCCTTTGCCCATCTTTTTCAGGTATGTAGTAATTCCCTATTTTAAGGAGCATCTCATAGGCTATTTCCACTCTCTAAAAACCTTAACCTTCCAACAAAGCAGTAACGAGCCCTTAGATTATAAAGTCAGTTACCATGTAAGCCACTGAGATGACAGAAAACTTATTTCAACTTTTAACAGCTCCAGATGATTCTGGCTCAGCTTCTCATTGGGTCCTTCCCTCTTCAGGGGCTGAAATTCCAACTGGTTGGCAGGGATGGCAAGAGTAAGAGTGTCATAAAACAGTTTCTTAAGCCCACTGGTCTAGTTTTTCAGTTCAATCGAGCAGAATGAAAGTTTATGAGGAGACAGACATTACTAGTTAGATATCTTGGATTGTTGTTCCAAATTATAGTGCCAAACTTAAGAGAAAAAAGTTAATGGTGGATTAAAACTTTAATTTCCTCTTGGCAGTTTCCTCGTAAATTCCAAATTTAGGGAAGAACGAGAAAGTAAATAAAAAATCCTATGAAATCTATAGTACAGCTATGGGTAGACAGACCGCTCAGGCACCACTTACAAAACAGAAACTTTCAAGAATTGAAGCCTGAAGCCATGGTGACAGGTTTCCTTCAGTGGCTCCCGCCCAGCTGGGCCCACAGGAACACACTCTTTATCTGTTAGGGAGCACCCTCTGGAAGACCTAACCAACATCCCCTATTATTCCACTGCTTCCCCAAATAACCAGTATTCCTGAAAAATGAACATCATTTTGGTTCCTTTGCATATGGAGTTCTTTTCCCACCCAAGAAGCAGACTGCACTAAATCTAAAAATCTAAACACATTATCTAGTTGAATTTTTTTTTATTACAAGATATGCAGTGCTGCATATATGGTGAGAAGGAATAAGGTGGGGAGAGACACCTAATGCTGTCAGCAGGGTATTTTATTGACCTTTGCTGCCTCCAGAAACTGGATGGTTATGTACTTTTTAAATACCTGAAAATCATAATTGATACAACAAATATCATACCTCTCTCTCCCTCCCTCCTTCTATTTCTTTCTCTATTTCTCTCCCCTTTCCCTTTGAAAAGTGAGATCATATGAAGAGCAATGCAAGAGCTTAGTTTGCCACATCAGAACACAGATGCCAGTCTTTCCCAGCTGGCGACTGGGGCCTCAGAGTTTAACTCTTGAACTGTCCAGCAAAACTATCTTAGGGCGAGAACTATCATGGCCGAGAGGGCGAACTTCTGGCCTCTCAGACTGTGTTTTCTCCTTATCAGCGAGAAAATTGCTAAGTATCTTATCTTACAATATGTGTTCCCACAAAGGTCTCATTAAGCCTAGGAGCAAGACATGCCAGTAAGAGCCCTTCTTTATCTGGCAAATTGTGCGAGAGCCAGAATGCAAACAAATGTGCATAGAGTTCACGAGTTCAGTCAAGGACAGGATGCTAGATGGGAAAACTTAACAGGGTTCCCCTAAATCAAACATGCATACAAATGTCATGCTTTCTGAGCATTTCACAATGTAAGCACACCAAATCATCCTGGAGAGCAGCCTCATGTTAACAAATTATGAAAGCTTCATTTTCCCTATAATGGGAAATATCTGCAAATGAAGCGAAATTTATTAAAATGGTAAAATATGCTGTCAACTTGCAAACAATTATCTACTTAAGCTTTTCATTAAAAAAATAATAATTGTTACCCCAAAGAATTCTAAAAGTCAGTAACTGAGGGAGGAAGACAATTGTTAGCATTAGCTTCCTCTCTAATAATATGTGACAACCCGGAAGGATTCTATTTCAAACAATAATAATGATTACAACTCCCCCTGTAAACAAGTCACATTTTTTCACAACTTCAAAATGTACGTTGATTATCATATCATTTACCAATAAAACAACAGAAGTTGCCATCCACAATTTTAAGGATTCCACCAGGCTAAAACGGAAACTCTTCTCTCATGAGAGCCATAAGGTTCTGGGCCTCTCTCTAGCACTCCAAAACATGTTTAACAGGAGTGCAAAGTGCAGTTCAAAAATCAGTCAGGCTGAGTTGAAACTCGAATCTGGTAAATTCATGACAACAGTTACTCTCTCTTGAGATCTGGAAACTTCTTAGTGTGTTATGACCTCTCTCTTTCTCCAAAGCTCTTCCCTCAGAGAAAGCCCAGCCCACCTAGCCCACCCCACCCTGCCTTTTTCCCCTTCAGACAGGACACAGACTGGCCACTCACGGCTTCCACAGGCCAGACTTCCTTCTGTGCAGCCTGCTAATCCTTCTTATTAATTAATGAGATAACAATGGTTAACTGGAAACCAATGTTCATGCAAACTATCCAGGAAACTTCAACCAAAATTATTTCGGCCTTTTTGTTGGTCTTCCTGGTGTCATGTTTCCTCATGAAGGTTCTCTCTCTCTCTTTTTTTTTTTTTTTTTTAGCATTTACACTGTTACACATTACTAACTAGAAAAAAAAAAAATGTCCTCTCAATACTATACAATTTGGAAGTGTAGAAACTGAAGGAGCTAGAAATTGCCTAAGAAATAAGCAGTGATGTGACTGAAAGCCTCAGTCAGTCCTGGCAAGTGCATTCCATGTCACTGCGGCCAGCTAGCCCTCCACACCCTTCCCAGAGCTCACCAGGCAACCTACAGCACACTTCTGTCCCGAGAAGGTGTCCTGTGCAAGGCCTGCCTGGTTCTTTTTTCCTTTTTGCTTTGCTTTCAAGAAGGCAATAACAAAGACAATATGGGGAATAGGTACCACCTGCCCAAGAATCATTGGACATCTTTAATATCTCGGGAAAAATAGAGGGCACTTTAGAGCTGTTTTTTTTTCCTTTCATCTGTCATCATCTTAAAATGAAAAAAAGGAAACCTAAAAAAATAAAAATAAAAGGAAGGGTTTTCTATCAGCTAAGGTTTGCTGCAGCAAACAAGCAAGCAGCTTTCATTCAGGGATTGTCAAAAACTTTCCAGTGTGCCCACTGCAATGCGGATGCCAACCAACGAATCAAAGGCATTCAGCAACTAGACAAAGAGGGTCTGATGCCAACCTCGGTGCCACTGGCAACCGTTATTGGCATCCAGCACAGTGTCTGCCTTTTTTTTCCCCCTCGCCTGGCACTTCACAAACAAAATGGCGGTTCTTGTAGCAACGAAACAGCCGAAGCGCAGCCCTCTGAATCAATACCGTCAAATGATTTTATGGATTTAAACGCAGGGACTCCCACATGATGTGTGTATTTTAGGTAAAGTGGGGGTAGCATCATTTAATAAATGACTATATTGAATATGACTCTTTCCTAAACATAGAGCAATAGAAAAATGGACTAAATTGCGGTCAACCAGACTCTAGGCACAGGAGGGGCTGAATAACAAAGAGATTTCGCTTTAAAGGAAATCCTGCCTTGCGGCCATGGGATGCTAAAGTCTAATGAACTATATATCAGAAATGATTTCAAAATGCATACATTCTCCCCAAAACTGTATCAGATGCAGATGTAGCACTATAGCTTGTGTCAAAGCTCTAGTAACTCTTTCCACATTTCAAAAAAAAAAGATGAGGCTGAAGCTGCTGGGCATAAAAAATAAATAAATAAAAGTGTGGATTGAACCAAAAGAGAAAGAGGGAAAAAGCATAGGAAGTTGGTCAACAATGAACTTTATTATTTGCTGGTCTTTATTTCATTCTCCAGAAGATACGCAGTTTGTGATCTTGTATAAATAACCAAGAGGACTATTGACATTTCTAGATCTGGAAATTGTCAATATATTGTAACATCACTCCACACTGCAATGCGGATGCCAACTAACAAATCACAGGCATCCTGAGCTAAACAAAGAGGGTCCGATGCCAATCCTGGTGCCAGTGGCAACCATCTTTGGCATTCCCTCTGTTCTTTCTCATGTTTTCCTCCCAGTCGTTTAGAAGTGGGGAAAGAAAGAAAAAAGGGGGGAAAGGTAATTCTGTTGCTCATTCTTTTGCAAACATTACATTTTTCTTTCCTGAATCTGCTCTTGCGCTTTTCTTTATACTTCTTTACCTGATTAATAAAATAGACTTAAGTGGGTTTTCATGCACTTAGAGGAGAAGTAAAAAGTCACGATGGGAGATATGCAGCTCTCTGACTGACTACAGATTAGTCTTTTAAAATGCCCTCTTCAACCAACTGCACTGCAAAAATACGTAGTTAACCTACATTTGACCAAAGGAAAAATTTTGAAAAAGGGAAAACACAAAAGCATCTTGATGTGACTTTTTCAAAGAAAGCACCATCAGATATTATAAAGATATGATGCATTCACAAGTAACAGAAGATATAAATTAGGTGCTCAGTGTAAGATAATGAAAGATTTTTCAAAACGAGACTCAAAACAACAACAAAATGAATTTTTTATCTGAAAATGTGGTCTCCAAGAGTTGCTTAAAACTTTATGACTATCATGACCGATGGTGCAATGCAGAAGGCATTTATGCATTTTTCTTTATTCAATCTATCTTCCCAAATCCAAAGGATATGTTCTTTATTGTCAGTTCATCAACTAAGACAGTTGGCTGCCTGCCCCAGGAGTGAATGTCCATGTGTGCACACCTCAAGGAATAGCCTTCAAGCAAGTTAAAATGCAAGCAGCAGTGAAGTGCTTGCAAATCTTCTCTCCCTGCACTAAAAAGTTACATAACCCACTTTCTAAAACTTTACTTCCAGTCTTGACTTTCATGACAGAGTTACAACACATTTACAGTCAATCCAACACATATATACGGCCCACCTTATAATGTCACCTCCTAGACAGCTGTCAATCAAATTAAGTGTCATGTGCTAATGAGTTTTTATTTTAGGACACACAGGGAAAAAATACATTTTTCCCCAAACCGTCATTACTTCAACTTTAACTTTTAAACATATAGAAATAGCATATGCAATCTTTTATTTTAAAAAAGAATATTTCCAAATGTATGATCTCAAGCACCATTATTTAAAATCAAACTAGAAATGTTTAGATAACTTTTAAGCATATCTCTAAAACTATACCAAGGAAATGTAAAGAAAAAAAAAAAACACATAGTAATACCTAGATTTCTGAGTCAAAAGAGTAATTCTGATATTTTATATTTTGGGATGATGAAGTTCATACCATTGACTATATCCCACACTTATATAACAAACATCAGATAACCATCTGCCACCTGGCTATCTGCAGGCCACTTTCCCTACCACCTGGCCAAGTTAAGAAATGACCCACCAACTACGGTAGATTAAACTACAGTCCACTTTCAGCAGGTTTTTTTTTTTAATGTTTTACTATGGACTGTTGCTAATACAAGCACATCAATATATATCGATAAATTTATTTGAAGTAAAGAAATTCTCACCTCCTTAAAGAAAATATATTAAGAAAAATAAAAATAATAAACATATTTCATGAATCCAGAAAACACTCAGCAAAAAACATCACCTATTTTTAAATTATTCAGGCAACATTCACCCCACTCTCTTTATCAAGGATTTTTTTAAAATAGGTATGGTATGCGGTTTCTGCATTCTTTTTGAGATTTATTTTAAACCAGCATAACCAGTCTACTTTCTGTTTTTGTTCTCTAAGGAGAGCTGCGACTTCTCTCCTTGGTAAGTTTCATGAATTTACATTCAAGTAAACGGACAGTATTAAGTGTTCCCAAATCACTCTGGGAGAATATGAGAACATAAATTATTTAAACAAGACCTATAATCCGTTTAATCTACAGCGAATATTACACAGTCAAAAGTAGGTGTTGATAGAAATATTTAAATTAAATAAATCTAAGTCTACATAAGATATACTTTCTGATACTGGCTATCTTAAGCATTCTGTAATAGGAAATGTTCATTCTACTTTTCAGTGCCGTAGCACTGGATTCGTGAACAAAGTTCATCTACCTCGTTAGTTAGGAAGTTAATACAAAGACTGTTAAAGAACAGTTTGACTATTCATAAATCAAGTTACATTTTCAAACTGGCAAAAGATGACTAGATGCAAAGAATGTAGCCGAGGACAAAGAGCGAAGTGTAATCAACTATAGTTTTCAGATTAGTCTGTGTTTTTGAAAAAGTGTATTATTTCAAAGACATTTGAAAACGCATCTCTTTGTGGTCTTTAAATATCCACGCCTATCCAGGTAGGAAAGCTCCATGTGTATTTCCGTGGCTTACACATGGCAGAGGACAAGCGAGTGGAGGAATAGGGGCATGCCACTCTCCCCAGATCAGGTGAACAAGAGACCTAGGGGCCTCCAGGACCATCTAACCCAAGCCAGGTGCTCTGTGCGTGGGGTCTGCGGGCAATGTGTGTCGGGCTAGAAGAAAGAACAATCTGCTCCTACCTTGCTCCTGCACGTAGTATGCCAAAAACAAATCAAGCTCCTTAACTGATACTGTGATATGATGTGGCTGGACACAAAGTGCTGGGTTTGTGCAATGTGGGGATTTCATGAGCCGCTCTCCATCGGTACTTTCCAAGGGGATGCCTTTGAACAGGATCACCATGACTAGATCCAGACGCCAGACTTTGTCTGCCTGTCGCAGGCAGTCGATTCTCCTAATCTTACCCTTCTGGTCAGGATTGGATAAGACACAGCACGGGTGCTTCTTGCCAGTCACGGTGAGCACAAAGTCCTCTCGGTACTCCTGGCGGATATCTTTGCGCAGTTTGGCCAGGAGCCTGGATGCCCACTTCTGTTTGATTTCAGGCTTTTCGCTGAGAAGCTCATCTTTGACTGCTCTTTCTTCATCCTTTGACATTCGCTTCTCGTGCTTTTTAAAGTACTTGCGTTTCCGAGCCTGCAGGTTGAACCAAGTATAGGCGATTGCACGGACATGTGGAAGTAGTGCCTCGATGAATGGGTGAAATTCATCCTGTGGAAGATGAGGGGGAAAAACAAGACATACATGGTCAGTTTAGTTTGTTAAAGGCTCCAAACCATCAGACCACTACCCATTCCCAATTCAGTACCAAAAATTACATATAAAAATAACATTCTTTTCTTATTTAAAATTATCAAAATAGCAGGACCAGAAGAAAATAAAGTATGCCAAGCTGCCCCTTTTCCACCAAGACTCACAGGTTGATTCTCCCTCCTAAAAAAAAAAAAAAAAAGAATAAAGATTCATGTTTGTATTTCCACTCTGGCCCCATCCCCCTCATTCCCACCATGCATCCTATATTCTTTAAAATGTAAGCAACCAAGGTGCTTGGCACCTAATTCAATATTTAAATATTCACTTGACCAACTAACACTAAGCAGTACCATTTTACAAAGAACACAGTGAGTTTTTTTTTTTTTTTAATCGGAGCAGAGCTGTTCAGAAGGCAGGAGCGATGGCACAGTTCATTTCTCTTCTCTGTGGCACAGAAACACAAAGCATATAGATGCTCAGTGTAATGCCACACAGTTCCCGCTTTTGGAGCATGCTCTCAGCAAGAGGCTGCTGGTGGCACAAAGAGCATGCGCCATTAAACTTGATCCATTTTCTTATCAAACGTCCAACATTCCAACACTGAAAACAGCACCATTCCAGGAGTGGTAACTAGAGAAACTGGTATACGGTGAGGGAAAGTGGGCAAAGGACACAGCTTGTCGTATCGGTGTCCTGAACAGAAGGTTTCCATACTTGGAAACCTTCCCTCCCTCCACCAGCAACACTAGCCCCCAACACACACACACACACACACACAAAAATACACGCATGCACACTCTTACTCTCTCACAGATCCACAGACACACTCTTGCATTTTTAAATAAAAGTTTCTAAAGTTGAAAACAGAATTGACTCGGATGTTCTTCCAGCAGCTCTTCCTATAGAATCTGAAGCCCCACTGAGTCAGTTAATTTGTTAACCGATCACATGAGTATGGCAATTATTCTAAAACCCTTAAAAATCAATCTGAGGTGAACAATGAAAAATGGCAACTTGGCACCAACTTTACATTCTTTGTGTCTCTGCATGCGGTGGCAGGGTGACACCAGGAGTGCACCGCTGGTCACTCCCTGCCTTTGTGGAATCAATACAATTCATTTGCTACACATCTGAATTCTCGGACAGGGCTGTGGGTGCACATTTGCATGGGCTTGTGAATCTGCACGTGGAGAGATCCCTTCTAGTGAATAAAGTGGTTTACCTTAGGCTCCTGCGTCTTTCCTGCCTGTTTCATCTAAGCCTTTTGTAAGGCAGAGAGGCATTTAGGAGTGGCAGATAATCTGCACCTACAGTTATTTCAAGCTACTTCCCAAAGCAGTCAGTGTTTCATTACTTCCTGCCATAGGTAAAACCTGTCTCCTAAACTCAGGCCTATTACTGTTCTGAGAAAGAGCTTAACATCCAGGGCATGCACACTGTAAGTGGGCAGTGAGGCCAGATCTGAAACAAATGAGAACTTCCACTACGGCCACTTTTCTGGTCACTGTATCGTCACCTCAACCGCAAAATAACTTTCTCTAACTACTTATATCCCAAGTTAGAATTGACAGCGTAGTACTGGTCACCTTGAACTATATGGAATAAATTCTATCTAATCAGCAGTCTGATGAATTCCATCAGGTAAAAATGATGAAAGTATCATGAATGACTCTCTAACAAAGAAGATGCCCCCAAACTCCCATAGAGTTACGAATTCATTTTCAAGATCATATTCAGTTTCAGTGTTAAAGATTGCGGCATGTCCACAGTCTGTCGTTCGGATCCGGAAGAGTTATACATCCCATCCGATCGATAATGCAATTTTCAAGTGTTTTAACGTATTGCCGTGAAATGTTCTGAGAGCAGGATCAGCCTAAATCAAAATTTTATAACAATACAGAATGTGGATGATTACATCACAGCATGAGGCATAACCAAATGCCATAGAGGAAATCATTAAACCGATCAGTAGTTTCCAGCAGAGACTTGAACAATTCAGTTACTATGCGAGCACATTAAACTAGGCCATGGAAAGAGTTAAACCACAATCTGTTCTTTGTGTGGGAAGGCAGCCCTGCTCACAGCAACCACAGCCCATGATAAGACCTCCCTATCTCCATACACTTTCTGATGCCATGCTTTCAGCGTTCACTGTAACTACAAAAACTTTGTTTATCTCCCTTAGAAATATATGCAAGAGGAAACCCTGCTCGAGGAAATGTGGACTCATGCTTTGGGAACTCACTTCCTATAATCTAACTTCTCCTATGATTTATTGATATGACTTAAAAACCTACATATATATACTCACAAACTAAACCTTGAAATGGTAAAGAGTACATGCTGGTGGGAAGAGCTTTGTCTCACTCACTTTACCCTTGCAGTATTATTTTATTTAAAAATGCAGTATTATTTTAACAAATATTAAGCAATGTGGTAACTCTCAAGTACTTTTATCCTTAAGTACTATGTTCAGTAACATTTCATTCTCTTATAAAGACTTCATATATAACTTTGATTACATTTGTTTGAGTTTCTAATCATCTATCATGTAATAGATTTCAAAATTTTAACAACTTATTTTAAACAATCAAAATGCAACACCGAGGGCTTAAATTTGGAATTTCTTAGCAAATGCACACAAAACAAAACACTACTTTTTTTAAGGTTGCCTTTAGCTTGTTGCCAATGCTGCCAAGTAATGTTTTAAAACATAGTTTTTTTCTTTTGATAAATAGAAGCAGCAAACTTTCTGAGTCCACATTCGCCTTACAAATATCTTTCAGGGCTTTACTATTATGCGAATTCCTTTCAAGTAAAACACTTACTTCTGACATGAAGATATCCTCAAAAAATGGTAAGTAGAGTTTTTCAATAAGTCACATGTATTTTTTTATTAACATGACTAAAGTACCATCTCCCAAGTATGACTGTTTTCTAATGCTGAGTTGTAATACATCTGTAGTGATTTTGAATGGCATCTATATGAAGCATAATAACTTGTCTTCATCAAAAAAATGATTAAGGTATTCAAATGTCCTAATTAATAGGTTATCACAATAACACTATAAACAACTATGAAAATTATTTTTTTAAGAAAGCAAAGCATTTAAGTAAGCTAATATCTAATGTCTATGCTAAGGAATAGGCCACCTTGCTCTTAACAGAATTTTTATTAAAACATATTGGCATTCAGTAATTCTTTCTCTTTTCAAACTTCCTTTATTAAACTAAATTGATAAACAACCTAGTTACAAATTTCAAATATAAAAGTAAATAGTCCTAATTCCACTGGAAATATTTATTTTTCTTCACAGAACAGTGGTCTCCATGAAAGGGATGGAAAATTAGACCAATATAGAGGTAGAAGAGTAAATACTAAATGTTCTTGGAGCACTGCTATTTAGCAATAAACCATTTTTATAAATGTACCTTCAGAACCTGAAAAATAGTGAAAGAAAAAAAATTCAATACAATCATTCCAAGTGAAAGTTACATTATTAAGGGTTTACATTATTTTTAGCAAAAGCAAATACAAAATCCTATTGATGCTTAATTTTCTTTTTACATCTGATTTATACTGATGTAAAAATACAGATTTATATCCATGTACTGATAATTTTGAATAACACTTTGATAAATATCAACTATGGCCTCTTTTGAAACTTCTTTCTAAAGCCTAGATATCTTATTGCAACAACGAAAGCACTTTGCAAAGTTTTCAATTAAGAATGTTTCTCTATTTTGTATTTATATAATCCTAAAAAATGTTTTGCTACAGCTATTAACTTCCTGTAATACAAAACTAAACTATTGGTCTGATATCAAAGTAGCATTGTTAATATTACTTCTGCAACACCTTACACTATAAAGTCACATAGATATTAAAGGGAGAATTCTAAAGCTAAAATTTTTTCTTCTAGTCTAGGCCTTAAATCCCCAAAACAGTTTCAATATGTCAACCTAGATTTACATTATTAAAACAGTAGAGAATATCAGTCAACATGAATTAGTGTTGGTAAGTATGTATCCTTGAATACTAATGGGACAGTTGAATGACTATACTGTACATGTTCCTAATATTCCATATGTCACGATGCTACAATATTATTTTTAACTTACACAAATTTAGATAAAGCTAGTGACTTTTCAATTCATATCTAGAGGAAACCAAAAATGCAATGTAATCGCTAGCAATGTTTCTGAAAAGTCGATGCTGGAAATATGAACCAATATAGAAAAACAATCATTTACAGGTGAGAGCAAGTAGTGCAGCACTTTGCACGTGAAAAGCTTACCTCAATTTGTTTTATTTGAACTATGCTTCAATAATGTAAAAATAATATCAAATGGATGTGGTTTACCAGAAAAAGGAAAAAATCCTGCTGATGTACCGGTAATATGAAAGGTAACTTTTGCAACTGAAGTCAATTCGTTATACCTGAAACAGTTTCATCACCATATTTATTGGCCATTATTCACAGCCTTAAAAATACAAATAGGTCAGGAACTCATTTTTTCCAGTTTTGTTAAATTAAAGTGCACGTTTACTTGCTGAAAATAGCCATATCTAAGTTAATCACACTCAGATGCCAAACAAAATATAAACAATAAAAAATGTGTCAGCCAAAAAGCTACAGGACTGTATCCAATCACTGAATAAGCCTTATCATTGTTTTCATCTTCATTCACAATTTATGAATGCCTCAGTCCTTTTGAATCACAATGGCTTCTAATTGTCATACAATTGAAATCTTAATCATTTGTCCATTACAAAAATGCATCATCATGATACTGGATTTTTTAAAACTTGTAACACACCTAAGACTAGGGGACACTTCTTAAACTGTTTATAGTTTTTAAGCCAATGTCAAAGAAAATGGTTATCAATTACTAATCGTGACATAGCCTCCTAAAAGCTGCAGTCAACTCTCCCACACCTTTAGAGGTTTAAAAACACTGCTTCAAATAACAACTCTAGGCTAAGATATTTAGTTAGTTCGTCAGTTGCTTAGTTAGCCGGGCAGCGATGAAAGCCGCCCCCAGGTAAGTCTGTTCGGTCTCTCCACTTTTCCATTTGACCAACCGGTTTAAAATTATATAAACTGTGTTCTTGTAAAAGTATAAAGCCAGTATTTTATTTCATAACACTGTACCTGAAATCTTAGGACAATTTTCAAAGTGAATTTTTGAAAATGACCTTACTTTTCCAGCATTACTTTCTAACCTACGCCCCAATATCGTCAAATGAACAGGTCTCCACAAAATGAACATGTTTTAAAAGTCCTTTAACTTTCATCCCAGCCAACTAACTCGGGTCCACGTCTAGATCGCCTTTGTGGCATGGTCACTGGAAACCTCAAAGTGCGGATCGCGATGGACTAGAGTTTCAGATCCCCAAATTAAGCAAAGGAATGGTCCCCGGACCACAACCTTCGACTCGCTTCGTCTCCCGCCCACTGCCTGCAGCGGAGTCCAGAGGCGCCCACAAGGACTCCTACTGGAGTCCCTTCGCCCAAGTTCACTGCTTGTTTATTAAGGCTCAGTCCCCCCCTCCTCCGCCCCCCAAAGCTTCTCTAAAGCCGGAGTCCACCTCAGCGCGCAAGCAACCAAAAGAGGCAGCAGGCACCCTGGGCAGGGGCGCAGCAAGCACTCCAGGGGCCGCACGCGGGCTAGCTCTCGCGGGCCCGGGCCCTGCCCATCCCTGGCGGCCTCGCCCGGCCCAGCTGCCCTGGCAGCACGCGGGCATCCGCTTTCCGTGCCCAGGGTGCCGGGCTGGGCGCGCATGGTGATTGTGAGCAAGGGGCCGCTCGCCGGCTCTGGTGCCGCCCTGCAAACCCCGCCGCAACTCCGGACCACTTCTTCTGCTGGGTTACCGGGGTGTGCGGAGGTTAACTGAAACCAATAGTTGTCCGCGGACGAGAGCAACAAAACAAAGGCATTTCGGGCTAGAGAGAAAGCTCGAGAGAGCGACTGAGACATGTACCTGAGTGAGACAGATGGGAGAATACATCATGACTTCGCCTTAAAACGCACTTTCCCGGAGATGCCCAAGAAAATCTTCGAGAAGCAAGAATTTCATCTATTCATTTTACAGTCATCTGAGCCCCGCGATGCGATCAATCAGGACAGGGCTCTGCGCTGGATCACCGCAACTTCACAACAAACCCAGTCCTCCTTAAATAGCCAAAGATTCAAGTTCACTCGGCGTGCTAGATTTCCCGGGGTGAAATCCAATCTACACTTTTAACCCTCCTGCAGTCCGAGCGCGCTGGCCGTGCTCGCCGAGGCCGCCGCCGCCGCCGCCGGTGCTGGCTGCTTTTCGCCTGGGTTTGGGGATTTGTTTTCTGTTTGCAGTTGTTGTTGTTGTTGTTGTTGGGGGCTAGGGGGTGAGCGAAGGTTCGGTGTGGGTCGGATTGGGGTGGTGGTTGGTGATGAAATGCTTTTTTAAAAAAGGCGGGGAGGGGGGCGCAGGAGAGAGGGCGGGAGGGAGAGCGAGGAGAATGTGTCACCGCGCTGGGAAAGTTCAAGGTTACAGCCCCAAGCACTGCGGCAGGATCCCGGAGTGGCGATCGCAGGCGAAACTTTGCCGCGAGCCGACCATGTGTGTGCGCGAGGGGGGAGCGTGAGCGAGTGCGCGCGGGTGGCGGGGCGCGCGCGGGAGAGGGCCGGGGTGGGGGCGGGGTGGGTGGGAGAGCCGGCAGAGGCCGGGGTGAGGGAGGGGGCGCGAGCGCAGGTCTCCCGGGCGGAAGAGGTTCGCGGCGCGCGGTCCCCGGCTGCAGCCGCCGCCGCCCGCGCCGACTCCTCCACTCCCGGCTGCCCGCCCGCCGCCCGCCTCGCCCCGCGTCTGACCCGGCCGAGCGAGGAGGCTGCTGCTGCTGCCGCGGCTGCCCAGAGCCCGGGGGTATCGGAACGCGCTCCTGAAAAATCCCAAACGATAAATCCCGCTCTCCCGCTCGGCTCCAAACTCCTCTCTTTCTGCTCTGGGCTCTTTTTTTCCCCTCCCTCTCTCGCTTTCTTTCGTTGCAAAACTTGGAAGTTGAAAAATTCACCGGTTCCACCCTCTGGACCCCGCTCGAGCTCTCTCCAAATCAGACTTAAGGATTGTTTTATTATTTAATTACACAATCATCGCTTTACTCCTCCTCCTGCAAACGCGCATTCCTTTTGCACCAGCCTCTCCACACCCCCCGCCCCCCACCTTCCTCCTCCTCCTCTTGCTTCTCTCCCTCTCTCTCTCTCACTCATTTGTTAAAGCTCTCATACCACTGCAATAGAACCACAACTTTTTTTTTTTTTAATTTTAAATAAATGATCATTCCGCCCTTTGGGCAAGTCCCGCGCCCTTCCCCCAACACGTACACACCCCGAAAACCCGCCCTGGAAAAAGGTATTTCGGTGCTCGCTGCGGACTCTTTAAGCCGCGGGAACCTCCGAGTGAGAGAAGCCCTGAGCCGAACTGGGCCCGAGAAAGGAACGAATGGAAAATTCCCTCACACCCAGGCCGCCCCGGGGCCCAGACTGGGGCGCCGACTCTCGCACCCGGGGCGGGCGCGGTCCGCCGATTCCGCCGGCTGAAAGGAGGAGGAAGAGACGGAGGGGGGATGGCTGAACGAACTTGGACTTAAATAGTTGGGGCACGCCGGCGCGGGTGGGAACGGGGCCCAGCCGGGGTTTCCCAAGCACGGGCCCGCATCCCGGGGCAGCTCCGCACAAGCGGCGCGCCTCGCCGCGGTTTGCCGCCCTCCCTTGGGGGTGCCCGGTGCACGTGGCCTCGCTCGGAGCGGGAGGATCGGGCAGCGCCGCCGCCTCCTGCACCCTCCTCCTCCTCCCGCGACTCCTCTGGCTCGCTCCCAATCCCCACCCCTCCCCGGGGCCCGGGGCGCCGGCGGAAAGCGGCTCCCGCGCCGCCAGGGTGCAGGCAGGGCGGGGCCGCAGCGCGCCTGGGGCTGCGGGGCGGGCGGGCGCGCGCGCGCGCGAGCTGGGTGCGTGTGTCTCTAGAGCCCTGCAGAGCCGCCGCTCCCGCCTCGCTCCCGCGCGAGGCCCCGCCCTCACCCCGCCGCGAGCCGCGGGCCCCGAGTGAATGAACTTGATTTCGGAGATGTGGAGGCCGGCGCTTTGCCTCGCACTCTTTCTGCGCGCGCGCGCACACACACACACACACACACACACATACAAACACACACACACACACCCCGCCCCCCAAATTCCGGTTTTCGGCCAGGGGTGGGTGGGGAAGAGGTGGAAGCAAAGACTGTGCAGACAATGGAGAGAGGAAAAGTGAGTGCCAGGGGCTACGCGTCTACCTAGCTCGGGGGCCCCCGGAGGGGACTCGAAGGCCCCAGCCCGGGGGCGGGGCCGCCCCCACTTCCAGCTGTGCTCTGGAGCCGTTTGGAGGTTCTCCTCTGATTCCCCTTTCCTCTTTTTCTCGCTCGCCTCCTCTCGATTTTTTCCCCTCAACTTTCTCCTATCTCGTTCTCTCCGTTCTTCCCACCCCTTCCTTACGCTGCCCCCCCCCCCCACCAGCGGACTTGAAGGAACTAGTGACTTTTTCCTTCACCGAGTGGGAGTTATCCACATCAAGCATTTCACAACGACACATCAAGAAAAGTAGGCAGGTTCAAGTCAACCATGAAATGGTCACTTTTTAACCCCGTCCTGTCCTCATTAGGGAAATGCTCAAACACAGTCCGTTTTCAAAGAGCGCTCTTAATGAGGCGAGCCTGCCAAGTCCACCAGCTGCAGCCCCCGTAAAGCAAGAGCCTAAAGAAGAAAGGCGGTGGGGAAGGAGGGGGAGTCGAGGAGGCCAGGGGTGGAGGGGGGAGCTTTGGTTCTGGGAAGACAGGTAAAGTCGGGGAAATTTAGAAAATCCCCCGAAGTTAACCCTTTAGGGCACACCCCACTGGGAGCGGCATCCTCTAGTCCGGGTTCTGACAACGTTAATTTCTTTTGTGTGAGTCATTTCTTCTTTTTGAAAAGCCAGAATAAAGTTGACAGTCTTTATAGATGAAAGAAATGAAGTGACAGTACGGGTTAATCCGAATAAATACTAATTTCTCTCAGAAATGTTTAGGCAATCTCATCCTAGATTTAAAAAAAGAAAAAAGCCCAAAACACCACTTTGTGTTGCACATTCTGCTGCATCCCTTTTTTCACCCTCTTACCAGGTCTGGGGGTTGGGGGGTGGGTGTGTGGAAACGCTACTGATAATACCAGCTTTAACTACTGGAGTTTCCCTTTGAACAAATATTCAATTTAACCGGGGTTAATTTACCATAAAAGACATTCCCGTTGGCACGAATGCCCTCCTGTCCTTGAACACACCTCTTTGAATGCCTGGACTCTTACAGAAGCCATTATTTCGGGGTCTCTTTAAAAATCAAGCGCCCATCTCTCTTTCTCTCCCTCCCTCCCTTCTTCCCTCCCTCCTCACCACACCACCCCCAGTGAAATCTTGGCACCCTGCAAGTGCTCCGTTTCAGCCAGAGATCCCAGAACCAGCCGCTGTCCCCTGGCAGAAGAGGCCCAGTGCTGAGCCCTGGGCAAGTGTCTGCAGACATCGCCACCCCTCCTCCCTTACTAGTCTCCCTTACCAACAGAAACCCTTTCCTTTTGCCACCCAAACTAGGTCGCCTCCAAAAGTTTCTCAGGAGCTTAGAAAAGAAGAATGAAAGACAACTCTTAACACAAAAGAGCCCACAAAAGCTACAGCAGCGCCAGGGGTGATGAAGCAGCAACAGACCCAGGTAAGATCCCCCGAGACCTAAAGATGTCTGGGGCCTCCCAGGCCTATCACTAAGGGGTTCAAACCTCTCCCTGTCTGTAGGGCACTTATGGATGAGCATGGAGGATACTTGGTGGTGGGGGTTTTGATTTGTTTCCAAGAAAAAAGGAAAACAAAAAAGGAGGGGGAAACTCAAAGGGAGGAAAAAATGAGCAACAGAGACATGGGATGCTCAGTATGGGGTGCTCAGTGGATTTGGCTTTGACTGTCTTCTTAGGCCTTGGAACCATGGGTGAAATGGCTGACATGCCCCCAACCTCACCCAACCCAGAACTCTGCTTCTTGTGCAGCCAATACCAGGGTCACTGCAGGTCTTCTCAAGATGAACTCAAAGAGAGCCTTTTGTAAAGAGGGACTGGGGCGTGGGGACAGGTAGAGCATGACTTCTCTCAGCAGGACACTTCACTGTCTGTGGTTTCAGAAACGCCTTTCTTTCAAACTCCAGGTAGAAAAAAAAAAAGAGGAAGTGAGTAGGTACATATAGTATTTTAGCCACTTTCCCTTTTACCCAGCATTTCTGTGGCATGGCAGTAAGAGTGGTTTGAAAGTATCTCTGAAAAGCATCTGATGCTATCAAAGTGGGCGAAACACTTTTTAGACTGGTACTTACCTCTCCTGAACTTCTTCTCTCTCTCACACTCACTGAAAGAGTTAAACTAATTTCATTCACCCCAAAACCTGGCTGGAAGAAAGAAGTGAAAACCTTCTGTAGCAACAGGAAAATCTGATATTTCAGAATCCCTAAAGACCTCCTCCCTAGATCACCTATTCCCTGCCATCTTATAGAGGAGAAAAGTTCTTTTTTCTGACAGTTTAATTTCAAGAAGTGCTGGAGTGTCTGTTCTTCAGGTGACTGGATTTTTCAAAACTCAGTTGTATATTTGAAAAAGTAAGCAGTATTACCCAATTGGAGCCTTTCACTGACCTCCAGAGAGGAGCATAACATCTCAAGGGTCTTCCAATATTGATTTCCTTTTAATCTTCTCCTTTCTAAAGAAATTCAGTGACAGGGTGTGAATCTTGAGTAGTTTAGGGAAAAGTTCTTGGAGCTTAACAAAGCTGTCATTTTCAATACACTGGATGACTCTTTTTTTTTTTTTTTTTTTTTTTTTTTAGCTCTTGCATGTGACTAGAGGGGTGGCTCAACAATTCCACACACCCTGGCTGCATGGCCAATATCAATATTTTAAAACTAAATACAAAAGAGACAGATGACCTCCTGACCCCAGGAAACAGGCCTGCAAGACTGCAAGTATCCACTACACCATGCCCAGGGACCTTTTCTTCTTCCAAATGAACCACAAAAATCATACATGTGTAGCCTGGAAAACACGATTTTATATCCACAAGCAAGAACATCAAAAACCCACTCAACAACACATGTATAAACAACCAACAAGTACTGAAATTGCCTGTACTTGATGGGAATTGCAAAATCATGCCCAGCTCTATCAGCCCTTAAAGTACCACTGTCAAATTAGGGTAGCAATTTTTCCCTACTACAAAATCCACAACCGGTTAGCTTCCCCACCCCCTATTGCCAGCGCTTTGCCTTTCACTGAAATGAATAAATAACTGTGGACTTTTTTCCCATCCTCAGGGAGCTGTTCGGTGTCCCCTGAGGACAAAACTAAATGAGAAAAATGACGCTGTTAATAATGTCACTGCTGAAATGCCTGTACTCGACTGTTTTAAAAAAAATACTGTCCCGCCAAGTGTGCCTACGTTTCAGCACATTTTCAAACCACCACTGAATCTGTATGTAGACTGGCCAGCATTAAGTTTAGCTGGTTTTCACTTCTGTACAGAAATGAGGCTAGTTCATCAATGGAGATTCCGAACTTCTGAAGACATTGCTTTCTGGGATTACAAAGTCAGCAGTTGCCCTGTAATTTTTGTATGATTTATTTTAAACTTTGAAAATCACAGTAATAATTGTCTTGGTTCACTCAAAATACTTCAAAACTTACAGGCACCTTCACACACAGACTTCTTTGCTGAGCCTGTGAGAGTTGTAGCTATTGTCCTTTTTCAAAATAGCTGACACTTACAGTAAAACTATACCATCATTTTATTTCTACATTAAGTTGGTTTTTGTTTCCTATCTACATGCGCCTTTGTGACATGAAAAAAAATTGACTTTAATGAGCTGTTTAGAAAGCTTTTATGCAAAATGGCTAAGTTGTCTTTATATTGTTCATTAAGAAATGTAGAAAGTGCACTGCAAACTAACGTAAACTTTCTGCATCCCTTTCTGTAATTCTTTTCTTGAAAACTGCCTTTCTGTTTCAAAACCAAAACAATCATAATAACAAGACTGTTCATTTTAACTTTCAAAATAAAATTTAGCCAACAATTGCATAATTACAATGATAGAAAACAAACCGCTGGGCCTATACAAAATACATATTAATATTTTAAGTAAACTTTGTCTCGGAAATACATCTGAAAAAATTTTACAACACACAGTAAGTTAATAACTTCCAAAGCAATAATATTGTCAAATTGTGTGATGTCACAAGCTCCAAAAGCAAAGTTACAGATGTTCATGACATCACATTCACTCATAATTATGTTGCTGCTGTCTGACCATCTTAAACGGATGACTCTGTCTACTAAAGAATAAAAAGAATTTATTTTGGACATCAAACAATGAAACTGTCACCATTTATTGTATGAAACACTCAGCTAATCAATTTCCTATTAAAACAGCTTTCAACAATACTCAGCTTTAAAATTCATCAGGGCCAGTAAAAACCTTTTCCCAGTGCACAAGAATGCAGTCCCAACCACGTACAATAATTGCCCTTCTAATACTTTTATTGCCCAAGCGCTTTTTCTTGTGCTCCCCATCAGTGAGGCAGGAATCTGCAGTATATTGTATCAGTGAATTGGAGTGCTTGACCTTTGCCCACATATGATTTAATAGGGACTTTTCAGCACTGGCGCTTTCTCCATCTCTCATACCATTAAATGAAAACATCAAACCTCAAATGTAAAACTGGAAACCACAACGTTTTGTGTTTCACAACTCTTTGCAGTTTTTACTTAGATTGCTTAAAGGTCAGCTTCTTCGCCTCACCGTGCTCTGCCCCATAGAGTAAATGTACTCAAAAGTCACACTCATTCTGATTTTGATTAAATCTTGAGCTCCCCAGATACACACATGCACCCTGCTTATTTACATGTGCATTCTTTCCTAACCACATAAGCATGCGTGTATGACTTTCTGGATTTATTCCATTTTAGGGCTGATTTAAATGTCTGTTCAAGTATGGGTTCACAAGTTAACTTTTTCCCACCCGATGGAAAGTTAAAATTACAAAGGATGGTGTTATAGGATCCTGTCAAAGAAAGTTAGAGTTAATCTTGTGTATTTTGGCGCCTTTTCCCTGCCAGCTACTGTACTGGGGGTGGGGGGGAAGGTGGGGGTTGGAGATCTTGTCTGTCCTGTCTCAAGTTCAATGGCAGTTCTTCTAACCAGAGGAGAAGATGGCCATGTTCACAGCACTAATAATAATTCCAATCACGCCACTTCGGCATCTTGTGTCAAAGTCGAAACGGGCTTCCCCGCCCCCTCTTCAACCTGAAAGCTGCCAAGTCCTCACACACTCCGCATTCAACCACAACTTAATGGATGGGATATCGTGCATTAAAATATGTCCCAGACATACTGGCAAAGAGAAGACAAGGGAAGAGGGAGACAGACACATACATGCACACGCACACACACTTTGTTAGGCAGAGGGGAAAAAAATACTAGAGTAAAAACAGCAGGGCAGAAAAAAAAAATAACAGGAGCGGGAAGAAATACATCATAATCTTTTTCTTTTTTTTAAAGTAGAGGGAAGAGTGGGAGAGGGCTAACAATTCTATCCTGCCACTTTAGGAACAAGCGGGTGGGGGTAACTACACTTTGGAATGAAGAATGATTTTAAAAACGCCAATACACCAATCAGAGCTAAATAAATACACTTTTAAGTGAAAATATGTAACAAATCTGTGCAGGGAAGGAAAAAAATGCTCCGAAAAGAATGGACTACAAGATACAACTAAAGTATCATTTGTACAGTAATTTTTTCCATCATGGGGAAGGGGTTAAGGGAGATGAAGCAGAAAAAATGCTACATTTCACACTGTTTTGGACTTACAATGTTATCCACGGATCCCCATCATAGAAGTGTGGCATGTACACTAAAGTTGACAAAGATTTTTTATTTTTTTAAAGCATCAGGGCTGAAAATCCAACATATGGCTCAACCTGTAAAGCAGAAATGACATTTAGGTTCTCTTTACAATGTACAAAGAGGAAAAAAATCTGTGTATGGCAATAGAAGGGGATGCAAGAGACAAGCAAATAAAATCCTTCATTTCAAAGCTACATACCACTGCTTATTGCAATAAAGAGATGTTGAGTTTATAACAGAACCCTGGCCCGCTGACTTCACGTATCTCAGGTACAGATTTGTGGATTTTTGAGTTGTTTTAGTGTCGCTTTTGTATTTTTTTTAAGAGCGCAATCCAGGAGTAGGCTCTTACTTTTGTTTTTAATGATAATTTCTGCAATGCCACAATTCCTGGCCCGAAGAAGAAAAGGCGGTAAATGTCAAGTCTAAAAACATACAACCCCTCAGCCTGTCTGGATTTCCAGTTTGCTTCCTCTCACTTGGAGAAGACGTGAGCTTGACTTGAAAGCCGTCCAGAGTGCCGGGTGTGTGTTTGTGTGTGTGTACGTGCGTGCGCGAGTGTGCTTGGTGGGTTTTATTGTTGTTTTAGCAGGGCTGCCCCGGGGGTAAGAGCTGCCTCCCCGCCCGGGCTCGGAGCGCGCTAAGGCTGAGACACCCGGCGCGGCCGGGAGGTCGCGCGCTGTCCTCTTCCTCGCCCTGGAATCCTCAGGGCCGGCGGAGGCGCTACCCCGGAACCGCCGGCCATCCGCGCAACCTTTCCGCGCCCGGCCCGGCCCGCGCTCTGCGGCCGCCGCCTCCCCGGCTTTCTCTTTCTCCGAACCAGCCGCCCGGCCCCGCCCCACCCAGGCCGGCTCGGCGCGCGGGAAGCGTGGCTCTTCGCTTCCGCCTGGCGGCGGGAAGGAAACCGAAAGGAGGAGCCGGGGGCGGGCGCGCGGTGATGCATATTCATTAGGGCGCCCGCGGCAGCGGAGGCGGGAGCGGGCCCGAGTGGGTGTGGCGGGCTGCGCTGCGCGGGGCCCCTCACGAGTGGCGGCTCGGCTCTTTGTGCCGCCGGGCGGGGCCGGAGCGCAGCGAGGGCGGGCGAGGAGGGCGGTGCCGCTAGTCTGCGGGGCTGCCAGGCTCCGCGCGCCTTTGTGCTCCCGCGCTCTGGGGCCTCCCCGCGGGCGTGCGCGAGAGCCGAGCCCGGCCGAGCCGCCGCGGGAGACGCGTCACCAAATAATAATGAGACGGGATTGGTGCTCTTCCCTACTTGACGCCGGGTTGCTGGGTCCCGTTTGCCAGGCCACATTTGTTTCGTTGTAAAAGGAATTCTGAAATGTTCCTCGCTGCGTAGCCTTATCATTAAAGCAAAACAACCAGAACACTACTTTTTATAGGCATGCAGGTAAATATCAATAATTCAGGGGTAGGTTGAAGAAATAATTTGGAGAAGGGAAGGGCTGCCCACTCCAGTATTCTGGCCTAGGGAATTCCATGGACTGTGTAGTTCATGGGGTCGCAGAGTCGGACACGACTGAGCGACTTTCACACTGTTCACTGAAGAAAGAAATCAACCCCAAAGAAATATGCAACCCAAAAGTAAACACTCTAGGTGAGATGTGCTGGCGTGTTCATGTTCATAAAGCTGTTTTGATGAGTGTTTTTTAAACTTTATGTAATTGTTGCTTAATTTTCAAGTAATCCAGTTATTTTGCATTTTAAGCATCTGTAGTGTGGTATAACAATGTTTAACTGTTAAATCAAGTTGTTCTATAATTCTGATCTAAAACTGAAGTATTGAAAGTAAAAACATAACACCCGCCCTAAATTTACTTAATACTAACCCACCTGTGTTGAGAAGGATTTTATTACAGAGATCCTGACTAATTATGTAAACACAACAGACAGCAATAGCTTCAAATATCCTGTAAAAACCCTACTCAATTATGTGATTACTAGTGGGACCGGAATAGCTCCCAATGAATTGTTCTTATCTTTCTACTGAATATGAGTACGTCAGTGTTTTAATCCCAATTATATTTATCCTCAAAGTCCAAGAGAACTTAAACAATATTGTTCAGGTTCTTTGTTCCTACAATACACATTATAAAACAGAGACATTTTGGCCTCATTATCCAAAAAAAGTTTTTCTTTTTTTCTCCCTGTTGCAGCACGGTCATACACACATATATACATGCATATATTACATACATATAGTATGTACATATTACATATATGTTTGTGAATAATGTACATGTTTAATTTCAATAAGTACAAAACTAAACCAGATTGACCCAGGTGAACTTTGGAAAATGCCAAACTTTAAAGTGGGTTATTACCATTTCCCCGTTTTCCTTCAGAAAAAAAGCAACACAGTGTATATCTATACAGCTTTGAGAGAGAGGTGAGGGAAACACACATGTATGTAACTCCCCATTTAGCTATAACTTCCCAAGGAAAATTAATTTTTAACATCTATCTTGTTCCAAGTTAGGTAATTTTAACCACTCGGGTAGTAGAGCTAAAATTCAGCCTACCTAGGCACAAGCAGATCTGTTTCCATCCTAGGATTTCCTAATAGTAGTTTCATGCTTCATAAAATCACATTAAGCAATAAGGAATCAAACATAAAATATGAAAATTCAGT
Organism: Bubalus kerabau; assembly: GCF_029407905.1. Lineage (NCBI taxonomy): Eukaryota > Metazoa > Chordata > Mammalia > Artiodactyla > Bovidae > Bubalus > Bubalus kerabau. The sequence continues at coordinate 95,350,263 of NC_073627.1, read as the reverse complement.
GCGGCTCAATTAAAATATATTATTTAGGGTGGTGGAAGGAGTGTTTAAATGAGCAGTGCTATCAAATTATAAGACTTTTATATGTGCCTGAGAAAGCTTCTCTATTGTAATTATTTGAAGTCCATACCAGAATTACCAAAACTTCCCCACATCTATTTCATGCAAAGAAGAAAAGATGTTATAGAGAGAATCCAGTTTTCTTTAGGAAATATCCTAACACAAAATGGGAAAAGGAACAGGAAAGGGGAAAGGGAAGGATTTCCTCTGCTCCTAGTGATGACTTGAATGAATCTAGATTTAGTGTCACCTGTCAGAGAATTTCTTCCTAAGCATATTATTTAGTAATAGAATGTATCATTGCATGTCATGTTCAGGATTATAGATTTTCTCTTTCTATTTGCATGTCCTTTGTTTCTTTTGATGTGTGAAACTCACGAGAGTACTTATTCCTATACCAATCACTCTTCTGTCTGTCAAATATGTACATATAATTAAATGATATCTAAGGTTTATAAACTAAGGAGATTAATTTTCAATCATGTCCTATAGAAATCGATCTCACTAATTTGTAGTCACTTCAGCAGGTTGTTCCTCCTAAATCTTTCAATGGCCTAATGACTGTGGTCTTCTAATCTTCAACACTGATCTTCCAGTTTTCACACTTTCTGATATAAATAAATATGTAGAAATTGGAGTGTTTGAACATAGATGCTTCTTCTTAAATTAAAACTACCTTGCTTAGAAGTCTTTCCTAATATACTTAAGGTCCAATTCTTTTTATATTTAACTTTTTATAAGTCATAATTAATTATTCATTAAAAAATCAGGAGTATCTAACATTACTTAGGTGTTTTAGCCTTCTAACACATCTTACTGAAGTGATTCCAGTAGAAAAGCTTTTTGTTTTTTCCCTGCCTTTTGTTAGAGGCTTGGTTCATTCCTTAGAACTTAATAGAAGAGTCTCTACTAAACTGAAACTTTAGATTTTCTATTTTTTCCTAAAGCCAATTAACTGGTAAAGCAATTTCTGTATTTTTTTCAAATTAAGAATTTTTTTAGTATACAAGCAACATCTGCGTGTGTTTATCTGAGAATAATCACTATATAATTATTTCTAAAAGGCATGCATTATTATAATGCTTTATGTCATAATTGAAGTAATTCCTCTACCCCATCTAAACCAGTAATTTTCAGTCATTACTCCAGAGGTGTTTATTTTATCTTACTTCCCTATTTCTAAAAAATGTAGGAAGTGTGTTTTTATTTCTATTATTTTTATTATTAAAGGGTACACACTAATTATTAGATTATTATATTTAGTCTACTATTATACTAGCAAATGTGCAAATTTAATGTATATAATATAGTGGAATATTTACAATTCAATACTAAATAAAACATAATACCATCTTTTAAAAGAATTGAATGATTACATTTTAGAATTAACAATGCAAAAGGTATAAACCTATGTAAACATTCATATTTCATATTACCCCCAGAAAATAGTTTCAATTACTTCCTAATTATTTTAAACATAGTAGAGAGTCTTAAATAAGGACATTTATAAAGTGCCAACTTCTGGCATTTTGGGGGGTTCCATAGGTGAGAGCTACTCCATGCAACTTTTATTGAGTAGAGAAGAATGGATATCTAATATATTATTGTATAAGAAGGATCCCCAAGTATAAATAACCACCTCTGGTGACACTTTTTATTTTTCAGTAATTATAGCAATCTTTAGCTATACTCCGTTATGCCTCTTTTTTAGACATTGGGAAAATAAACAGTGTCTTTGCCACAGACACAGTTGCTCATCATACAGGACTATATCTGTGGAAAAGACTTCAAGAGATTATCAGATAAGGGCTTGCAATGGAGTCAAAACACCACACTGCCCAGGACAGGCACACCAGGTCACTTTCTAACTACCGAGAGTATGGGTACAAAAATAAATATACACATGCGGTGTTTCTTCTTTCACTAGCTGCATGCTGCACCTGTGCACACATATATCTGATGACATCTGCGAACATAATAAATCTCAAGTGGTTTGTGGTGTCATCAAAAATCTGAGATGGTGGTGTGGCTCACAGCCTCACCAAACCCAGGCTCTGGTCTTGTTAAATTTCACAGGCTAAATAGAGACAGACTCAGACTCGTTCTGTATGTGAACCAGAGGTTTTCAAGAGTGGGTTAAGGTGGTTTACCAAAAGGAGAAAAAAAAAAAAAATCCTCTAATTATGACTCAGTGTGTGAAAAAGCTGCTCTCTGATTCAATGGGGATAAATCAAGGCTATCTTCCAGCTTCAAAAAAATCATTTTTATCTCAGTTGTTATGAATTCTCAATTTCAAGGTTAAATTCTCAACCTCTCTTAGCCGACTTATGGTTTTAAGATTTACTTTAAAAAAAATGAGTAATTAAATCTTCACAACTTGCTTACTCACACTTTTATGTAACTTTAGAATTTCAACCATCAAAATGTCCATGAAAAGAAAACAATAAATTTGAATGAATTTGGGCTTCAGCAATGATTACATTAAGCAAAGAAAAAGCAAATGTTTTCTCAAAAAATTTTCAGGATATTTTGTGCCATATGTAAGGTTTCTGAAACAACAGAATCCCTAAGGTATTTTTTTAAACCATTTTCAAAAAACAGAAGCATCTGGCAATCCAGAAATCAGTGAGGCAACAGGATGCAAGAAAGCGCTAGACAGTCTACTGGTCCTTCTCTACAATGCTGGCAGAGGACCATCCTGCTTTTTGCTCAGTGGACCATTTTCAATGAGAAAGTGAAAGTCAAGTCCCCTGCATCCACATCCTGGGGCTGATTGTCCTCAGTGTCAAAAGATACTTCTTGATATATCTAGAACGTGGTGGGATTATTTTCACTTTCCCACTATACTAAAGAAGATCAATAACCACATTTTTGTGGGTTTATTCCCCAGCTAAGAAAGTCTAGACTCAGTCCAGGGAGTAGAGGAAAAATGCAATCTTTCTATAGACAAGCATTGCATATTTAGTATGGGGTTGGATACTACCCAGCAAAGATGGATAGATTTTTTAGAATTTCTGCATTTATGATAAAAAGACCTTCTATTCCTTTGTGCTAATATTCTCCTCTAAATTTGTTTATAAGAAAGTAACTTTCCCCCAGGGTATCTTGAAAGCCTTCAAATAAACACATTAAATAACAACCTTTGGTTTTCTGCTCAGTTTATGGGTAGTTGATGTGGATTTATAGAATGAAAACAGTGTTGATAGAAAGCAAAGGAAAATGTAATTAGGGACAATAAATTACCCTTTCTATCCTACCACCCAGTAAAAGCAAAACACACACACACACACACACACACACACAAAACCTTGTATATTATATTCAGAAGCCAAACTAATAATGTTGCGAAACTTTTGATACCACTCTACTTCATGATGTGGGAAGTATTTTTATAAATAACCAGGTTGGGGGGAGGGGAAGAAGACTAGTACTAATTAGGTGGGAAATTTCAGGCACATGGAGTTTACCTACATGCAACTAAACACTGTCTGCTTTTAACACATTATTGATAAAGAATGGTTGACAAGCAAATACAGAGATCAGGACAGAAATATAAGTTTTAAGAACATAATTTAACATCAATCACTCTCCCTTTTTCTCCTTTGTCTGGTACCATTCTGACCCACTCTTAATATTTCTTTTATTATGGTTTTCTTTTTTGTTGTACAAGCAAAAAAAGAGCAGAGATATTTTAGCAAATACAAATGACATCCCCCTACAGTCTCATCACCTATAAATTTGTTTCATTTGTACATATTCCAATCCAGTATTTGCTTTGCTTCCATGCACATACTCTATGTGCATGGTTATAATATTAAGGTGGATAGAATTTTGTCTTTTAACTTTTCCACTTATCTCTATCATTGACATTAGTGAAACACAAAACTTAAAATATTAATACTAGAAGACACTTTGGGGGCTTCCAGACGAAAGACAGAGAAATGAAACCAGCAACATCCTGCATATTGCCCTCTCATATTTTTAATGTTGGATGTCACTGTCAATATTTTAAAGTTGGGATGTCTTACTTGAAAATGCAAATATCCTCCTACCCTTGAAAAAGTGGGAAGGAGAAGAGACAGTCTGGGCAGGAGTGTTGCACACAGGTTGGAGCAGAGCAGCCGCTGCCCCCTCACCACTCCCATCCCTGTTAGATGGCACGTGGTCTCCAGAACCCCCACCACTCCCTGTCCCCTTATGCTAGTTACCAACTTGCCCTTTCCTCCCCCTCTTCTACAACCTTTGATCTCGGACAAATGCTCTTCTTACAGTTGAAAACTGGAAAAGGAGTTTCAGAGAGGTAAAAGTGACTTGCTCAGGGTTACAAAGCTAATGAGTAGCATTGCTCACATTGTAAAAGAGACCTCCTGACTCTAAAAGAAGCACCCTGTGTATTCATACTCATTCCCAAGCATGTGGGGAAGTGGGATTCTGGGTGCCAGTCTGAAAACCTCACCAGAACTTCCTTGACCACAACCTCCTTTACAGACTGAAATGTCCCAGGTCAGCTACCCACCACCTGTTTGCTCCAAGTCACAATTAACATTTGATGTGCACAGGCCAGACATCTGCACCTCCATAAGTCCTGGCCCTGCTCACAGGGACTCCTGTTCTTTCTCTTATTAAAAACAAAATATCAGAATGCAAGCACAGGAAGCTGATCACTTACAGAGGTAACATCCAGTCTGCAGCTAATACTGTTAATAAAAGTATTACCTAATTAAAAAGTAAAAAACTTTATGATATTCTTGTCAGACCTATCTCATAGAGGTGTGATGAAGTACCAATACCGTAGCAAACAACCACTTCCTAGAAAATATAAAACTCCTGTATCTGTACAGAGACTATTTTTAGACTGTTAAACCAGGACACATGGTTCAACCAAGAACCTGTGTGTGTGTGTGTGTGTGTGAATTTAAGATTTTGGAAAGTTTTATAAATGTTTTAGAAAATGAATCATGGTTAGCTGTGATTTAATAAATGGGCTTTATGAAAAATAATAAAAATGTAGACCATTTAAGAATGCCTAGTGTCTACATCTGTGTGGACAATTCTTAGAAATTTGCCTAGAAAGAGGGACTTGAAAAACTAACTGCTGCGTTTTCACTGCCTTTAAGTGTCCCATGCAGTTTGCACTTGCGTGTAGTGCTTAGACCTCCAGACAGAACACCTACTCTCTAGGTTTTGCTCCCAATGGGAGAAGGACCTAAGAACACACAGACAACGTCATGGAGTCACATGTAAATAGTAAATAATTGAGAAGCTCATGTATTATGTACTTACTGAGTCTACAATTACTTTCTGGCAGACACGAAAATGATCTATATTCAATCAGGCTCTAGGCTCATTCACAGAAATGGTCTTTTTTGAAAATTTTTATTTTATATTCAAATATAGTTTTTTTATAATATTGTGTTAGCTTCAGGTATACAGCAAATGATTCAGGTATACATATATACCTATTCTTTTTCAGATTCTTTTCCCATATAGGTTACTACAGAGTACTGAGTAGAGTTCCTTATGCTATACAATAGTTCCTTACTGATTATTTTTTTATGGTAGTGCGTATATGTTAATCCTAACCTCTTAATTTATACCAGAGGGGAAAGGTGGGGGAGGGAGGGATAAATCAGAAGCAGTATTAATGGCTCTTATTCTGGCCAAAGCAGCATCTTAGTTGAACATCAATAAGGAGCCCAGACTCTCTGGGCCCATTTTCCCTTTCCCTGAGGACCAGATAGGCACTATTCTTCTGTAGTATTTTAAATAAGTATCTGCAAACTGAATCCTCTCCTTTGCTGTGACCAACCGCAGCACCTCAATTAAGTGAGGTCTCCCCTAGGGCGATAGTTTTTCCCATTAGGTTAAAATGAGAGTCATGACAAGTGATAATAATTACCACTTACTGAAGCCTAACTATGGCTGTGCTCTCTGCTCAGAATGTCATATATATTATTTCAGCCCTTTTAAGGAAGCGGAACCTGAGGCAAGGAGAGGTTAAGTCACCAATGGAAGGTCAGGGTGTTCCCAATCTCAGGGTTTCTAATTCCAAAGCCTGTGGCTGTAGCAGACCAGTACTTGCAGAAATAATAAGGGCTAGACTGTAGCCACCTAGGTGATCGTGGCTGCATCACAGGAGTTTGCCTTGGGATGTTTCACAAGTATTCCTTAATGCGTTTTTATCACTCTTCTTTTGAAATTGCCTTTAGAACCCCAGGCACATTCTTCTTAAAATATTATCAATGGGATAGATCTTCCTCCTTTGAATGTGGATTTGAGTTTTGGATATGACCATGATTCATTCAATACCCTGTAGTGATAAAAGAACTTACCAAGCTGGGTAAACCAGTTTGGGTTGAAAATAAGGCGAGATGGAACGTAACAAGATGATTTTCATTCTCCAGCACGTTCTGAAAGTAATGGGATAGAGGCTTTACACTTGGACTTAGAGGCACCGAGGTTTGGGGTTCAAATCCTGACTTAGTCACCTAAAAGCTATGTGATTCTGGGCAAGGCATGTAATAATTCTTAGCCAAAGTTTCCTCACCTTCAAAAAATGCGTAAGAAAATAATTCCCACATCAGGATTACTGTTTGAGAAAAGAATATCTAAAAATACTCTGCGTCAGAATATGTAGGAAGGTGTCTGAAATTTAGTCCTCTCTCAGTAAGTATTTTCTGAATCTATCAGATTATTATTTGTCTCTGTCCTTGTTCTTCCAACGTGGTGAGAGATGATAAACAAAAGTTAACAGAGTTTATGATAATGACGGGACTTCAGAGCCCCCTCTGAGTGCCTCTGGGCCTGGTATATAGCATTTATTTGCAATTAGACTTGAAGAATCAAGAGTGATGCTTCTAGCTCTCTGATGCTAAGGGAGATGGATTGAAAGGAGGGTAGTGTGAGTTGAAGTTTCTGGGAGGCAGTTTCTATCTCAAGTTTACTCCTAGGTGATCTCTAGAAAGGTACGAAACATAACAACCTATTAATCAAAAGCTCTTTCCGACACAAAGTGCCCTTTCCAGCTCAAGGAACTGCTCTTGTGGTCAGGAACAGTTTCCAAACAACTGGCTTAGTGGCAGGCATAGAATGATGCTACCCAAATGGTAAGCACTGAGAACACCCCAGAACCCATCCATTTCCTTGGTGTCACTAATCAACTGAATGAGATGATGTAACTTTTAGGCAACAAAAGAGCACCTGCTATTTTCAGAAGACAGGATATGAATAAACCAAACAATTTTCTAGCATAGAGGAAAGAGACTTGGAATGGGGAAAGGAGCAAACAGAGATAGAGAGTTTGTGTGGTGGTATTCCAAATTCATATACATGCTAGGCTTCCCTGTGAGGTCAAAGGTTGGGGGGGGGGTCTGAGAATTCTGGAAACCTTGAAGGAAGATGTTTATTGAAAGAAGGAAAGAGAAGTGTGCAAACCTTTTTACTACATACAATCAGGGGCATCTAGCAAGGAGTGTCGGAGAAGGCAATGGCAACCCACTCCAGTACTCTTGCCTGGAAAATCCCATGGATTTTCCCATGGAGGAACCTGGTAGACTGCAGTCTATGGGGTCGCTAAGGGTGGGACACAACTGAGCGACTTCACTTTCACTTTTCACTTTCATGCATTGGAGAAGGAAATGGCAACCCACTCCAGTGTTCTTGCCTGGAGAATCCCAGGGACGGCGGAACCTGGTGAGCTGCCGTCTATGGGGTCACACAGAGTCGGACAGGACTGAAGTGACTTAGCAGCAGCAGCAGCAGCAAGGAGTGGAGACAAGAGCAGCCTCTGAGGGCTGTAGAGCTCTGGCAGCTGATCTAGAATCACTCCGGGTTCTCCTCTGCAGCATCCTGCAAGTCTGAATGCCTAGGGCCATGATTTTCATTTCAAGGTGACATGTTCATTTGCACACTGTAACCCTTAATTAACCATCTTATCTCATTTAATGTTGTCGTGTTGTTTTGTCGCCAAGTCATGTCCGACCCTTTGTGACCCCATGGACTGTAGCCCACCAGGCTGCTCTGTCCATGGGATTTCCCAGGCAAGAACACTGGAGTGGGCAGCCATTTCCTTCTCCAGGGGATCTTCCCAACCGAGGGAGTGAACCTGCATCCCCTGCATTGCAGGGGGATTCTTCACTGTCTGAGCCACTGCTGCTGCTGCTGCTGCTGCTAAGTCGCTTCAGTCATGTCCAACTCGGTGCAACCCCTTAGGCAGCAGCCACCAGGCTGCCCCATCCCTGGGATTCTCCAGGCAAGAACACTGGAGTGGGCTGCCATTTCCTTCTCCAATGCATGAAAGTGAAAAGTGAAAGTGAAGTCGCTCAGTCTTGTCCGACTGCTAGCAACCCCATGGACTGCAGCCCACCAGGCTCCTCCATCCATGGGATTTTCCAGGCAAGAGTACTGGAGTGGGATGCCATTGCCTTCTCCAATGCATGAAAGTGAAAAGTGAAAGTGAAGTCACTCAGCCGTGCCCAACTCTTAGCGACCCCATGGACTGCAGCCCACCAGGCTCCTCCGTCCATGGGATTTGCCAGGCAAGAGTACTGGAGTGGGGTGCCATTACCTTCTCCAGTCTGAGCCTCTAGGGAATCCTTAATCTTCTTACCCATCCTATAAGAACAGGTACAATACTGTTTCCATTTTACAGATGAGAAAATTAAGGTACAGAGAAACAAACTTACCTAACCAAGGTCAATAGCTTCCAAGTTTCAAAGCTAGGTTTTGAACTTAGGCAGTCTGTGCCAGGCCCTTGGCTCTTCACCACCAATTTCATGCAAACGTTTTCCTCTCCCCTGCTCACCCTTCCCCACAATACAGTGACTTTTTGCCCAACTGTAAAATCTCTCCTCTTTACCTGTAGGGCTCATTCTAGGTCCCACAGCTCCCTAACAGGAAGCCATAAGTGTGGATACAACTTAGCACAACTACAGAGTGACACTAAAGGCCCAAGAAGACTTAGTCACTACGGAGAACAGACTCTTCAGCATCTCTGTCTTCATTCTTTGGATCGCTAAAGGGGGAGACCTAAGTGACTACCTCCCTCTCTCTTCTCAGCTTTTAAAAAATAAACAATCATCCAATCATTCAGTGGAATATTATATAGCAAGGAAAAGAACACACTTCTCTACAACAGGCATGTAGAAAAGTGCACATCATAAGTATATATTAATAGTTAGGTGGATAACCCATACCACCACTGTTCATTTTAAGAAATAGAAAATTACTGGCAATTAAAAAACCCCATCCCATTCTCTGCCAATTACTACTCCCACCATCCTTTCCAAAGACAGCACTATTCTCATCTCTAACAATACAAAGTTGTATTGTCTGTTTTTGAACTTTGTATAAAAAAGGAAGCATATGATATTTACTCTTTTATGTTTGAACAATTTTGTTCAACATTTCATGTGAGAGCTCTTCCTGCTGTTGCAAAAAACAAAGTTGTTTTGTTTTTCCACGTTGCAGTATGGAATTCTACTGTATGCACACAACACCATTTATCTGTTGTATACTTGACCACCACTTGGTTTTTTCCAGTTTGGTACCAATACAAATAAAAGGAATAGAAGAATTCTTCTACATGCTTTCCAGTATATATATATATATATATATATATATATATATATATATATATATGTATGCATTCTCTTAGGTGTACACCTAGGAGAATTTCTGGGTTATGAAGTAGCCTATGAAAATTTTTAGTAGATAATGACAAAAAATTTCCAACGTGATTGTATTAATTTACACTTCTACCAGGTATAAGAGAGATTTGGTCGTTTCACATTTTCACCAACACTTTGTATTGGTTCCTTTTTATTTCTGGAGAATAGAAGTACCTGAATGTGGTTTAAAAAATTTTTTTTTAAACTTTTAAAATTATTTATTGATTTGTGGCTGTGCTGGGTCTTCATTGCTGTGAGGGCTTTCTCTAGTTACAATGAGTGGGGGCCACTCTCTAGCCGTGGTGCATGGGCTGCCCGCTTTGCTGGCTTCTCCTGCTGCAGAGCACGGGCTGTGGCTGCTCAGGTATCAGTAGTTGCGGCATGTGGGCTCAGCGGTTGTGACTCACAGGCTCTAGAGTACCCTGTGGCACGTGGAACCTTCCCTAATCAGGAATCAAACCTGTGTCCCCTGCATCGGCAGGTGGATTCTTCACCACTAGAAGTCCCTCTCCATGTGGTTTCAACTTGTACTTTGCAGTTGATTCATGAGATTAAGCTGCTTTTCCCCTGCTTACTGACTGTTTGATAGTCTCTTTTGTGAAATGTCTGTTCAAATATTTTATCCATTTTTAGCTGGGCTCTCCTTTTTTCTTTTCTAATTTGGAGTTCTTTACACATTCTAGACATGAGACCTCTGTCAGTTCTGTCTGTTGCAAATTAACTTTCCACTTGCAATTTTGTTCATTCAACATTATAATATTTTTGTGAGTTTAAAAAATATGTATATTAAGGATTAATTTCCATATAATAAACTGAAACATATTTGAAGTGTACAATTTGATGAGTTTTAACATAGTTGCAAATTCCTGAAATTATACCACATACAAGATAGGAATAATTTTATTCACCTGCAAAAGGTTTTCTATGCCTCATGATAATTCCTCTCTCTTGCTCCCCATGTCTTGAAAGGATTGATCTGCTTCTGTCATTATAACCTGGTTTGTATGGTCTAGACTTTTATGCAAATACAATCACTCAGCTTGTACTCTTTCTCACCTGACTTCTTTTTTTTTTTAATTTTATTTTATTTTTAAACTTTACATAATTGTATTAGTTTTGCCAAATATCAAAATGAATCCGCCACAGGTATACCTGACTTCTTTCATTCAGTTACTTTGCCATTTACTCATATTGTTACGTGTATCAACAATCCATCTCTTTTTATTACTGAGTGGAGTTCTCTTGTGTGTTATACCACAACTTATCCATTACCTGTTGATGGGCAATTAGAATGCTTCCAGTCTGGGGCTATTACAAGTAATGCTACAATGTACGTTTGTATACTAGTCTTTGTATGGACATAGACTTCTGTTTCTCTCAGGTAAATACCTAGGAATGAAATTTGAGGGCATGTAGTAGGTATCTCTTTAAAGGGTCAACTTTTTAAGGAACTGTCAAACTGTCACCCATAGTGGCTGTACCATTTACAATTCCATCAGCAATGTGTGAGAGTTCAGTTTCTCCTTGTTCTCACCAATTTAGTATGATCAGCTCTTTTCTCCTTAACCATTCTAACAGGTATATAGCGTGGTCCATTGTCATTTGAACATTTGTTTCTCTAATGGCAAATTGTGTTGAACATCTTTCCACGTGCGTATTAGCCATTCTTAAATCTTCTTTCGTAAAGTGTTTGTTCAAAATCTTTTGCCCATTTTAAAAGCTGAGCTGCTTATGATTGCTGAGTGATTAAAGTTTTTTTCTGTATATTATGGATACAAGTCCTTTATCAGATATTTGATTTACAATATTTCCTCCCAGACTGTCGCTTTTCTTTTCAGCCTCTTAACTGTGTTCTTTGAAAGGTAGAATGTTAAAATTGTGAGGAGGTCAAAATTATGGATCCTGCTTTTGGTTTCATATCTTAGATATTTTGCTGAATCCAAAATCACAAAGATTTTTCTCTTTGTTTCTTTTGGAATTTGTGGTTTTATGCTTTACAAGGAGGTCCACTTTGAGGTAAATTATGTATATTGTGTAAGGTATGGGTTGAAGCTCATTTTTTCCCGTATGTATACACAGTTGTGTCATATCATTTATTGAAAAGACTATTTTTGTCTCCACTGCTAACTGCTAAGTCGCTTCAGTCGTGTCCGACTCTGTGTGACCCCAGAGACGGCAGCCCACCAGGCTCCCCCGTCCCTGGGATTCTCCAGGCAAGAACACTGGAGTAGCTTGCCATTTCCTTCTCCAAGGCATGAAAGTGAAAAGTGAAAGTGAAGTCGCTCAGTCGTGTCTGACCCTTAGCGACCCCATGGACTGCAGCCTTCCAGGCTCCTTGGTCCATGGGATTTTTCAGGCAAGAGTACTGGAGTGGGGTGCCATTGCCTTCTCCACTGAATTGCCTTTATACTTTTATTGACAGTCAATTGTCCATATATGTATGGGTCTATTTTCTAGACTTCCTGTTCTATTTCACTGATCCATTTTTCTCTCTGGAGGCCAATAACACACTGTCTTAATTACTATAGCATTATAATAACACTTGAAATCAAGTAGTGTTAGTTCTCTAAATTTGTTCTCTGTAATATTATCTTTGGATGAACTCTTCTGTTGGTTTTTGATGTACTCTCCTAGTGTTTTGTCTGTTAACAAGTTTTCTCTAAGAAACCTTGAATACACTCAGACAGATATTCTTCTTACTTAGAGCTGGAAATAACACATGTGCATTTTAATTCTTTCAGTCCTTTGGGCTTAAATGTCATCTTAATTCAAAGATCTTTGATAAAGATGCATGAACCCCAAAGCATGTGCAGTTGTTGTAGTATTAAGCCAAACCATCATCTGCTATAATGGCAACTGACAGCCAGCTGAGAACCTGAACTTTTTTGGAAACAAACTGTATAGACTGACCTCCTGGGGGCGGGAAAGCCCAGATGAAAGGTTAGTGGGAAGGTTGCCTCGATGCATAGTAATTCCTACAAGTTATCAGTCATTGGACCAGCTTTTTGCATATAGCATCTTATTTTATCTAAGATCTTTGTAATTTCCCATCTAGGAATACACTCTGGAGCAGGATCAGAAAGCCTTCTTTGTAAAGAACCAAATGTTTTAGGTGGGGTCAATTTCCCAGTCTTGGGTCAAGGTATTTGCATAGTACCCCACACTTAGAAGGGCTTCCCTGGTGGCTTAGATGGTAAAGAATCTGCCTGTAACTCAGGAGACCCCGGTTCAATCTCTGGCTCAGGAATATCCACTGAAGAAAGGGAGTGGCAACACATTCCAGTATTCTTGCCTGGAGAATTCCATGAACAGGGGAGCCTGGTGGGCTACAGTCCATGGGGTTGCAAAGAGTCAGATATGACTGAATAACTAAATCTTCCTTGTTACATACTTAGAAAAGTTCTGTGCTTGGTTGCAAACTCTGCTGTCCCCATGTTGAAACTACTGAAAGCTTTCTTCCTTAAGTGAGCTTCCGAATTTTCATTTTAAATGAAATATTCTGCAGTCCATCCAAATTGTAGGCTTTGCAGGTCGTACAAGTCTCTGATGCACCTACTTGTCTCTGTCCACATTAGAGGAAAGCAGCCATAGATGACATGTAATAAGTGAGCCCAACTGTGCTTCAATTAAACGGTATTTATGAACACTGAATTGGAATGCAGTGTTTATTTTTATGTATCATGAGATGTTTTTCTTCTTTTATTCCTCTCATTCATTTGAAAACATGAACACCTTTCTTAGCTCCCAGACCATAGAAAATAAGAAGTGTGTTCTCCTCGGCCTGCGGACAGTAGGTTTCTGGCCCCTCTTTGGGGAAAGTCCTGCACATGTGCAGTAGGTGATGTGGACAACAGGTTCACATTAGAACAGTCTGTGAATGCTGCCAACCAGAAACAAACCAAAAGTCCCCACAAAGACAGAATGGTTAAATACACCGCTGTGTATTTATATACAACATATGATGGAAAGAAAAGAAGCAAGTCATAAAAGAGTACATGCAGTGTGATTTTATTTATATGAAGTTCAAAAATAGGCCCGCATAAGCACTAAAACTAAAGTATAAAAACAAAAGCAAAGCAACGATCATAGGAAAAATAGGACCATGACTCCCTCTCAGGAGGGGGAGATGACGGGGAGGCGGAGACTTCTGAGGTTCAGGCAACACTGTCTTTCTTGACTTGGGTCATGCTTACCTTGTTGTTTATATTTATTCTTCGAACTATACCTTTTATGCAGCTGCTCTGAAATATACATCTCATCATTTTTAAAAGTTCAGTTCCTGACGCAAACCCTAAATTGGCATTTGGACCCCCATTCCATCGTGAGGGAGGTGGGAGGCCCGGGGTGGGGAGCAGCCGCATGCCCAGGCCACATGTTTCCAACTTCCTGAAGCTCCTCTGATATCATTTTGAAGACCTTTGGCATCCATCTGGCCCTGGGCTTCCACATTCGCCAAGAAGACTCTTGGCTTGTATAGCATTCAAATGTTTTTCTTTTCAGTTTGCTTTCGTCTCAGACACTAATGCTCTCTGCCAAATTCCCTCAAGGTCAAATCTACATTATTATGGGTTCCATTGTCTTGAAGCCTTTCTTGTTTGCAAATTCCATTTTTCCTAATTTCAAAATATAATTATAAATAATTCAATCAGATTGAATTGGGCAGTGGATGTGTGTGCTGGCTACTTTCCCTTTATCCCCCTGCTCCTCAGTGTTTATTCTCTTCTTAATATTTCTACCTTCTGGCTTTCTATGTGTGCCTGTATGCTGTCACGAACTGGACAGGGCGAAATTGAAAAAAAGAAAACATGTATTCGAGGTTGGAAAGGACATGAATTTAGGAGTAAACCAACTGGAGTGTGAACCTCACTCAACCTAGCAGCTGTGTGTTCAAAGCCAGTGACTCAGCCTCTCTGAGTCTTTTCTTTCATTAACAGAAGTGAGGGCTGAAAACTACGAGAGAAAATCATCATGAGAATGAGATGTGTGACGGTTAAACAGAAAGTCTGTGAAATGTACCTAGCTCTACCCCTTCTGCTACTGCAGGACTTGTGGAGGTGGGTAATACGTTTCAGTTTTCTTTCTCTCTCCCTCCTTTCTATTCTCCTCCCTCCCTTCCATCCTTTCCTTTGGCATGATTTTTCTGCCTACTGCATTAACCTCATTAATCCAGCAATTCTCTAATGAAAGAAAAAGATAGTAGAAATGTTGGGGACAGGAAAAATTAAAGGTGGGAGATTTTTCTCTGAAGCCTGGGGAAAGAGCAGGGGACACACTCTGATGATCCATTTCTGTCCTTTTCCCTTTCGCCTCATAGGTCTATTCACACCTAGAAGTCCATGAGCCATAGCAAGGCTGCAGTCAGAATCTTTAGAGAGCTTAAGATAGTGCACCATGATTTGAGGGATTAAAAACTATATTAATAAATCACTTAGAATCTTACCTGGCATACTCTCAGCACTCAATAAATGTTGAATATTATTCTTGTTATTATTTACCGGATGATTATTATTGCTGTTCAAGACAAGCACCCCAGTACAGGCAACCAAAGTCATAAGGCCATTAGCTGCCTTGTTTGCCAAATGCCTACCCAAGTTACAAATATAGCAATAGTTGTTTCTTTCAGCATTTTCCAGCCTCCTGTGTCATTTCCCCTGCTAAAGGCTTCATTCTGCCTTTTCCAGAATAAACATCATTATAATCACTTCTTGTTCACATCTCTGATATCCCCATGGCTCTTGTTGCTCTCACTGGTAGTAGCAACACCTCTGAATTTACCACCATCTGCAAATATCATTAGCTATTGTTTATTCCCTCTCCCACACTATTAATGAAGATGTTAATTAAGACCAGAACTAACACTGACCCCAGCAGCAATCCACAAGACATTTATCCAACTGGATAAACTTCTGTTAGTCATTACCCACTGCTCCTAGACATTACCACCACTCCATTCCCTTCATCTGCTAATTTGTAAGAGAGCAGGGGAGAGAATTAAGGGAGCCCAGTATTATTTAAAAATTAACACTCTGATACTTAGGCTTTTGTAAAGAGATTTGGTGGAACATCAGAAGGGCGGTTGTCAGCATTATGTATGAGTGAAAGGAGCCAGACTCCAAAAGAATTTGGTAACTGCCTGGCTCAGCTTATGGGTGTCAGAGAATTTAGCAACACTCTGTAAGGCTGGAGGACACCAGCACAAATATTAGACTGCTTTTCAGCTGCTTTCTTTTACAGATGATCTGCCTGAGACCCAAAGAGGCAAAGAGACTTGTCCAAGGTCACTTCCCTAGCTCATGCTAGAACCTGAATTGGAACTGGGAGTTCTAACTTCCTGTCTCATGATCTTTGCAGGAGCCAAGTTGATCATGCTTCCTAGCGGTTCTGTTCAGACACCTATGTTGTTAGCATTTGCCCACTAAATCCTAGCTGCACAGAGCCATGTCCATCAACTTCATCTCTTTGTCCCCAGCAAACCATCTCCTTTAGTAGGAGTTCTCTGCACACTTATTAAAGGAATGAGTATTATTCACCACAGTGCACTGTGCTCTCAACCTATAAATTAGTAGTTCTCAACCTTGGCTAAACATTACAATCACCCAAGGGAGCTTTTAAAAAATGCCAATGCCCACACCACACCCCTTGAGATTTGAATTTAATTGGATTGAGGAAAGACCAGGCACTGGTAATTTTTTTAAATCTCCCTAGGTGATTCTAATGCAGACAGGGTTGCGAGCCACCTCCCAGGATAAAGTCTTTTTCCAAAGATTCCAAAATTGAGAAGTTTCTTGTTCTATAGAAAGGGATCAGTACAGAACCACTGTAACTTAGCAATTAGGAGCAAACCTTTCTTTTAAACAGGAAACTGACTTGCTCTTCAAACCTTTTCCATGTGAAGAATGCAAATTACATTGCCAACTCAGAATAATGTAGTTTGGAATCTATTAATCTGATGCTGGTATTTACATGGGGCAATTTTTCCAAACTTAGCTTTAACCATGTAGGCAGTAGTGCCAACTTAAAGCTCTCAGGTAGTCCCAAAGGGACTGACTCATTTACTACAAAAGCTGGCCCACTAGAAGCAAAGTCAAGCAAAGGACAGAGGACTTACCAGAGTTTAGGGGTTTGCTTATTTAGACATCAATACCCATCGTACCCTCTGCAGTAACAATGCCTTGCTGCCACTGGTATGGCAATGAGGCCTTAGTAGAAGAAGAATGTAGGTCAAAAACAAAATCATGAGACATAATCTCAGGCTTCTTCCTGGACAGGAGCCCAAGAAGAATAGAAGACAAGGCTTTGGAAGGTCTCAGAGGCTGCTAGCCTCCTGGCGTCACACTTCATGGTCTTTTCCATTTTCAGGGAACATCCCTAAATGACTAAGTGCCCAACAACACTCTTACCTGTCAAAGAGGGAAATTCAGAGTGCTCATGTATGGTGGCACAGGTTGTCCACTGCCCAGGGGAACCTGGTGTAAGGGGGTGGAAATCTGAAGTGAGAAAAGGTGTTTTCAGGAAGCCAGAGGGTTCTATTTGTAGTTCACAGAAAGGCCTCACCTGGAAACACGGGTGCCTGAAGAGGGAGAGAGACAAAGATGCAACCATACCCTCGTTATAGGTAGCAGAGACCTGATGATGAAGGCAGAGAAGAAGAGAGGAGAAATGATGGAAAGTGTTGGGAGAGGTTATGAGGAGCTCTCCACCCTCACAGAATATGCTCCAATATCAGTGCCTCTCCATGGTTGGGAAGGTGGAGATAAAACAGGAAAATGTACAGGAAGCCAGTGAAACATGGAAATGGAGTATCTGTAGAAAAGACAATAAGATACACAGAGAAAGGAAGTCCAAGGTGGGAACGTTTTTCACGTATTCACTCTCTCACCAGTTGAAGTTAGGGCCCCTGCCACGCGTGGCTCATGGGCTTGCTGCTGCTGTCACAAGCTGGTTCAGCTTTGGGGAAAGAGAAAGGAAGAGAAGGCGTCCTGGCAACAGTCCCTGATGGAGGGTCAGGACAGACGCCTTAACCAGTGAATGCTTCCAGATGCACTGAAGTGTCCTCCCAAAACACTGCCCAAGAAACAGCTTAACCAGAGAGTGACTCCTCTAGAGGGGAAAAAAAATCAGTCATGTTGACAAGGTCAAAATACCAAGAAAACAGCCTTCCCAAGTGAGCAATTCTGGGTCAGGATCACAGTTCATTAGAACATACTCTTTTCTGTTTCTCCCTTCTTAGACCTCTTGGTTAGGGTGTGATTTTTAATATATGCACCCACACAGAGGGTCTCAGGGTACACAGTATCTAATAAAACATGAAAAGATTGGATCTGGGGAAAGGATTCTCACCCTGCTAACTGTTGAAAAGAAAGACTCTAAGGGAGGTGCTGCGGTAGTAGCCAAATACTGAGGACAAATTAGCCCAGGTAGTATTTGGTCATAGAAGGAGTAAGTTATGGTGTAGTCTGCCCTGTTCCAATATTGGGACTCAGGGAGCACTCAAATTTCCCTCAGGGTCTGGAAACTGAGGCAGTTTGGACGGTTTCCCCTTTGGTTGCACCATAGAAAGCTCAGGGAGAAAGCCAGTGGAGTGAGAAAGAAGGAAGTAAGGAAGGGAGGAAAGGGAGGATGGAGGGAGGAAGGAACACAGTTAGGGAGGACTCACTTATTGAGCACAGACTGCTTGCCAGACATTGCTTTTGGCTTTTTCATTCATGCGATTCCACAGACATTTTAGAACACCACTGTGAGGTTGGTATAGTTGCCCAGCTAATGAGTGGCCAGGTTATATTCAAGTCAGGTTTGTCTGATTTCCAATTTCCTCTCTTTTCCATGGACTAAATCTACATGCATATACACCTGTGTATGTGTTTGTGCATATGTGTTTTATCACATCAGTGTTTCCTAATACTGCCCTTGTCACCAAGCAACCAAACAATGCGGATAAATTTCCTGTTACATTTCTGTTTTTTATCATGTCCTCAAGCTAATTGGTTATCCTCTCTTCAGAGTGGCCTCCAATGTTGTCGGCATCAGACTTTGCCTGTATATTATTGAGGAAAGGGGGGAAAGAGGAAGGGTTGAAGCCAAGGGAGATCATTTGTCCTGGTTCTGTTGTCTACTGGGCAGGATTTGTTTTCTTTTTTTGTGGAAGGGGCGAGTGCCACTGTTTTGCTGCCCTGCACCACCAACTGGGAATTCTCAGATCTCCTTTAGATAAACAGCTCACCCCTGTTCAATCCACAACCTTCTGATAGTCGGAATCTTCCCTTTGCCTTGGAGAAGCTTGGAGAAGCCTTGGAGAAGCTTCTTTTCAAGCAGTCATCCCATACTTCTCTTAAAGAAGCACCTCTGAAACAGGCATTGAAGACCTTGCCCCTATTGCCAACAACCTCTGTGTTGTTTTCCTGAGAGGAAGGGGAGAGGGGCTGGGTTGGGGGCTACATAGTCATGAGGCTCTACCTCCCTCCCCAGCTGAGGAGAGCTGACCAGGTTCTCCCCCACCCCCATCCTGTGTCTCCCTGGAGCACACACAGATGCTTCAGGAGGAGATACTATCACAAAAGGGTTTATTAGGGAGAGAAAAGTGTGAAAAGGATGGAGCTGTTGGCAGGGACCCTGCTCCATGGTTCAGCCTCTGCTGTCTGCAGGCTCCGTTGATTGATCCTTCCCTTTTTTTCTCCACTCCCTACTTTCCAAGGGTTTATATTCACTTTACAAAGAAAAGCCATCACCAGGCAAAGATGTTTATAGCATTGTATTAAAGTTTGGTGGAGAGAAGGGGAAAGGAAGGAAAAGGCTGGATTGGGGGGTGTGGGGGGGAAGACCGTGAGAGAAAGCAAAGGCAGGCATGCATGAGAGGCCGGAGCAGCAGCCAAGAAGAGGAAAAAGGACTGCCGGGGACAGGCAGACAAAATGTGCCTGGAGCCTTTATAAAAAAAGCGCAAAGACCTGAACAGGAGAAGCAGTTAAACACCCAAGTGCAAATGGACTTTGGGATTCTCCTGGCAGAAAGGGCTGCCAACAAAATACAAAATAGGCCACCTTGACGACCCAGAGAAACAAGTTCTGAGAAGGCCGTTAGGAGATGCCCAGAAAGGGGCCAGCAAGTAAATATATAAAGGGCAGAGTATGCTAATATGCTGTGAGCCTTTAAACTGGGGGCGGGGGTGTGAAAGAGGGGGACAGGGAGAGAGAATATGAAGGTCTGAGACAGAGCAACATCAAGTGAAAACAAAAGCAGCACAGAGACAGACCGGGACAAAACACACACACACGCACACACACACACACACACAGCCAGACCCCAAGAGAAGGACACACAGAGAGAGTCACACACAGAGAAAGACAGGAAAGGGCTGAGGAAGGGGGGTGACGAGTGGGAGTGGGGTGAGAGAGAAAGTCTCCAGCCAAATGCAGGAGACTTGGCAGTGGGACAGCAGCGGGGCGGGCAGGCAGTAACTGCACTTGCTGTGTCTCGTCTATTGTTGTCTCCGAGGGGGGGATAGGGGGAGTTGTTTGTTTGTTTTGTTGTTTGGCCTCTTTGTCTCTTTTGTTTCAAGTACTGAGTTTGCTTCTTTCCCAGACACTGGGCTGATGGAAGAGCTTTATGGATTTTTCTTAAAGAGACAGGATTAGCTAGTGTCCTAGTATTAGCAATTTCTCAGTCCTAACCAGTTCCTGCCTAAGTGACTGTTTTATTAATTTTTTAAAGGATTATGTTAAGAATGGAGAGTCGGTGTGTATGCTGCTTTTTGTGGTAGTAAGAATGAACTGGTCAATTTCACCCTCCCCACTAAAGCTCTTCTTATGGGGCTGCCAATACTGCAGGAGGCAAGAAAGAAAAGACAAAAAGGAGAAGAAAATCCTACAAACAACAGTAATAGGGAACATAAAAAAATTATTCCAAACACATTGGTAAATGTTCTACTTAAAAAAACAACAACAACTAAGCCTCAAGATTTGAAATATAAACTTGAAGTTGTAAATAATCAGGAGAGGGGCTTTGAAGGAAGAAGGATGGCTCCTCATCCCTCCAGTGACACTGCCAGCGCTGCCCCATCTCTTGGTGTTACACCAGGGCTTTTCCCAGGCTCCATCCCAGAAGATAAATGGCACCGCCATCAGGCTCTGGGTCACTCCCTACCCCCTCCTTGGCCTTCCTGAAAGGAAATGACCATCCACATGCTGGGGCAGCTAGGTGTCACAAAGCTGAGCAGAAAGTTGCTTTCTATTCACTTGAGGAGAGGCAGGGGAAAGGGGTGTCCCTCAAGCCTTTCACTTCTTTGTTTCCAGAGAGACTTCTAGTTTCCTTTTCCAGTAATGGAACTAGGTTTTGGTCTACAGCAGACAGCTTCTGAAGGAAATGAAACTTTACAACACTCCCAAATTCATCTAAGTTGGGTTTTCAATACCTCTCTAGTCCTCAGCCAGCCCTTTTCTTAATCTTACCTTCCTTCTCTCCTCTCCTGCCTTAAAATCTCCCAGTGAAATCTCGGGTGCCAGAGATGAAAAATAAATAAATACAGCCCTAGGACTATGGAAGGGTAGGTGGGGGTGGGGATGGCAAAGGGAAGTGGGGGTTCCTTTGTGCACGGATCCTTTATACTCAAAGTAAACACCGACCGGCTTCAGTGGATTCTCCTGCCCCCAAGCCAAGTGTGGCTGGGTACCGCTGGCTCTGGGGGGTTAGGTGCCTCTCCTCCGCCGGCCCTTGAGAAGTTTGGGACTTAAAAGACTGACAGCTTTGTCAACTGCTCAAACCCGGGGGTGGCAGGATGAGGAGTTAAGAATCAGGGCAGCTTACACCCACAACTTTATCCACTGCCTTCCTCCTCTACCTTAATTTTTCTCCTTTCGCCTCCCTCTTCATCCCCACTCACTACACCTTTTAAAAAGCTGCCACAGGCATCTCACCCGCCGATAAAGCGGTTTTACTGTTACTGCTGGGCTGCCATTTGAATGGGCCGGGAAACCTCCCGCCTTCCCAGGCCACACTCCGCTGGGTTTTCTCCCACACACGCTTGGTGGCAACGTGGGCCAGAGCAGGCAGGGACCAGTCCGGGGGTGGGTGCGGGGAGCGGGGTGCGCGGGGAGGGGGGGGGGGTGGCGAAGGGGCGAGGAGGTGGGACCTCGGTCCCAGGCAGCCGAGTCCTAGCGGGGCCTGTGTAAGGAGCGCCCGGAAGGAACCCGAACGAGTTGGGCATGCAGGGCAGGTGTTCCCTAGCACAGGGAAGTCAAAGGGAGGAGGTGGGGAAGGGGCAGGTCTCAGCTGCTCCCTCCGGTAGCCATTTGTGGGCACCTTTGTTTTGGGTAGATTTTCACGTCCGTGGTCACACGAGGTAACAGGCAGCCTAACCTTGAGTGCCTGGCAAACTCGAGTCTGATGCTGGGGACGCTAAGGCGGCCAGGCTGAACCCATTAGCCCCTAGGGATGCCCGCGGGGCAGGCGTCGTCTGCAAACGACAACAGGAACGCACCCAGCACGTGGAAGGATCGAGGCAAAGTGCTGGCCCCAACCCTGGGGTGGGGGCGGGGGAGAGGAGTTAGTCCGATCCCCACACCAATCCAGTGGGATTCAGAAATGACCCCAGGACCAAGAGTCTGCCCCGCGCGGTGCGCAGAGGATTACGTTTCTCTGCCCCGCACCCGGCCGGGCGGCGCACCCGGGGATCCAATTTCCTTCGGAATGTTCCCGTTGACTTGGTTTGAAAGTTGAAGCTCCGGGGTAGTAAGGCTGGCTGCATAAATCTCCAACCACACTAATCCTAGACACAATAAAAACACAATAGGCCGCAAACCAACCAACTCGGGGCATTTCTGTGGGGGTCTCCCGGCGGGGCGCGCGTCGCTGCGGAACCTGGAGGGACGCAACCTTTCTACCTCGAATTTTCCATATGTAGGAAGACCTCAGGAAGGTGTTAGAATAGGGTCTCCCCTCTACTGCCTACTCCGTCTCCTAAACTGGTATAAAAACATCCCTGGAACCAACTGCAGCCGCAGCTCTGGCGGGGGTAGGGGGCGGGGTGGGGTGGGGTGGTGGCCCAGGAGGATTGCCTTCAGGCTGAACTCCGCCACGAATTTGCCCCACGCCAGGATGGAGGGTCTCTCAGGGAGATGAAACCCAGCTGGAGAAATCGCGGCCTGGGAGCCCCTGGCCCCACTCGCAAGACAACCCGCCCGGCGCGAAGGATGCGTCTCCCGAACCCCGCGCAGGGAAACTGGAAGGCAGGCAGACTCTTGAGCTCCAACGGAGTGTAATCTTAAATAAGAAAAAAAAATCTTTAAAAATGAAAAGGGGGGATGAAAAACTAAATTTGAACAAAACTAAATTACAAGCCCACAGGTCCCTGCGCCGCAAACGAGGTGGGGGAGGAGGGGGCGGAACGGCCGAGGCACTGAGAGTGGGGGATGCAGCACGAAATCCATCCCCTGCAGAGTCGGTGCCTTCGGGGGCTCCACCGCCGCACGCTCCGACTTGCAAGGTTTGGACTCACAGGGGAGGCCGAAGGTGGGAGGGAGAGGCGAGAAAGAGAGGTGGAGGGAGGGTGTGTGTGTGGGGGGGTCTTTTTCTCCTCTCACCAGCTCCAGCCGAGGCGAACTGGAGGTGGCAAAGCGGTAGAAAACTTTGGAAAGTTTGAGTAGCGTGGTTAGCGGTGGAGACGCAGGGCAAACAAGCCGTACTGGGGAAGGCGTGGGGGAGCGGGCTGGGTGTAATTGGGACGCCGGGTCCTCAGGCGGTTAAAGATCCAAGTCTCTCGGGTCAGCTTTGCCTATGGCCCCAGAGGCTTCTAGGGGCCAGTACCCCGGGAAAGTTTGAGAACGTTTCTCTAGGAGACTGACGATGCAGAGCCGGAGTTCCGCGATTTGTGTCGGTGCGGAAAGCATTACCCCATGACAGCTCAGAGCTTGTCTGCCAAAGCGGGATTAGATCCGCTGGCTCAAGGGCTCGGTCCCCCACCTTCCCTCACCCGGCGAGGGCCTTGCGCGCGCCTGGGATCTTTGGGGCGATATGCGCGGTTTCGAGTCGCGCCACGGGTATCCATGTACCACGTGCGTCCACGGACTCCGGCGGGCACCTTTGGGAGAGTGCCCCCGAAGGGGAGGGGGCCACGCAGCCGGGATCGTGCTGCTGGGACGACATTCCAGCTAGTGCACATCCTTGCTGGAGGCAGGGCACAGTGGCCCAACCCAACTTCTCTCCTCGCCCTGGGAAGGAAGTGTGGTGCGCTCGTTGGAGCGCGAGGCTGCCGCCGCCCATTCCACATACTGCCTGGCATCCTGCTTTTCCTCACTGCACACCAGGGAAAGGCATAATTCAATTATATCATCCAAGTGCAACACAGCCTTTTCCTCTTTTGCCCTGGAGCCTACGACGTTTCGAAGGCGAATCTCCCAATTCTCAAATAAATACCTATCGCTCCAAAGCCGAGCTGGGTTCTCTAGTAACTACTGAGGGGAAAAAAGAATTCAAATCGGATATGAGTTTACAGCCTGAAGCGGCTTATTTAGGCTCATTGAGTGCCATTCCAAATGGCACAGCTCGCGCTATTTCGAGAGAAGTTGGAGATTGGAGAGAAAACGGGGTTATTTAAAGTGACTCCCAGAAAGCAACTTTTCTTCTCCTGGCTCCCTCGGTGACCGTGTCTGTGCTCCAGTTTAATGCAGCCCGTGCGACCCAACCTTTGATATTTAATCCTTGCCAGCTCCTGGGTGAAACTACCTGTTGGGAGATTCCGCAGCCTAGACATTCGGCCCTCACTTCCCCGGTGCAATCCTGGCAGCGATGGGATGGTTCTGGGGTTGGCACGAGAAGGGAGAAGAGCGGAGAGCCGGGAGCAGCGGACAAAGTCAGCCGCGCCTGGCAGTGCCCAGTGAGCTGCGCCCGCGCTTCTGTTCGCTATTGGAAAACTGGAAATAGTACGCTGAGCGGGGCCCCTGGCTTCAAGGATGGGCCCAAACTCAGCTCGATTCTCTAAATTAGGAAACCACGTAGCGGTGCCGTTTGTACTGGCACCTCGGTGCAAGTCTAACTTTAAAAAACAAAAAGCCTCCAGGCGGCTTCCTCGGCGCCCACCCCCACCCGGCACTCGCATACCCCGCACTTTCTCCGGCACCAAAATTCCCTTTACTACTTCTGGAAATTCGGAAAACTCCTCAGACGCTTGGACGCGCTGCAACCCAGAGGCTGCTTAAAGCTCTTGCAGGAGTTGCTTGAGGGAAATCACTCTGTTCTTACGAGCAAACAGAATCTCTGTATTTTAAAACAACCTAACTGGATGAGGGAGTGGAGCTAGGAAGGACAATTTGAGCAGTCTTTGCAGCCTGTTGGAGGAAATTTCGGAAGTTGCGGACAGGGGCTTGTCTCTCAGAGGAACCTGTGGCAAGGACAGTTCGGGCCGGGCCCTGGGTCTAGAAGTCTCGCTTGGGAAGCACACAGCCAGGGTCTGGCTCACGCGGTTTAATAACATTCTTTCCGGCAAACTCTCCGGCAGATTCTGTCCTGACATTAAATTGGGGTGGCCGTTTAAACGCAGGCTGGGCTAAACCGGAAAAATTTCCCCCAGACGCGGAAGGCATGCCGGGTTGTACCTCCGATGCGGGTTTCTGCTTTTTGATAACGAACCCCACTCTGTTTTGGGAGCAGTGGAATTGGGAGAGGCCTTACGGAGGGGCCGATTTGGGGGTTGGAGGGGGCGGAAAGTCTCTGTAGCTAAGGGTACAGTGGAGCTTTATTTCTCGGCGCACGCGCTTCCACCCCCTTGGTCACAAAGCACTCGGCTGAAAACGAAATGGGGAGAAATATTAGGCAACTGCAGGGAAGAAGGGGGCTAATCCTCGTCTTGTTTAGGATGCTCGTTTTGACAGCAGAGACTGAGGGGCTATGTAGAAGGAAGAGAATTTATTCGTGAGAATTAATTGCACGGGGATGAGTATTGAGACTTCGGACCTAAAAGACACCTCAGAACCTTTCCCGCGCCACAGTCTCTTTTTATGATCCTGGCAATATTAGACTGTTTGGCCCTTAAGTCACACCCCTAGTCCCAGACCTTAGTGGCATTTCCCATCCCCATGTGCCTCCTTCCTGTGGACTCATCTCGGCATCCTTGCCCAGTACCTAAGGGAGTCTGGAACAACTCCTGCAAGCTTGCCCTTCGCAGGGCGCACACATATGGGTGGGCTTTCCCCACGCGGCTGTCTCCTCTGCCCCAGAGACCCCTCAGGGGCCTGGGAAACCCGAAGTATTTTCCAGTGCTCAAACTCGGCACTCCTGTTCTATTTCAGTTCAGTCCCAGGGGCACGGACCCAAGGATAATAAACAATGCTGCTTATTAGAGATACAAACGGGCACAGAAAAGAACCACACAGAAAAGCAAACGCAGAAAGCATTTTAACAAGTGGCCAGACATTCAGAATTGCCATCGAAATTGACTTGTAATGTACAACAGAAGGGATTTCTCTGAAAGACACTGAAGTTCGAGGAATATAGGTTTGTCAAAGCATGATGATTGATGGAGCAGTTTGTATTTACTTGGTTTTTCTCTGGAAATCAGGCAGAGCTGCTGCTACCTGCGGATGCCTCTCTACAGGAACCTCCTTCCTCCTCCCTCTCCCCCCACCCCTTCCCGTTTCTTAGATCCCTAGCTTCATAAAAAAAGGGAGGGGTCTTTCAGGTGTCCCCATACTTTGGTACCGTTATTTAAGATCCCACAAGAACAGAAAAGACTACCTTCTCTTTAGGCAGTGACAACACGGGCTTTGGGAGAAGATGTCATTGTTTAATAGGCATGGTCAGCTAATTCCGAGATACCAAAAAAAAAAAAAAAATCCACTTTTTCTCCTTTTTTAAAAAATAGAAATGTAGATACCTTTTGAGTCTGACCTCCAGAGTTGGGGGTTGAGGGAAGGCTGAAGATTCCTCCTGGGGAGCGGGTGAAACCAATTTCTACCCTGCAATGGCCTTGGGAAAGGGCTTCCCATATGCTCTGAACACCCCCCTTACAATGTCAGAAAAATATTCCTGCCTCCAATATTGGCAAGAGGCTACTGTGACAGGCGGTGCTGCTTTAAATAGGAAGAAGACCACAGGGTGAAAGGAGTCTCAACCTTTCTACCCATCAGACTACCTGCCATCCTGTCCCCAAAGGCCCAGCTCTGGCAAAGCAGACTATAAGGAATAATTTGATTTTGAGCAGGGTGGGAAATGAATCCATGCGTGTTGCAGAAACAAGCCACCATTGGATTCTCAGGCGCTGGGTTACCCCAGAATAGGTCTCCCCAATCCAGCTGCTGAAGTGTTATTGTTGGAGCATCTCTGCCTTCCATGACCCAGTCTCCCCACTGTTGTGGTGGTGGTGATCGTGGTGGTGGTTCAGGTAATGTTGGAAGAAACCTCAGAGGTGTTTTCATCCAATTCTCCTGGGCAGCTCTCCTTATGATTGTGTTAAGGGGAGGGTCTAGTCTCTCCAGGGCCAGCTCTGCACCCACATAAAACTCTCAGCCTAGGAGACTGGACTGGGGCTAACCCTGGCTGGGCCTTGAATTTCATCCCCTCTGCCAACCAATGGCAACTCTTTTGTCAGGAAATCATCATGGTGCCAACTGCACCCAAAGAAGAGCCTAAACTATCTTTTCCTACCTTCCCCCCCACCCCCTTAAGCTGATGGCCTTCCCAGAGTGTTGATGCATTTTTGTTTCCTAATTTAATTCCTGTATTATTTTAGAACTTGTTCAGCTGTGTCTGACCCTTTCCACCTACCCTAGTTGACAACTTTAGCAAGGGTCTCTGATGAACTCAAGCTTAAGAGACCTCCTTTGCAAAGTGTGTAGCTGAGTTTTAAAAGGTGCCTCGGTCACTTTGGAGGGAGAGGTGAGCCCTGCTCTGTCCTCCCCATAGTTTTCCAAATCAACTGGCCTGTACCTTATAATTTTACAGATGAGGAAACAAAGACTCAGAGAAGGTACTTGACTTCCTAAGAGCACACAGTGAGCTGAGAGCAGAATCTGCACTATACTCCGAGATTCTTGATTTTGAAGTCCGTTTGCTCAGTTTTGAGGGTGTTGTGATCACTAAAGTAAACTACTGTTCAGGAAGCATCAACTTCATGCCAGACCACGTGCACGCCAGACGCTTTATGTAAGTCATCAATCACTACAGCAGTTCTGAAGAGCATCATTAGCCCCAATAAAAATTTTAAAATCAAATTATGAAAGTAATAATATGCATAAATCAAAATACAAAGGGGCATAAAATGAAAGTAAAAGTCTCCCACTCTGCTCTTCCCCCCTGCCCAGAATACCACTGACCTTTTTCGTCCTTTAGTGACTCTCTTCCATATCAGACAGACCTTATCATTACTTTATGAAGAAGGAGAAGCCAGCTCACATTAGGTGGACTGGCTGGGGCTACCTGTCCCCAGGCTCAGCACTTCCACTCTTCTGCATTAGCTAAGGTGAGTGGGGAGAAAATGGAAGTGAAGAAAGCCAGAGATAAAAAGAAAGGTCAGGTTAGAGTTAATATCACCCCTTCCTTTCCGCTCTTCCTGCCCCATCTAGGTACTTACTCACGCTACAGTTTTTCAGGAGACCAACCCGTGGCTCTCTCGGTGCAGATATCCTGAGGCTCGTCTGTGACAGCTATTGGGCCCGCAGCTCTCCTCAGCCTCCGGTCACCTGAGTACTGCCCCCAAAGTGCTGCCCTACCCTGTGCTAGCTTCAGGACTGGAGCAGATGTCTTGGGCTTGAGACTTTCCTGAACAACTCTGAGAGTTGTTCTGAGGCTAAAATGAGAGGCAGGGAAAAGACTCTGTAAACTTGAAATCTTTCCATGTAAATAGAGCAGCTGCCTTTCAAACGCCTGGATAGGAACCCTGCGCCCTACTCCTGTAGAACAGTGGATTTTTAGGGATCTAAGGGTTTGCATTTTGTCTGTGTTCTGTCTGTATGTAGGGGCAGGGCTACAAGTGTGTTTTAAAGTAGAAACGGCTGTTTTTTTATCCCTGAAAGATGACAACACTGAGTCTTTGGTATCTGGGTGGATTTCTTTCTACTGGAGAATAGATACAGCCAAGCTGTGGAGGGTAGGAGGAGGCAGTTGCCTTGCTTGGGGTGCACAGTGGAGTGCTAAGAGGTGTGGCTGAAAGGATGCTTCAGCTGGTCCCCGTGGGTAGGTGTCTACCTGCAAAGACTGACCTGAGATTGTTCAGGGTCAGGAAGGGTGGTGAAGCTGAACACTGCCGGGTGCGGGGTGGGGGGGAGGGGAGGCGGGGCGGGGGTCATTTCATTTGTTTGTTATTATTTCTTGAGAGGAAGGGGAGGGCTATTAGAAAATGAATTTAATAATTCTTCCAGGAAGCTAGTCTTGTCTTTGAGGCTCCTTCATTCTGGAAGAATCTTTAGAAACATCCTCAACTGAGGGGCCTCCAAGTGACAGCAAATGATAAGCTAGGGCCCCGGTTTCCTAAGCTTTGCAGAGGAAGAGCAGCTGGGGTTGGGCTGGTGCCTCTGAAAAGCCCTTTTAGAAACTTGCCCAGAGTCCAGTAACATGCCCAGATCTGAGATGAGATGGAGGGAGACTGTGAGCATCAGGGAAGAAGAAACGGTTTTAAAATGAATGAAGCGAGCCGGGGAGTGGGCTGGTTCCAGAGAGAAACCATGAAAGGAGTGAAAGTCAGATTTTCGGGGAGGCCCAGCCAGCTGCATAGCCTGCTTTCAATGCCTGTGTCAGGACAAAGGATGCTGCGCCCCCTGGTGGCAGACTGGCGGTCGGCGCCCGCGCGCTGCGGCGGAGACCGGCGACCAGCTGGAAAAGTCTGCGGGTCAGATGCCTTTTCTTCTGTTTGCTAAGGGAGTTGAAGTTGAAATAGCCTTTGCTTTCTCAACTCTGCAGTCTAAATAGAGACGTTGGTGTAAAGTGAGCGGGTTTTGTAATTCTGGCATGCAATTTAGGCCGACAGGACAATGCCTGTTTAGAAGTAACCTAGTAGGGTGGGAATTGCCCTGGCTAGGAGAAAAGATCGGCATTTAACCGCAGAGCTGGTCTGAGGAGAGTCTTTAAAAATTTAAGAACCTCCGTTTCTCAGTTTTAACACAAAAGGGGCTAGAGTAAGATGTTTTAAAATTCTTTTGCTGGGATTTATGAGATAATCATTACTCTTTTGCCAGAGCCTTGCACACTTGACATTATTATTATTATTTTCTATTTATGTGCAGGTGCAAATGTTAGGTTTCAGCATCCTGAGTTCCCTGATTCTGAGCAAAGATTTGTGTGGCTCCTTTCCTTTAAAAATGTAAAAAAAACCCTCCCTTCATCGCCGAAGCCATCCTCTCCACCTTTTGTGGAGCCTCCTGCAAAAAGCCGCAGAGTGAGTGCAGGTCTTTAGTCTCTGCTCTGTTTCTTTTAAAAATAAAGTATGAAAGTGTTGTGCTGGAAATTATGCTGCTAAGTGTTACATGTGGTAGGTGTGAATGTATGTTTCAATAGTTCCAGGCACAAGACCAAAAACTTCCCCAGAATTAGCAGAATTTTCAGCTATAATCTGGCTAACATTTCAGCGAATAGGTACAAAGGCCTGTTTGGGAACACGCCACCTCCAAGGAGCTGTAGAGTTGGGTTTCCACTGACATATTGAGCCGTCCCTTGTATGATCAGGTGATGTTCAGTGGGATCAGCCCCAGGAAGAGTTTTGTGGTGGCTGCGAGTTTCCTCTCCTAAAACCTGCAGATCGAGTCTCTGTGTAGTCAGTTATACCCCCAGGGCAATTCTTTTTGCTCTGCACTTGAAGTCTTATCACAACAGAATGGGTACATTTTTTTTGTTTTTGAGTTTAAAAAACTGATTATAGTGCTTTCAAGGATCACTTGAGTAGCGACCTTAGTAGGCAGAGCTTCAGGGAGTATGTAGTCAGGGTGGATAGTGTCCCTAGGCCATATGCTTCCTGGGAGGAGCAGGGCTGCCTCTCTGAGAGGAAATGGAACGAAGAACAGAGCCCACACAACACGGTGGATGGCGGCTGCTGAGCATAGCGTAGGGCTGGGGCTTTGACCTGGAGCACTGTGCCTTCAGTTCTCTAAAGTGAAAGCGTGAAAACGAAAGTGTTAGTCACTCAGTTGTGTCCGACTCTTTGCAACCCTGTGGACTGTAGCCCGCCAGGCTCCTCTGTCCAGGGGATTCTCCAGAATACTGGAGAGGGTAGGCATTCCCTCTTCCAGAGATCTTCTCAATCCAGAGATCGAACCTGGATCTCCTGCATTGTAGGTGGAGTCTTTACTATCTGAGCCACCAAGGAAGCCCGAACAACTGTATACTGGACTGAACTGTGTTGGGTCCCCTCCACAATTTTCTGTGTTGAAGCTCTAACCCCCAGTGCCTCAGAATCTGACTGTATTTGGAGATAGAACTTTTAAAAATGTTATTCAATTAAAAGGTCAGTAGGGTGGGCTCCCATCCAAGGTGACTAGTGTCTGTATAAGCAGAGGAGATTAGAAGCAGGCAAGTACAGAGGGAAGACCCTGTGAAGATATAGGGAGAGGGTGCTCATCATTGAGAAGGAAACCTCAAGACTGAGGCCTTAGAAGAGCCATCCTGCTGACACCTTGATCTCAGCTGCATAGCCTTGAGAATTGTGAGAAGATAAACTTCTGTCACTGAAGTCGCTCAGTCTGTGGACTCTGTCACGGTAGCCCTAGCGAACTAATGCAAGCAGCTTCTCAGCACCGGCCAATTCTGTGTTCCATTTGGGGAAGAAAACCTAGAGCACCAAATTTTTCTAGTTTTTGAGAGAGGTTAAGAGTCTTTTGCTCTTTAAATGTTGGCAGCAGGGCTGATGGCTTCACAGACAAGCAATCTGTGTAGTCCCATGAGACTGGTACTCAGAAGGGCCTCGGTGCTTGGTGTCACATGAAATTATTTAACGTTGAACAAGGGGTTTGCGTTTGCACATTGCACCAGACCCCACAAACTATGGAACCAGTCCAAACATGAAGTTTAAATAAAATTGAAGCATGGTTAATTAAGAGCGTAGGGGCTGAAACAAAATGTCTGAGGCTGGATGCAGCGTGGGACACAAGTTTAAACTTTTTGTTGCTAAATAGATTATGACTTCCCATTCCCCCAAGCCCCTGGGAAGGAATTTGTGGAGCCCTGAGGTTTCTGGGGGTGGGAAGAACAGTGCACGTAACTCCCCAGGTATGATTCCCTGAGATTCTAAATACATGAGCTGCTGCTGCTGCTAAGTCACTTCAGTCGTGTCCGACTCTGTGCGACCCCAGAGATGGCAGCCCACCAGGCTCCCCCATCCCTGGGATTCTCCAGGCAAGAACACTGGAGTGGGTTGCCATTTCCTTCTCCAATGCATGAAAGTGAAAAGGGAAAGTGAAGTCGCTCAGTCGTGTCCGACTCCTAGAGACCCCATGGACTGCAGCCTACCAGGCTCCTCCGCCCATGGGATTTTCCAGGCAAGAGTACTGGAGTGGGGTGCCACTGCCTTCTCCAGAACACATGAGCTAGTGTGACTCTAACAACATCAATAACAGCAACACAACTTTTTTTTTTTTTTCAGGGATGGGTGATCAGAACCTCAAAATAAGAATATGTTGAGAAGAGGTCCAAGAGGAGGAATTAAGTGTTTGGTTTAGGGTGGAGAGCCGGGCTGGCCCTGTGTATGCCTGATGCTGGAAGCTCTCCCAGAGCCTTGCACCCGGGCACCTAGCTGGGCTCTGGGAAACTGGAACTGAGTATGTGCCCCACTGTGACCTCCATGACTCTGAGGGGCAGTCCAGCTCCCTGGACAAGCAACGTGGAGACACGACAGTGACAGGAGGAGAGGGACTGGCTAGACCACAGTTTTCTGCCCACAGTTGGGGAGCAGGACTCTTTCTCATTCAGGCTGAGCCAGTCTCAAGGTTCTTGAGAGGTTTCCAGTTGGGTTAGGAGGGCTGAGCTGTGAGGGAATCTGGGCTGCCTGTTTCAAAGTGGGCCTAAGCCCACGACTTGTGATTCCCGAGGGTTGTGGTGCACGCCATGCCGGTTGACTCTCATTCAGAAGGGAAAATTTTGCCCCTGTGGAAATGAACATCAGTCATCAGGGAGCAGAGTCCCAGGGATATTATGGAGCGATCCTGTTTTTAAGGCTCTGCACTGATTTATAGAAGCTCACTGAAAATATTATAGTGGAATGTTCAGTCAGGAGGTCTGCTTTTCTGGTTCTATTTCTGCCCACTACTGGCTAACTGGAGAGTGTAAATTTTAAAAGAAATAATTTCGTATGCACATTTATGCAAACTCCTTCAGGGGAATGAGTGAAAGACTGTTTGAGACACTCTGAATTTTTTGGAAGAAAGCTGCTGTATAAATTAATATGGAGTTTTTTTTTTTTTTTTTCCCCCATCCCAGGTCTGCAAGACAGAACTGGAAAGAACTCCTCCCATCACTCATGGGAGAAAATGAAACTCTCTACTGGCCTCTATCAGAGATGCTAAAAATTTCCCTTTTTCCCGCAAGTGTCCCAAACCCCATGACTCTTATTTCCAGGTCAGAGACTAAGATTTTATTTTTATTATTCTTTATACTTGGCTTATGGAGAGTACCCAAATGGCATTGTGATGGACTAATGATTATAAGCCTGCTGTGGCAAGGCCAGGCCTTGGGTGTGAGAGGAAATTCTATCAAACCTACTCGGTGATTTGCCCAAAGTCACCTCCTACATTCTTCTGACAAACAGCGCCCTCCTCCATCCTGGAGTTGGCGAGCAGAGTCCTCTTCTGGACTGAACCCGTCCCAGGATTCTTAAGGGGTTGAGGTAGTGACCCAAAATCTAAGAGAACTGGAATTCGGTATGTGGCATTTCTGATTTCACTCCTAAATGGTAGTTCCCTTCAGCATGTGGAATATAAGAAACCTCACTAAAATTTTTAACTTAAAAGGCCACTGGGTTAAGACAGATGAAAATTATGTCCATATGAAAACTTGTCCACAAATGTTCACAGCAGCGTTATTCATAATAGCCAAAAAGGAGAAACAGTTCAGACAGCCACCAACTAAATGAATGGATAAACAACTTGTGGTTTATCCTTACAATGGAATACCATTTGGCAATAAAAAGGAATGAAATATTGACACATATTAAAACATGGATGAGCCTTTAAAACATTATGTTAATTGAAAAAGCCAGTCACAAAGGAACAATTAGTATATGATTCTATTCATATGAAATTCTTAGACTAGGCAAATCTAGAGAGGAGAAAATAACTAGTGGTCACCAAGGGGAACAGGTCAGAGTGCAGGCACTAGAAGATGACAGTTGAGAGGTTCAGAGTTTTTGTTGGGGGAGTGATGGAGATGTTCTAAAATTAATTGTGGTGCAGGTTGAACAACTCTGTGAATATACCAAAAAACAGTGAATTTTGCACTTTAAATGGGTAAATTGCATGATGTATAAATTGTATCTCAATAAAGGTTTTAACTTTTTTTTTTAAAGATACTCTCAAAAAGACCATTGGTTTATGTCTTTTTCTGAAGTTTATTGCCTTGGGATAGATACGAACGTGTTAGTTTCTCAGTCATTTCTGACTATTTACCACCCCATGGACTATAGCCCACCAGGCTTCTTTGTCCATGGGATTCTCCAGGCAAGAATACTGGAGTGGGTAGAAAATCTAGGGGATCTTCCCAACCCATGGATTGAACCCAGGTCTCCTGCATTGCAGGTGGATTCTTTACCATCTGAGCCAGCAGGGAAGCCTTGGGATAGATATGTCTAGGCTTAAAAACAGATTGTATGAACCAAGAAAAGTGAGAATGTGAAAACTGATTTTTATCTTAGGTAGAGAGACTGATTTGAAGAACTACATGTAGCCATAATACCTGTAACCGTTTCAAACTGCTAAATTTTTTTTCTAAGCCTGACATCATTAATATGTCTATAAACAATGATGGGAAGTGGCTTTGTCTTTTTTGTCTTTTCCATATTATTTTCTCCTTCTTAACTAATAGCACCCCAGCGTTCTCTTGAGGAACCACCTACCTCATTTGCAGTCCGGGTGGTTTGCATGTTGCTGACCCTATGTTTTAGGCTTTATGACTCCGACCTGATCAGGTAGCAGATTCTACCCAGTGTATTGGTGCTGAATCACATCAGCTCTTCTGAACCCACCGGTAAATTTTCAGGAATTTTGTGAGCTAGTTGTTAAACATCATCACCGTTAAAAATTAAAGTATATGAATATATAATTAAATAAATTATATTTAAAACAAAGTGAATAGGTTCTCAAAACTCGCCACTTTCTAATTATTTGAATTCCTTACTCTATTATCTATGCTCTTAAGGCTTTTTACATCTCTTGGATCTGGATGGTGGAAGTACTGTAGAGTGCTCTGCTATTGTGCATCTTTTCCCAACTCCAAGTTCAGTGACTTCCAGTTGACAGCTTGAAAGTTGACATGGTGGCAATATTTACACCACAGAGGAAGGCAAATACTGTATATAAGGGTTTTTCCTTTTTTGTCAAGGAGATTGTTAAACATTTACTAGCTAGAGTGGGTTGAATGGTGTCCCGACAAGTTATGTCTACATCTTAGTCCCAGGAACTTGTGAATATGATCTTATTTGGAGTAGGACTCTGCAGGTGAAATTAGGGTTCTTGACTTGAGATCATCCTGGATGATCCCAGAAGGCCCTAAATATAATCACGTGTGTTCTTACTTGGAGGGAGATGAACACAAAAGCACAGAGGAGGGACACAGATCTGAGGAGGAGGCAAGATGGTCACTGAAGCAGAGATCTGAGTAAAGCTGCTACAAGCCAAGGAAACCTGGAGCTACCAGAAGCTGGAAGAGATAAGAAACAGAATCTCTACTAGAATCTCTGAAGGGAGAACAGACCTGGTGACATCTTGATTTTGGATTACTGACCTCCAGAAATGAGAAAGTAAATCCCTCTTTTTTTAAGCCCCCCAGTTTGTGGTAATTGCTTCTGGCTGCCACAGGAAGCTAAGGTCCCATCAAACCACCGCAGTACTATTGCATGGTTCAGTGATGGGCATGTGAGCCATGCTAAGACAATGGGAGGTCAGCTCCTATTGTAAAAGAAATATACTCCTTCTACGAGAGGTTGCTATGTGGTTCAGTCTTTGCCAGAATATTTGCCAAAGAAGGAGAATAGCACAGAAAGTGGTAAAATGGGGATGCAGAAACAGAAAGAAGAGAGAGAGTCAGAACCCAGATAATGTTACTTGAGAAGCTGAATCTATTCTACTACTGAATTTTTAAAATTCTATGAACAAATTAATTTCTTTTCTTTCTAAACCAAGTTCTTAACCAGTTGCTGTTCAGTCACTCAGTTGTGTCTGATTCTTTGTGACCCCATGGACTGCAGCATGCCAGGCTCCCCTGTTCCTCACTGTCTCCCAGAGTTTGGTCAAACTCATGTCCATTGAGTCAATGATGTCATCCAACCATCTCATCCTCTGCCACCCCCTTCTCCTCCTGCCCTCAATCTTTCCCAGCATCAGGATCTTTTCTAATGAGTTGGCTTGACCAATATAGACATGTTAATTTTCACAGCACAGATAGGATTGTAAATACATAAAATTACTACCATTTCATTAGTTACTATTTAAATCAAGCATAACTATATGTCTAACAGTGAGCAATCTGAGATCTATCTGAACAAAGCATGCTTATTTGATCCACTGATAATTACTGAGCCAAACATGTCTCATTCTACTCAGGACAGATATCCATCTATGTAAGAGCTAACAATTTATTTGCCTGTAAGGAGTTCAGTGTAACCCACATTAATGAGATTACCAGCAGGATTAACTTTCCATTTTATAGACCATATTTTTCTAGACAGTACTAAATTCATGTAATTTCATTATTCTTCCTAAAGAGAATTTGTTTAATGCACAGCTAAAATATTTTAACTTGTTTATGAGATTACATTTAAGTACATTCACAGATCATAAAAAACTCGTTTGGAGTTTTTAGGTTGGGAAAATATTCTTATAGTTATTTCCAAATGATGTTGTACCTTTGGTAATTTTGTACATTTCAGCAATTTTCACTTTCCATTATCCTTAATAATTTTTTAATGTAGGCAAGCACATTTCTGAAAGGAGCATGCCAGACAAAATCCTAGGGACAGATATACCGTACTGAACTATTTTTAAAGTAAAACCTTTTTATCTTCAGCTTTTCTATCACTAAACCATTTTTCCAGTTCAAGAGGTTTAAAATTAATTCCCCACCCCCCATAATCCTATCTCTTACCTCTACTTTCAAATACCTTTGTCTTTTGATGAGCGCATTTTGGATGAATTCCCAGTCAACTTTCAAAATTTAATTAAACTCAGCTAAGTTTAACTCAGCTTTAACAGATAGTTTTTTAATAGCTGATTAACTGGGAGCCCATCTTTAGGAATTCTAAGAAAAAAAGGTTGGTGAATGTTGCATCTTGATAAAAGTTCTAATACTGATGTTACTAGCATCAATAAACAAATGCCTGCTTGTGTTGATTTAAAAAGACAATAAACTTTCAAGAGCAAGTATCCAACTAATACATTATTCCGAGTATTTTATATTTGCTAGTAGCATTACTTATCAAAAAGAGACTTTGAGTATTTTCAAGTCAAAAACCCCACAAAAACCAACAACCACATAGGGAATAAGAGATTGTACTGAGGACATATACATCAGTCAGTCAATAACAATTCAAGCCTACTTTTCTAGGATAATTCTCCTGTACAAAAATGTAGCCACTACTGGGGAGAGATGGATTGGGATTTGGGGGTTAGTAGACACAAACTGTTATTTATAGAATGGATAAACAAGATCCTGTTGTATACTCAGGGAACTGTGTTCAATACTCTGTGAAAAACCATAATGGACAAGAATATGGACAAGAATGTGTGGGGGGATGTGTGTGTATCTGAATCACCTTGCTGTACAGCAGAAATTAACACAACATTATGAATCAACTATACTTCCATAAAATACATTTTTTTAAAAATAGCTACCAAAATTTTGGAGGTGGTTAGGTTCATTATCAACTTAGAATTACAAGGAACCATGGGGAAATTAAAACTATAGCTTTTAGAGTCCCCATTTTTATAGCCCCCTAGAAGCCTAAAATAAAAATTGGGAACACATCAAGTCGAGCAAAAACAGAAGTAAACAGTCTCAAAATAAGTGTTTAGAAAGCTACTAAATAATTAAATATTACTCATTCTTGATAACCCTGGCTATGGAGAATTCAAACAAGTTTGCTTTTTTCCTAAAGCTAAAAAGAAACTCACCGCCAAAGTTGAAATACAAGGAACCGGAAAAAATCAGTGATTTGTTCCCTGATGGCAACTTTATGCCAGAGATACGAGAGTTTCTTTACACGGAATTGTTTTCTTCCTGTGGAAAACATCGATAGGAATCTAGGTGAATGGATATAATTAAGTAGTTGTGTGGCTCTAAAATGCTTCCCCCCCACATCAAATGCCCCAGCGTTTTCCCAGGAACCAGAAGAGAGGAACAGCCTTCAGAAGAGTTAGGCCCTCGAGATATTTCCAAACTGCCTGGGGGAAGGCTTGGACCAACTACAATAGGGAACCATCCTGCCTTGGACACGAGTCTAAATTGATGACCTAATGCGTCTTTTCCAACTCTGACTGCCACAGTTTTATGAGCATCAAGAACTGGGCATCTGCCATAGTCAACAAACAGAGCTTCTCAAGAGCTTATACATCCCCAGAAACTCAAATACACCAAAAACCTGGGAGCACAGTCTCCCAAGGCTTGGGGTGCCACCTCTAGCTTTCCAGGTATGAAATGGAAATATTTCTCTGGTAGGATAATTCTTAAAGGAAGGGAAGTATGTATCACTCTCCATGTTACCTTGGTTTAAAAGCTCTAAGCCAGAGCAGACCCAATTGCTGAGAAACGTGAAGAATAGCTTAAGGGTCCCTCTTTCTCAGGTGGTGGTGATTCAGTCGCTAAGTTGTGTCCAATTCCTGCACGTGTAGCCCGCCAGGCTCCTCTGGCCATGGAATTTTCCAGGCAGGGATACCGGAATGGATTGCCATTTCCTCCTCTAGGGGATCTTCCTGATCCAGGGTCTTGAACCTGGGTCACCTGCATTGGGGGTGGATTCTTTACTAACTGAGCCAGCAGGGAATCCCTCTTTCTCAGGGGCTCCCCCTCCAAAGCCCTGTACTTAATTTTGTATTTATAATTTTGCATTCTTTTGGTGGAGTCCCCTTAATTAGTAAGCTGTAGACCCTTCCCCGTCCTTACAACTGGCATCGAATCTTCACTTGATATGAGTGTGAAAATTAAACACAAAGTCCTCTTCATCTTTTATGGCTATTCTTTACCTCTGGCAAGTCACTATTGACCATGAGGCCTCTTGGTTTGAGTCTCTGGTCCTCAGTTGTCCTCTCAGCCACAACAGTGGTTCAAAATCCGACTGCCATTTAAGCTTATTCTCTTTAGCTCCTTCGTGAAATAACCCTCCACTGTGGGCTAATTATTGCAATGGCTTACAGACTCTAAAGGCCAGAAGATTTTCCATGCATGGTCCTCCTTTCGGTTAAGCTGCATCACTGTTCCAACATCAGCTAAGTTTTGTTTTCTGTTCAAGTTGAAGGATGTGGACTAGGCTTCCACACTTTTCAACAGGCCCTCTTGGCTCAAGAGACCAAGCCACAGAAACATTTACTTTTTTTTCTGATTACAAAAGTAACAGCATGTATATAATATACATCCATAAATAACTTGAAACGTTGTAATATATAGCACAGAAAGTGAAAATCTTTCCTAATCCCACACAGCTGAGAAAACCAGTTAACATTTTTTTTTCAAGGCATATATTAACATTTTATTTATTATTTTACAAAACTGGGATTGTATTCTCAACTTTGAAGCTTGCTATTTTCCACCTAGCAATATGTCTTAGACATATTTCCCTGCCAGTCTGTAAAGAGTGATCTTCCTTTTAATCTTCTTTTTAATGGCTCCATGGTATTGTATTGTGTGGCTGAACCAAACTTTCCTTAACCAATTGCCTGTTAATGCACATTTGGGCCCTTTCCAGTTTTCCCTGTAACACAGATTCTTGCAAACATCATTTTACACTTACATCTTTGAGCAGTTGTAGGAGTATTTCTCTATGATGAATTCCCAGAGGGTGAATTATTATCAGGTCAAAGGGTATGAGCACTTCATTTTTAATAGCTATTGCCAAATTGCCCTCCAATAATTTTATACCAATTTACACCCCAAACTACACTGTAAGGAGGAGTCTGCTCCCCCCACCCCTTAGCAACACTAAAATCGGGCAATTTAGAGATGTCTGATGTGAGTTAGGAGTTAAGAGATTCAGCCTGTGGAGTTTTCTCCCTTTGTGAACCGCTAACAAAGACATCAAAAGTCCCCCCCTTTCCTTGATGAGCCCTCTGCTCTCAGTGAGCCAATACCCAGACAGACATCTAGCTAAGATGAGAAGCAAAAATTCTAACACCTGATCCTTGTTCCTAGCTGGATTAGAGATGATTCGCAGTGAATATATAAGCAAATGTGTTAGTTCTATAATGCTTAATAACTTAATCATGAAAGAAATATAAAGAGCGATCTTGACTTGGGCAGTACTGTTTTAATGTAAACAGCACATTTAATCTTATAGTATCAGAAAACTTACCTCTGCACAATTCCTGGAATTCACCCCTATATTTAGTGGAGCAAAGTCATTTGAAGAATCTATTCTTTAAAGGTATGTGATAAGTGACTCTGAGTCAGCCCATTTAAGAAGAGCTCCGTTTGCCAACATCCAGTCTAAAGGAACTCATTTTGAGGATTACTATGGTTTATGTGTCCAGAATTAGGGCCACTGGGCACTAGACTGGGAAGAAACTTCAGGATTTATCCAGTCAACAGATTTTGAAACTCTAGCTCTACAAAGCCTTGATGTTGCTTCTTGGAGACACAAGTTGACAGAGGAGTAAGGTGGAAGGTCTTAAAGGTTCATGGTATTCTAACCCTAATCCCACAGGAGCCCCACTTCCATCTGCTTCATATGGTGGGCTACACAGCATGTTATCTGGAGCAAGCCAATCCCTTCCTTTCCTCATCGATAAAATAGACATGAGAGCAGAGCATGTTAAGAGTAGGGAAGATGAAATTAAATAATACTATGCATGTAAAAGGCTTCCCTGGTGGCTTAGACAGTAAAGAATTTGCCTGCAATGCAGGAGACTTGGGTTTGATCCCTGGGTTAGCCCAGTGCTCTGCACATCCCAAGAACTCAATAAATGTTTACTAATTTATTATGTATGATTTTCCTTTGAAAATGGATTCTGCTACTAAAACATACACTTTGAAACCACCCATTTATTTGTTAGTCTTTCAAACAAGGTGAGTCTTTCAGATGGAGTAGTGTTAACTTTTATTTCCAAGTTCTAATCCAATGATCCTACTCTAAGACCCCGGTCCACTTTCATGGAGACTGCTGGAGGCGCTGAGCATGATCGGCCTCCCACACACCAGCTGGTTCCACTCACGAACCAACCAGCTAAGACGACAGCTCCTCTATCTGCTTTCCTATTGATTCATAGAAGAAATGCCAACGTATGGAAAAATGGTTTTCCTTGCCTTGTGGGAGAAGGTCCCTGCAGGTTCACCATGAGAAATGATCATGAAGGCTGCAAAAGGCTAAAAATGTTA
Organism: Bubalus kerabau; assembly: GCF_029407905.1. Lineage (NCBI taxonomy): Eukaryota > Metazoa > Chordata > Mammalia > Artiodactyla > Bovidae > Bubalus > Bubalus kerabau. Next base: position 95,308,842 of record NC_073627.1, on the reverse strand, counting down.
CCAAGTCGCCATCTCTTCCATGACTGTGAGGACAATGGAAAGGAGTTCTGAAAGGGATACTTAAACCTTCTAAGTTTGGCTGAAGTTTCCCTTCTTGGCCAGATGTTTTTAAAAGGAAGAACTCAGTCAACAAATGTACAGTCTTATCAAGCATTTTCTTAGGAAAGCTTGTCTTTGTGTAGGGGAAGCTTTCCTAATGAATCACAGACATGAGGCTGGAGGGGGAGAACATTTTCCTCTTTGAATGGTCCAACACAAGACCAAAATCCAGGGAGTAAGGAGCAAAACCTTCCAAACTGTGTATCTTTTCTACCCAAGAACGCCTTCCATGCCCCTCACTGCTGCTGTGGGAGAGCCAGACGTAGGTTTGGGGAGGGGCTTCTCTGTGTCAGGGCCATTTGGGGTCTGTGCTAGACTTAGAAACAAGCAGAGATAAAAGCTGTAGAATTAAGGGTTGAAAACAGCATTTAATGAAACCCCTCCCTCAGACGCTCTTGATCAAAGTCTCTCCTTGCACTAAGACAACTGATCTACAGTTGCATACATAAAACTTTGGCAACACTCTGTCCTCATGGTTTTCAACAGAGGTTTTTAGACCTCTGAAACTGGGCATCGTCCCAGAATTGAGATCCAGTTGCATTACGCATACCAGAAGACACACCAGCACAGCCGAAGCCCGTGCAACCACTTTCTTTTAACCTCGCGTCTGTGAAAAATTACTTTCCAAAAAAATAAGTGAAACCCGATGTCTTCTCCGGGTGGTTATTTTTGCGCCTATGAAGTCAATAAAACTCTCCAGATTTATTAGACAGCCCTGCTGAGGGAGACAAGACCACTTCCTATTCCCCAGCAGAAATGTGTGCCGTTCCTTTCTGTAACCTTCTGACCACAGATTTTCGTTTTATTCATTTCTTTTATTTTTTCCCAGAAAATTTGTCAAAACCTTCTAAGATAAGTGGCTTGGCCTGCACTAAAATCCCAAATTCTGGCATCCTAAAGTGACAAAATGAACACATTTCAGGCTCCTCTAGCTTTTCTTCTTTCCTTCCTATTTTAGAGAGACCCCCGTTTCTTTTCATCAGAAACAGCAAGGAGTTTGGCTGTCTTTCCTTCAACCTCTCTAAACCCTGAATGTAACACCTACCAAGTTACACTCCTGTGGGCACCATGGTCCCACACTCCATGGTCACCATGGAATGATGACCATGATAATGACAACTGGAATCGGTTCTATTTACTGAGCCCCTACTGCATATGCTGGGGTTCTCCTGTATGGAGATTCAAAAATGTAGAGGATGATATACATTCTTCCCAGAGCTTAGCATTTACTTGGAGAAATAAACATGTCAACAAGTATAAATCATTTAGTATGACAGATTTCTTAATAAACAGAATCTTATGGGATATAAAGACTAGAACATGGAAAGGTAATGATGGGTTTCTCAGAGGAGATGACTCTTGAGCTGTGTGTTTAAAGATGAGTTGGAGTTTATCAGATAAACTTAGGGTAAGGCATGTCATACAGAGAGGCTACCAACTGCCAAGGACCAGAGCTGTGAAATAGCATGCTACATGTGGACCTAAGATGTTCTGTGCAATGGGAATGAAGGTCAAAATGTTGTAAGCAACCCGTGTTCATGCATGAATGTGGGTAGGCTTTTTAGGAGAAGGGTAACTACTGAACAGGATAAAGATTTGGAGCAATTGTGATAGCATGCTCCTCAGAGAGAGCACAAGGGGTTGAGTGCTATCCAGGAGTGAAATGAAGAGAGCCTGAACCAAGCCAGTGTGATGGTAATGAGGATGAAGATTTAAGAGTGATAGCAAAATGGAAGACATTAAAAGGTCGTAGAATGAAGATTCCCACTCCAGAATGACTATTTAGCAGTTGTATTTCATTATTTAACAGTGAAAATTACTTCCAAAATACTTTTAATATTAAATTATTGACTCACTACATTTCTTTCTCCATCTACTTCCAAAAATGATTTGCAGTAGGAAAGAGATTGTAGCAGCAGCCAGGACCACCATGTGTGACTATGTAACCTTGGCCATCTACAAACTGATGAAGAGCATTTGTAGGGAATCATCTTTAGTTCAGTTATTCTGAATATCATTTAAAGAAATTCATACCAGCACTATCTTGACTAGTTTGAATTTTGATTATCCTCCTGTTAATATGAAACATTTATCTCAACTTAATTGGTACTTCCTTGGATGATAACTTCTAGTTCACTTACTCATATTTTCAGGGAACTGAGAGAGAAGGTGGGGCTTCCCAGGTGGCTCAGTGGTAAAGAAACTGCCTGCTAATGCAGGAGACAAGAGATATGATTGTGGTCCCTGGGTTGGAAAGACCCTTTTGGAGAAGGAAATGTCAACCCACTCCAGTATTCTTGCCTGGAGAATCCCATGGATAGAGGAGCCTGGCAGGCTACAGTACATGGGGTCACAAAGAGTTGGACATGGCTAAGTGTGCATGCGTGCACACAAACACATGTGAGAGAGAGATAGAGAAGGTGTTCTTGGCTACACCTACTCTTTTGGTTTTGGCAAAGGAAAGAAGCTGAAGCGCAGCATTTGGGGAATCAGATGACTCTTAATTTGTTCCCTATGAAACTAAGACATATCTAAGCTCACTTTTCCCAACTGTATAATGGACCAGCATTAATGTTTATCTCATAGTTTTGATGTAAGAATTAAATGAGCCAATGAATAGCAAGTACTTGGCACATAGTAAGGTGACAGGTCTTAGTACTCTCTATGCTGTGCTGGCGGAGAAGGCAATGGCACCCCACTCCAGTACTCTTGCCTGGAAAATTCCATGGACGGAGGAGCCTGGTAGGCTTCAGTCCATGGGGTCACTAAGAGTCGGGCACGACTGAGTGACTTCACTTTCACTTTTCACTTTCATGCATTGGAGAAGGAAATGGCAACCCACTCCAGTGTTCTTGCCTGGAGAATCCCAGGGACAGGGGAGCCTGGTGGGCTGCCATCTATGGGGTCGCACAGAGTCTGACACGACTGAAGTGACTTAGCAGCAGCAGCAGCATGCTGTGCTGGGTGCTTGGAGTATTTTGCTGTTGTTGATTTAGTTGCTAAGTTGTGTCTGACTCTTAAGCAGCTCCATGAACTTGTAGCCCCACCAGGCTTCTCTGTCTATGGGATTTCCCAGGCAAGAAAACTGGAGTGGGTTGCTGTTTCCTCCTCCAAGGGATCTTCCCAACCCAGGGATGGAACTCATGTCTCCTCCTTTGGCAGGCAGATTCTTTACCATTAAGCCACCTGGGAAGCCTGCTTGAAATGTACTCCTTATAATCTTCTTGTTTTATAGAAAAGGAAACTTAAGCTCTTTGAGGGCGTTTATTTATCTTTGTATTTCCAGTCCATAGAGTAGCATCTGCCTCAAAACACCTAAGTGTCTTGCTAACAGGGATTGCATAATAACTTGTCCAAAGTCAAACATCTAGTATAAAGCATGATTAGTATTCAGACCTATGTCTGCATAATTCCAAGGCTGGTGTTCTTTTAATAATTTCCCAGTTTTATGGTATAAAAAAGAACATGGAAGCTGACTGAAGTGCTGCTTTGTACCTTTGTTTACTACTAGTTTTCAAATTATTTAATTGTCATCCTTTAGGGTTCTCAGTATGTGCTGGGCTGGCCAAAAAATTCATTCAGGTTTTTCCATAAGATGTTACAGAAAAACCCAAATGAACTTTTTAGCTAACCCAATAGTTTCCATTCATATCATTTAAAGGTTATTTCCAGAGCATTTCTACATGGGTCAAGATCATGGTTTATATTTTTTGCTCGAGTCCTATTTCCAGTTTTTAATGCTCTCCAGGTAAGTTTCACCTACTAGAATCTACAAGAGACATTTCAGCCTTAACATCTCCAAGCCAGAGCTCACCTACCAGCTGCCCCTCTTCCTTCTCCAAAGTTTAACCTCCAGAAACCCTGCTTTCCCTGTTGTTTTGGTAGATGACATGTTCTTCCACCCAGGCACTCCAGTTAAGGTTTTAGATTCAATCTTTACCCCTCCTATTTTCCTTACTCAGCTGGTCACCAAGTTCTATTGTTTCTACCTCAAAAAAGATATTTTCAGATCTGGCTTTCCCTTTTCATCTCAGCTAATTCAGTACAGTGGTCCCTCCATACCTGTAGGGGATTGGTTGCAGCCCCTGGCCCCTGCCAGAATACCAAGCTCCAAGGATGCTCAAGACCTTTACATAAAATGACATAGTATTTGCATATAACCTACACAGATCCTCACATATACTTTAGATCTAGATTGTGAAGTGAAGTCGCTCAGTTGTGTCCAGCTCTTTGTGACCCCATGGACTGTATATCAGGCTCCTCTGTCCATGGGATTTTCCAGGCAAGAGTGCTGGAGTGGGTTGCCATTTCCTTCTCCAGGGGATCTTCCTGACACAGGAATTGAACCCGGGTCTTCCGCATTGCAGGCAGACATTTACCGTCTGAGCCACCAGGCAAGCCCGTCTCTAGATTACTTATACCTAATACAATGTAAATGTTATGTAAATAGTTGTAAATACAAAGTAAAGCTGTGTAAATTGTTGCTGGCAAATTCAAGATTTGCATTTTTAAACTTTATGGAATTTCATATTTCAAATATAATCTATGGATACAGAGGGCTGACTGTATTTCACCATCTTTTGCCTGAAGAGTTTGGACAGCTTCCAAATTGACTTTCTTACCCTCAGTACTTTCACTCATTAGCCTTTTGAAGGCAAGATGATCTTTCTCTAACTTGGAACAGATCGGACACTCTCCATCTCTAAAAGCTTGGGCAGTGCCCCTCACCTTCAGTTTAAGAGGTTATACTCACTCCTGTGTAATTATTTTATTTAAAACTGAGCGCAGTCAGATTTTCCTGCCACTCTGCTCATGTGTCCTTGGCTTTAGCTCTCCTGAACCGCTTGCTCTTCCGTAAATGCTGAACGCACCGTGGGACTGCCTTTCTTCCAACTGCTTCCTCTGCCCAGAATGACCTTCCTCTCCCTTTTGGCCCTGAAAATTCCTGCTCATTCCTTAAGGCTCAACCCAATATCACATCCAGGGTGAGGCTCTTTTCACATCTCCCAGCTGACTCGAGGAAAATTAATTTTCCTTTGCATTCAACAAAACGCTTCCAACATTTTTATTAAAATTAGTTCTTTATGTATTAATGATCCATGGAAACTCAAGGGCAAGGACTACTTAATTCATTGATGTAAGCTTTATCCCAACATAAGCCTAGTTAAGGTTTTTTTTTTTTTTTTTTCTGTTTAAGGAAAAAGACCACATTGTTTGTTTGTTTTAATAAATGATTAATAGTGTAATTGGACTTCTCTGGTGGCTCAGCCAGTAAAGAATTCACCTGCAATGCAGAAAATGTGCAGGAGACACAGGTTTGATCTGTGGGTTGGGAAGATCCTTTAGAGAAGGAAATGGCAACCCATTCCAATATTCTTGCCTGGGAAATCCCATGGACAGAGGAGCCTGGTGGACTACAGTCCATGGAGTCACAAAGAGTCAGACATGACTGAGCGACTAACACACACACATCCATGAACAAATCTACTTTATAAATACATAACCTCCCTCTAGGCACAACTTTGCTTAATAACAGAGGTAAAGAACAGCTATGACTAGGACAGATTGGCCTCAGGATCATATGAAATAGAAATCCATTAAAGCCAGATCACTCCTAATAGTGAGGTTTCTTTCGACTTGAAGGCTTTCCTACCCTGCTATGGGCCACCCTCAACATAGGAGGTTTTAAATGTTTTAAAACTTTTCTTAGAGTTCTATCCATCTCTTTGTTTAAAACAAATTTTCCTCAGTCCTTTCCAATCCGCCAGAGGACCAACATTTTCTTGAAGTTATAGATTGCCTATAATCACTGAAACCTTTATCTTTTCCTCCTCTGTATGTCAACTTTGTAAATGAGTTTTTCTTTTCTGTTGTAGGAGAAAACACTAGTGTAAAGAACCATATACTAAAAATATCAAATTTCCTGCTTCTTAGGGTATCTAGTCTATAAATTCCTCTTGAAAGGTGATTTAGTGGTTTATAGGATCGTTGAAATGAAAGTCAGGTCTCACTGGATAAGGAGTCAGAGACTCTAGGTTCTAGTTCTAGCCTACATCTAGAGTCACTTGAGTGATAGTTGGGCAAGTCAGTTAAAACACCAGCTTGCAAATTTGGAGGACCTAGGCCAGGTTTGGACCACAGAAGTGTGTTGCTTAACCCTTATAGTGCTTGAATGAGGTGACATTTAATTGGGAGATTCCACAGAAGAATGTAGGTTTATATTTTCTCTCGAGAAATCAGATCTGGCCACAGGGGTCCAAGATTTCTACTCATTTTGTACTAGCGGACCCCCTGAGCCCTTTAACATGGCATGGGCTCTCCAGGGCCCCCGTGACTTCATCATTTTCTACTGACTTTAGTCTGCTCTACACAGAGGCAAAATACTGGTTTCTGTTTGTCCATGCACTTGTACTCAGGGTGATATTAAAGACATTTAACTACTAAGGCATGGGACTCACCCATCAGAATGGATTACCTTTGTGCTAGGTACAACGTCCCAGGGATGCCCTGCTCTCCCTAGCTGCTTGATTGTTGGGGGAGGTTCAAGAGCTCCTAGGGCAAGGGCAAGGGTGGCATCATTGAGTGGGCTGAGAGGCTGAGAGCAGTCTCCAGATGCCAAATATGGTATAAGGACTTTGCTGACCTCAGGAGCACATCTCCTGAATTTAAGCTCTGCTTGATCTGTTGTTTTCTCAGATAGATATATTCCTGTACCCATGTCTTTTATTGAAAACAAGTAAATGAAAGAAAACTAGATTTTTTTAAAAAGGCAGAATGGTTTTTCTTGCCCTTGACTGACTTGTTCATTTACCAACTGGCCGCTACAGCATATGAGTTTGATTTCCTGGTACTAACCAATCTACAAACTCTTTTCCAGCCTAAGCATAAGGAACCTCTAATTTTATCCATTTTATAAATGGAGTGAAAATTTTGCAAAACATCTTGAAGAATTTTGCAAATCATTGTACAGAGTTTATATAAGGTCTAAAACACTATTCGAAATAACAAATCACCAATAAATTATCTCCATTTTCTTATTGGGCTTTTCAATTTTAAAAGTACTCTGATGTTCTTTCTTTTTTTAATTTAGCCGTGGCTATTTTTCAAATGGAATTAATGACCAAAAGCTAGCCTCATTCTCTAATTACAGTAAGAGACACTAGACAGGAGTCGTTCCAGACACTGACCCATCTTGGCTCAGGGAGAGGCTCTGGGCCGTTTTACTATGTGCTGGCTTAGTACCTGGGGCCAGGAAACATCTGTTAGAACATGCGGTCCAGCGGGTGCTCTGCTTAATTATAAAATGGCATTGCAGAGTCCCTTTGAGTTGGCTGGCCTTAGCTTCTAATGCTATACGATCAAGCAAAATGCAATTCTTGACGTTCTATTAACTGAATATCCAAACTGAGTATTGCAATGCTTTAAGAAGAGTAAAAAAGTTAAACTTTTGCCCTTGGGGAAAAGGTATGGGGAAAAACGAAAAAGAAGTGATTTCTAAAAGCAATTGAGAAGCTTAGATCTGAATGGGTATTCCTTCGATAGGCAATGGGGGAGCTGAAGTAGGAATGACTCACGCTTCTAGAATGAACTGTTTATATAGTGCTTCCTCCTCTTCATTCCCTGTTTGGAAGGTCAGGGACAATGACAACTGAGAAGAAAAGGGAGAACTGGAGAAGAGTGAGTGAATGCTGGGAGCATCCAGAGTCCTTCACCTTGACTGAGACGACACACTTCTGAACTGAGTTTATCAATCAGTTATGGCCCAGGACTTAGGGTTAAAATTTGGAACACATACCCTTGGGAATTCTTCCTAATGACATGAAACTCTTATTAGTCCTTACGAGAACTTACCTTCCCAAATCCTCTTATACAGTGATGAGAGAACAGAGCCTATTGTCAGCAATGTCTGCTGGAGTACCTTTTGTCTCATAGCTTGTTGTAATCACTTCCAGACCAGGGTATATTTATGATTTACATAATGTTATAGAAGAAGAGGTCTTAAGGGTTTTTTTCCTCCAAACCTTTCTGAATTATTATTTTAGACTCATTGCCAGGTTTTGTTTTTGTTTTTTTTTTAAAGGAGGAAGTTGATGAACTTTTAAACATGTCATTACATGCTCTGAAATAGCAACTCTTTGTTCTTGTAGAGTTTCTTGTGGAAATTTTAGGACTGTGTGTGAATGAGTGAGTGTGTGTGTGTGTGTGTGTTTAGAAACAGGTAGAAAAGGAAAAGGGTGAAAAGGAACACTTGAGGTTCACTGATAAAATTAAACACATATTGTGTGTTTCTGTTAGAAGAAAAGTTGGCAGATTTGGGAGAATCTTACAGAACATTTGGAGTAGGTTTTGGAAGGGCAGCTCTATGCTCGCTTTTCATCATGTTTCAGTAATTAGGGGTGGGAGCTGAAGGGTTAAGCCCTAAAGCAAGAAAATATCTCTAGTTCAGAAAACAAAGGGAAACTTGCATATTTCTGAAGATGACATCGGATCAGCCTGTGGATTTCAAGCAATTATGCGATATTATGATCCCCACTGAGCATGCATTAGTTGGAATACTGTTCTTTCTATTTCTCCATATCCCGGGGTTGTACACTGAAAGAGCCCTGTTCAACTTCGCATGTCAGAATTTTGAAGGAAAAATTATAGTAAAATATGTTTAAAACAGTGGGGCCTTATGTGAGTGAACACAACATTTTCCAAGGCTTTCAAAAATCCTTCTGTTAAAAATATGGTTTTTATTTTGTTTCTTTCTTATAATTTTTTTTTTCTTTTCAGTCAAGCTTTTACCTCCCCTCCTTCCTGGAGAAAATCAGACAGAAGTTTCCAAGGATATCCATAACACAGCCTACATTTAGGGCCTGGGGATGTACAATGGATTTGTTTTAAATGAGACACCCCACGTGGAAAATAAACAAGTGAGAAAAGTTCATCTGTGGATATAACTCTAGTTCCAGCAACTCTGGTGACAGTCACAGTGTCTGAGTAAATGTCCCCCAGAGTCGTCTTGAGCAAAATGATTATTGATTGAGGTTTCTGTGAGTTGAAAGATGGGTTGTTCATAAAGGGGAGGAGCTTTGCTAGACCTCAAGAAACTGAAGACTCAGCTCCTGGGTTGTTCTAAAAGGTGAAGTGTCTTTTAAAAATTGAATTAATTAAAAACAAAATAAAACAAAAAGCAGGCACGGCATAGTATACAGATTAGAAATGATGGTGAATGAATTTGATATCTATTTTATTCCATGACATTCTTTCTCCAAAAGGAGAGAAGTACTTTGATCAGTTAGGGAAAGCATTTCGCTGTTAATGACAGAGATCCTGCCGCTGGATTGCTGGGGCTCATAGGGTGATTTCTCAAAGTCACCAGGGACCCAGGCTCTTTCTAGCTCTCTGCCCTTTCATCCTGCGGCTAAGGTGTCCCTCTAGTCATTGTATGTTCTCTCCAAGCATGAAAGAGGAAAGGGTAAGGCAAAAAGGAAAGCCTTCCTACCCTGATTAATTCCCTTTAAGGAGCTTCCACAGAAGCACATCAGAACATTTCCACTTAAAATTCAGTGGCCAAACCTTTGTCACAAGGCTGTACCTAGCTTCAAGGGAACCTAGGAGATGTGGTCTTTTAGGAAGAAACATTACTCTCCTAAATGAAATCAGGATTCTATTATGGTAATAAGAGGCGAGCAGGTATTAGATGTGAAACTTGAGGTCTCTGTCATACTCATATAAAATATCCTTAATGCCAGTATAATCTAAGAATTACTGATGCTTCTGTTTGAATTACATGGTGCTTAAGGCATTAGCTTAACAACCCAATTTTGCATTGAATTGTCTCAGTGCACATGGCCAAATTGAATTCTTTTATACATCTCTGATCTGTTTCTCCACTATTAGTGAAGTTTAAGCTACATAAGTTTGGGGGTACATAGCTAAGGAGCAGAAAACTCCATTACTCTTGAGCCTTCAAATTTAGCAAATAGTTTCTTGTCTAGAAATTATATTGAGAAATGATTGCATCTTCTGCAATCTTTTTCTTCCCCATACTACTGGAGCTTAAATTTCCTACATTATAAAAAGGTGAACATTTTAGAAAATTTGTGGGTTCATAATTGGAGAAAAGGAAGAAAATATGAAGACGGGCACCAACTTAGAAGACACTATTTCCTGCATGGTTGATTATTCTCCTGTGAATTTCTTCACTCCCCTCTTAAAATTCTACCAATTAAAGATTCACTTTGGTTCCCAGGCATCCCTTTCTAAAAATGTCAGTTTATAAAAAGAGATAAAGTTATTAGTCATTCAAAAATCAGTGCCAATTACTTTAATCAGATTGCTTTCTTATTGGCTATGATACAATTTCACTTAATGGGAGGTATTTATTTATCTAGTTTATGTATCTTGAAAAATAATACGCACTGGTGGCAAAAAATTCAATCTGAACAAATAAATATACTGTGTAAACAAGTCTCCCTTTCACCCCAAATTCCAGGATTCATTTCCTTGGTGATGGAATAATTACTAAACATTTCTTGTGAGCATCATCTAGAGATATATTCTGCATGGAGAAGCATACCTAGGTATAAACACACATATACATATGCATATATATGCAATGCAAATATATAAAAATCCTTTTGTTTTACCCAAATGATCAAATATTTGTGTATATTATTTTGTAACTTTAAATTAAAAAAAAACATTATTGAAGAATATTTTTTTTTAATCAGCATATATACCTAGTACATTAGAAAAACTCTGCTAAAATAGGAGTTTTTAGGAAGGGAAGTAATTCTGTATTTATGGAGCATGGAGCATTTGACTTCAATATTTTATTGTGAAATAACTGTGTCCTGGGGTCTATGAAGGAAAACGTTAAGAGAAAGGAGAAGAATGGACTGGCCTGGAATCTTAATTCCCGTGTGAGACATTGTTCCTACAGAAAATAATGTTCCAAGTTCTTAATAATTAAGTTGAATACCCATCTAATTTCCCTGGAATGGTCGCCGTTTATGCTTGTTGTCCTGGCATACTGTTTGACCACTTTCATTTTCAAAATGGTCCCATTTTGGATGACAATTATGTAATCACTGTTGTCATTACAAATGGACAAATTAAGTATTTAGAATCAGCTGCAAAGATTAAAAAGGCACCTGATGGTGGGGATTGGTCTACGTGGGACCCTGCTCAGCTCCTTACGAGCATTATGATCTGGGTCAGTTGTTTCACTGCTCTTTGCCTCAGCTCCCTCAGCTTTCTAAAGGGAATAGTGACTGCCTCAGAGTGGTGTTATAAATGCTCAATTCATGCCTGAGAGGGGCTCGTCACAACGTCTGCTCCATATTTGCATGTGCTCTTGCTCAGTTGTACTTGACTTTTTGCGACCCTGTGGACTGTATGTAGCCCACGAGGTTCCTCTGTCCGTGGGATTTCCCAGGCAAGTCAGTTGCCATTTCCTACTCCAGGGGATATTCCTGACCCAGCTATCAAACCCACGCCTCCTGCAATGGCAGGTAGATTCTTTTACCACTGACCACCTGGGAAGCCCCACTTCATATGTAGGGTTCAATAAATATTACTTATTATTTTCACAATTTTCCTCCCTTTGCCTGCTAGACCACTTCATTCTTATACTGTATAAAACTCTATGGACTGAGATTCATTTAAAGGAGCAGTCATCATCTTCTAATGATGGACTGTGGTAAAGACATTTAAGAAGAAAAAAATAGATGAGTACAAGACAGTGATTGTTGATTGAAGGGACCCATCACTCCCGCCCATCCACAGCCCTACAGAAGAGGGACATCGGAGTGTGGTTGGAAGGTAGAGCAGCACTTTGAACTTCAGACTTGATTTGATTTTGGCTTTGATATTAAATGTTTTTCATTTTAATAGCATTAGAAAAGGATGTGTGCATTTTCTCTAGCAAAGAGGAAATATATTTGAAATGAAGGGGAGACACTATTGTGGCCACTTGTACTTCACAAGCAGAGCTGTATTTTCTGTTGAAGGAACTACTTCAGAAAGAGGGCTCAGGAGAACTTATAATCAGTCATGCAAGGTGGTACATCTTAACATCATGTGTAAATTTCCATATATTTACTATTTCCCCCCAATGCATCCCTTAATGGATCTCCTTCTGGCAGAAGTTACATATCAAGCAATGAATGCTGATTATTTTTCAGACAACCTGGAAACCCCTGAGGACTTTTCAGTTCAGTTCAGTTCAGTTGCTCAGATGTGTCCGACTCTTTGCAACCCCACGGACTACAGCATGCCAGGCCTCCCTGTCCATCACCAACTCCAGGAGCCTACTCAAACTCATGTCCATTGAGTCAGTGATGCCATCCAACCATCTTATCCTCTGTCATTCCCTTCTCCTCCTGCCTTCTATATTTCCCAGCATTAGGGTCTTTTCTAAGAGTCAGTTCTTTGCATCAGGTGGCCAAAGTATTGAAGTTTCAGCTCAAACATCAGTCCTTGCAATGAATATTCAGGACTGATTTCCTTTAGGATGGACTGGTTGGATCTCCTTGCTGTCCATGGGACTCTCAAGAGTCTTCTACAACACAACAGTTCAAAAGCATCAATTCTTCGGCGCTCAGCTTTCTCTATAGTCCAACTCTCACATCCATACATGACTACCGGAAAAACCACAGCCTTGACTAGACAGACCTTTGTTGGCAAAGTAATGTCTCTGCTTTTTAAAATGCTGTCTAGGTTGGTCATAACTTTTCTTCCAAGGAGTAAGCGTCTTTTAATTTCATGGCTGCAATCACCGTCTGCAGTGATTTTGGAGCCCCCCAAAATAGTCTTCCACTGTTTCCCCATCTATTTGCCATGAAGTGATGGGACCAGATGCCATGATCTTAGTTTTCTGAATGTTGAGCTTTAAGCCAACTTTTTCACTCTCCTCTTTCACTTTCATCAAGAGGCTCTTTAGTTCTTCTTCAATTTCTGCCATAAGGATCGTATCATCTGCATATCTGAGGCTATTGATATTTCTCCCAGCAGTCTTGATTCCAGTTTGTGCTTCATCCAGCCCAGCATTTCTCATGATGTACTCTGCATAAGTTAAATAAGTAGGGTGACAATATACAGCTTTGATGTACTCCTTTTCCTATTTGGAACCAGTCTGTTGTTCCATGTCCAGTTCTAACTGTTGTTTCCTGACATGCATACAGATTTCTCAAGAGGGCAGCCAGGTGGTCTGGTATTCCAATCTCTTTCAGAATTTTCCAGTTTGTTGTGATCCACACAGTCAAAGGCTTTGGCATAGTCAATAAAGCAGAAGTAGATGTTTTTCTGGAACTCTTTTGCTTTTTTGATGATCCAACGGATGTTGGCAATTTGATCTCTGGTTCCACTGCCTTTTCTATAACCAGCTTGAACATCTGGAAGTTCACGGTTCACGTATTGTTGAAGCCTGGCTTGGAGAATTTTGAGCATTACTTTACTAGCATGTGAGACGAGTGCAATTGTGTGGTAGTCTGAGCATTCTTTGGCGTTGCCTTTCCTTGGGAAAAAGGCCTTTTAGGGAAGGTCCGTGGTGGCTCAGAGTGTAAAGTATTTGCCTGAAAAGCAGGAGACCTGGTCTCAATCCCTGGGTTGAGAAGATCCCCTGGAGAAAGGTGAAGGAGGAAACAGACAGAACAGGCTCCATCTTGAAAGCAAGACTCCATCTTGGGCCAGACTGTGGGCTTTGAGCTACATGCCCAGTATCTATGGAAACGACATACCAACTGGAAAACTAGGCCCCCTGGATGGAAGAGCCCTAGGGCTCATACCTAGACCCTCTGTTGCCTAAAAGAATATCCTAATTATCTGTGTAACCGAATAGAATCATAAATTCTATTATGTTTATTGGGGTATGACCACAGGCCTATTGGTAATTGTCCACTGTTAACTACCTAGGCTTAAGGCATATGAATCACGGGTTGACTTTGATTGTATCTTTCTTTTCCTTTGTTCAGATTAGTTTCAGGGGATTTGGGGAGGTGGGTTTGGGCAGGTACACTTAGGGTATATAAAGTTTTCAGAAAAACTGGTCAGGGTCCTTGGCTAAGAGGAGACTCTGCCTTTGGCCCGCCTGTGTAATAAACTGCACTCCACTATCTGCACTGTCCTTCTGAGTGAGTTTGTTTCCCAGAATGCGTGGCTACAACAAAGGAAATGGCAACCCACTCCAGTATTCTCAGCACAGAGAATCACATGAACAGCAGAGCCTCGTGGGCTACAGTCCATAGGGTCACAGAGAGTTGGACACTACTGAGTGACTAACGCTTTTAAAGGAACTTTGACTCAGAGTGGGAGTGGGAGTAGGAGGCTGCAGCTATTCAAAGAGCAGGAACAGGTATTTTCCCTTCATATTCATTTTCTTAAAATTGAATTAGATTTCTATGAAAAGCTGTTTTGTAGAATAACAACCTCTTTATGTTTTTACCAGCTGAGACATAAAAGGCTATTTGTGGTGAACTGTAAGTTCTGAATGCAGGTGAAAATTCCCTACTTGCTAGTTATTTGAATGATAATGAGAATAATATTTTACATAAACCTGACCCATTTAACCAGGGATCTTAAATTCCTTAGGTCACTGTGGTATATCATCATTTTGACTCTGGGTGAGAAGGTTGCCTGAGAGCCTGGTTAAATTTCAAATTACAAAACTCCCTTCTCTTCCTTCTAAAGTAATTTATTTTATTTTTTTAAGTAATTCATTTTAATTAAGGTTAAAAAAAAAAAACCACGATTTGATCCTTTGAGGACAGAATATAGGAATATTTCTGGCTTCTGCCATTACTTCTTATCCAAATAAGGTACAATTTTCTGGATATTTTTGTAAAACAAAATGAACTCAATTCAGTAATAGACTCACCTCTGAGCTATAGGCTAATGGCAAGTTTTAAATAAGCTCATAGCACCACAGTAAAGAAACAAACAACAAAATAAACTTCCTTTCACCTAGATCAAGAATGCATCTGGGTCTTTAAACAAGGGGAAACCCGGAAGAAGTAACCGAGGAAATCCAGTGTAACCATACTCCTTTCAGGGGTACAGGGGTTACAAAATGTGAATTGAGAGCTTGCGGGCTAAAGACAATGAGCCAAAAACAAACCAGGGACCAGTTGTACTTGCATCAGATTTTGATTAAATGAGCTGATGATATAAATAGAAAAGTCTACTGGGCAGGTCAGAATGAAAGGGAAATGGCTTCACTCACTTGAGCTGATCCTTAACTCATCTGTCT
The DNA here is from genome assembly GCF_029407905.1 of Bubalus kerabau. Taxonomy (NCBI): domain Eukaryota; kingdom Metazoa; phylum Chordata; class Mammalia; order Artiodactyla; family Bovidae; genus Bubalus; species Bubalus kerabau. The sequence continues at coordinate 95,293,508 of NC_073627.1, read as the reverse complement.
CGAAAAGAATACAGAAGATGAATCCTCCTGAGTCCAGGCTTTTTCTCTCTCACTGTACAAGGGAGATGGTGAGAGGGAGTTCTGCCTGAGAAATGCCATTGCACCCAGACAACCCCTGCCTGGAACCTCATGCCAGATCACTGACAAGATCATTGACAAGAGCAGTGGTAGAAGTGGTACCATCGCTGGGGCTCTCTGCAGGGCTTGGTGTTTTTCATCATAGCATCTGATCCACATACCTATGCTGCAGAGAAGGCTTTTCCATCCCTGCTTCTCAGAGCAGGAATCTGAGTAATGCACACAAAGCCACACAGCCAGGAAGGGGCAGAGCAGGAACTTAAGCCCAGGTAGAGGCAAGCTAAGTGTTGCCACCAGCCCTCCTCGGTTGTCCCCGCATCACCCAGATCTCAGTCTCACTGGGGCCCAGGTTCTCTGACCCTGGATTTTGCTCACTGTGGCCGCCTGATTTCCTGGGCGATAGGTCATCAAAGCATCTGCAGAGTGAATCCCTTCTCAGCAGCTTTGGGTACAAACTGCAGTGGCTGGTTTAACGCCCCCAACAGGGCAAGTCTCACTGTGCTTGTGGTTTGTGGCCACTTCTGGCCCACAACTTCCAGTTTATTTCAATTTGTTCCTGTTCCTTTTTTTGGCTGAGAAATGGGGTTTCACATCTTGGCCCTTTGTCCTCTTCCCCCCTGTGAAGAGCCAACTGGTTGCAAAAGACTTTGATGCTAGAAAAGATTGAGGGCAAGAAGAGAAGGGGGTGACAGAAGATGAGATGGTTGGATGGCATCACCGACTCCATAGACATAGTTTGAGCAAACTCCAGGAGATAATGAAGGACAGGGAAGGCTCGCATGCTGCAGTCCATGGGATTGCAAAGAATTGGACATGACCTAGAGACTGAAAATCAACAACACTCTCTTTTATTCCCGATCTGTAGCTTATCCTCATTTAAAAAACAAAACAAAAAACCCATGGACCTCAGTGCTTGATCCCAACGTTTATTTATGACTAAAACCCACTTATGAGCAGGCGGTTGTCACAGAGGCACTGATGGACATGTGGAGATTGCTGTAACTAACATCATCCAATAGAACCTTCCTGATGGAATTAATTATAATCTGCACTGTTTCACACAGTAGTCACTTGAAATGAGGCTAGTGTGGCAGAGGAACTGGATTTTTGGTTGAGTTTTAATTTTAATTTCCTCTGTCCATGAAATTCTCCAGGCAAGAATACCAGAGTGTGTAGCCATTCCCTTCTCCAGGGGATCTTCCTGACCCAGGGACCAGACCCAGATCTCCTGTATTGCAGGCAAATTCTTTACCGTCTGAGACTCCAGGGAAGCCTCTTAATTTAAGTAACTAGTGGCTGCTACAGTGAACAGTATGCACAGGATGGGCATCCAAGGAATGTGGAAAGATGGCTACACTTCTGGATATCTCAGGATCTTAGGTCATGCCTGGGGCTCACATCTTACTTCTGGGAAACCCAAGGAAGGACTACTTAATTAGTAGGAAGTCCCCAAGGATCCAGAGTCATGTTTAAAAATAAAGACCTAGGTTGGCTTTGAACTGGACATGGGAATGGTAGAATAAGCAGGTCTGGTCTAGTTGGGACTAGAACAGTCTGTGGGATGGGAGATTAGGTCAAATTATAGAAGGAACCTGCAGGACAAAACTTTGACCTTTTTACTTACTAGCTGTGTGATCTTGGGCAAGTTACCTACCTTCTCTGAGCCTTGAAATTCTCATCTGTGAAATAGAGAATAATCTAATAATGATATAAAAATGCCTATTTGTGGATCTTCTAAATTTGATGTGAGTAAGTACACCATTGTGGATGCAAAAAGCGTTTTCTAAACTGTTGCTACATACTAAGTTGCTTCAGTCATGGCCAACTTGTTGCGACCCTATGGACGATAGCCCGTCAGGATCCTCTGTCCATGGGATTTTGCAGGCAAGAGACCTCTCTTTAAATAGTAATTATCATTATTTTGGGCCAATGTCTGGAAGATCTAGGGAAGCTGTATGCACACAAGGTGTATATCCTGTGTAGGATACATCCAGGTAGCCGGTGGAGCTTTGTAACTGACAGCAAGTGAAAAAACTACAGGAAAAGGGGATGTAGTATAAGTGCAGGGGCGGGGAACTCTGTCCCAGGCTCAGGGAAGGTCAGTGATATACTTGGGGTTCAGTGTGGTTAAGGTGCCACATCAGGCAAGGAGACAGGCAGTGAGAAAACCCCTGGAACTGTGGGCCCCTAAGAATGGAAGCTTCCAAAGATGATGACAGCAAAATAGTGGCTTACATGTAGCAACCTCTCAACAAATATTTGGTGAATGCATGAATAGACAAGTAAGTGTCGAGTGTCTTATGTCCTCCCAACTCAATCCAGAGGGGAATGAAATAGTGGTGCCACGATGTTTGGCACAAAGCACCAGCCTTTCATGTCTGTTTCAGCTGGAAAAAGGCAAAAAACCTGAGCATTTAGCTGTGGTTTTTTTTCAAGGGCATTTCAACTAGGCTCTTGTTTATTTCTAACTCTGTAGTTTGTCTCCCTTACTATAATCTACAGTGTCTGAGGGAAGGGACAAAGTCACCTGGCTCCTAAGAGTTACCGAGGAAGTGTTTGAATTATCTTTCTGAAAGAGTTATAATCTAGGAGACACTTCTCAGATGACAATCCTTTTCAGTGTCAAGAAGAGGCCTCCAGACGAGCAGATGAATGACCACACCACTTCACAACAGAGAAGCTGGAGCTTCCATCCAATTGCTGACCATACCAGGCAGACAAGGAGCGATCCCAGAGAGAGAGGAGATGACACCCCTCCGTTCTGGTTCCGGTTTATCAGGACGGTGACTTGACAGAACCACTCTTCCCACTAGAGCATATGTGAGCCCTGTGAGGCGAGGGATAGGACTGTGTTTTGCTGCCTACAGGGCCATCACAGAGCTGGGCACACAGGAGCCCTTCAATAGGCAGTTGCTTAGCACAACCTATTTGGAATATAGTTTGGTATTATCGAGTAAGACAGGCACGCCCAGGGGAGAGCAATACCACTCCTAGGACTAATCTTTAAGAAAGTCTTGCCTAAGTGTATCGGGTTACATGTGCAAGAAAGTTCAAAGTGGCACGGTTTGTGAGAACCCCCAGATGGAGACAACCTAAGTGTCTTTTGATGGGATAAAAAAAAAAAAAAGCTGTGATATATTCCCTTAGTGAAATACTGCACCACATCAAGAATAATTGGCATAGATGAACTACAGTTGCAAGACTGGAGATATGCACTGAAAAGAGAATGAAAATCCAGAAAAGAAAAAGCAAGCAAGAGATAGAAGAGAGAATAGACGTTTCTAGAGACAGGGCAACCCTGTGATATTCGATGTTTTACTTACTGAGTTTCTTGGTCTGGGTATCTGGAAGCCTCCCAACAGTGTACAAGTTGGAAAGAAGCAATGAAGAGATATCAGTTTAGCCTTGGGCTCAATAAAGCAATGTGTAAGTCTTAAAAAGATGATTATTAGGCAAGAGGAAGATGACAAAAATTGAAAACAAAAGGTAACAGGCTTATTCCATTCCTGAAACACTTCCTAACAGCTTAATGAAAAAGAGCTTGGGAGCAAATTCACTTAGAAATGTCTGTAATCTGTCACCTATGTGAAGTTTAACTGCTTAGTTAATCTGTGAACAGTTTTATTCATAAAATGGATACTGAATTACTCTCAAGTAAATCTTTTATTAAGGATCCAACACTGAAATAGAAGTGGATCCTAATATACCATTGATTACTCTTCTGATGCCCAAAAATGGGTGGATCTGTTTGCCTTCTATGTTGAGAGGAAGGAGGTATCCCAGAATTAATAATTCAAATAGGGCTGTTACACCAGGAGGAGAGAAAAAGAGTGTCAAGGCAGTGTTAAGAATCTGGGAAGGCTGCCAGCAGAGTTTGCATGATTAGGGTGGATAAAAACATAAAGAGAAATATGGTCCAGTGAGTATTGATCTGTTTCCTTTTCATTTTTAAAGGGTGGTTTACTTTTAAACAAAATTGTGTGATTTTCTAGTTACTATAAGAACATAGATGATTCACAGATTTCTTTTAAAATTAAGAGTTTCTGTAAGCAGCATGCTAACAATCAGAGAATTTGATCCTTATGCCTTTTTTTAAAAAAACATCTTTTATGATGGCAGACAGCGCAGTCTGAAGATTTCCACAGGACCTTCTCCTCTATGGCCACCTTGCAGAGCGTCACCTACATTGCCATATCTAAAGCCCATTAAAATTTACAAATTAAAAGCCAGTGGGAAAGAACATAATCTTGGCAACTGCCTCTTGGGAAATTTTACAACTGCAAGAGTGCCATGGAAGAGTGCTTTAAATACCATCGTGGTTCATCCAATCTCCTCACAATTGTATAGGAGGGCATGTGGCCAAGGCCTTGCAGGGAAGAGACCAGGGTGCCCGAGCTCGTGATTGGCTGGGGGCGAGTGATGCTAAGCAAGCCACTTAGCCCACTCTTGCTTCATGAGGAGCACGCCACATGCTTCTTTGCACATTCTTTTAAATCCTCGTGTGGCTGGCATTTGGAAAAATACCGACTGCAACCAGACGTGGCAATCCTGATGACAGCTCTTGAAATCCCATCTTTCTCAGCAACATCTACTGTCAGCTCCCCACCCCTGCCACCAGAGAGCCTCCCCACCCAAGCTGTGCTCCAAATAGACAGAATTTCAGATGTACTTGTTTGGCTCCCTCCTCTAAAGGCCTTGACAAATACTCAGGTGGTAAATAGCAGGAGAGAAATGCTGCTGATAAAATTAGTTCAGATATTTCACAGAAAACAAACCTGACACCATCATGACACTTGATAGCTCAGCACTTCCGAACCTTTCCAAGCCCTCTTGCCTTCAAAGCCCAAATGTCTTGTTTTAAATTGCCTTTATTATTTTCCCTTCCCAAAGCCCATCCTTGCCACCTCCTTCCTTCAAAAAATAAAATAAAAAAGAACCAGATGGTTATAGGATTTTCCACCCCAGAATTTCAGATTACACATAGCTGTGTTGAAGGTTAATATCCAAGGTCAGGTGTTATTAATATCTATTTGAATTTTGTTCTTCTGGTCTATGATATCATCTGAGTCACCTAATTGATTTATAACATGGCAATCCCAGACCATCATTCATATTCCTGAAATTCTATTCAGGGCTCGATAGCAAACCCTCTCTTTAATACCCTATTTGGTTTTGTCTGATCAGTAACCTTACAGCCCTTCCTCTTATCTCCTCCCGACAGGTAACACTATACCTGATGTCCAAGATCCTTTGATTGATTTTTTACCCTGCCATCTCCTTTTCCTACGTTTTATTGCAGAAAAAGATTTAACCCCCCCCCCTTTTTTTTTTTTGAGAAGTATTTCCATGAGATTTCTCTCCCCAAAGTCTGTTCTCCACTTCGATTTTCTGGTAAATTGCCTCTTGAAGTTACACAGGGCTGCTAACTTGTCTGTATCCCATATGAGACATTTATTTCTTCTATGTAGCTGAAAGTCTTGGGCTTGAACTGCCAGCAGGAGCTGACAATCCTCAGGACTTTCTATGCACATGCCACATTAAGGGCTACGATTCTCACCTAATCTTCACAATAATCCTATGGGGTAGCTGCCATTATTTTTCTCACTCAGCCGATGAGAAAATCGAGGTTCAGGGAGGTTTCAGAAACTTACCCAAGGTCATCCAGTAATAAGTACCAAACTTGGGAACTAAGATTTCAGTCTTCTATTTCTGAAGCCTGTGCCTATTATTACTTTTTAGCTACTTTCCACTAATTATGAGGGCTATAACTGATGGGCAGTTTACAGGATACAATTATTATACACAAGTGGGCTTGGTGGTCTTTGCAAAACACATATTAACATTAAAATTATATCAGCATCTGGTATACTTAAAAACTTTTTTTTGGTACATCTAAAAATAAAATTTATTTTTTTTAACCATTTGAAGAGTAGCATGTGGTGATACAGAAAGTTCTTAATTAGAAGGAAGGAAAAACCATCAATATTCTTAGCAACTCAAAGACCACTATAGTTAACACCTTAATATATATTTCTTGCCATTTTTTTCTATGCATAATTTATACATTTGTGATCTTCTGTATACATAAATTTGAATCCTGTATTTCTTCATCAGTATCATAATAATCACTTCCCCAGAAGTACTTCCTAACTTTTTGGTTGCCATAGGCCCCTAACTGCAGTCAAAGACATAGTAAGATCCTGATAACACATGCTGAATCATAAGATAAAATCTGGTCATTCATTATTTTTAAGTCTTTATTGAATTTGTTACATTATTCCTTCTCTTTTATGTTTGATTTTTTGGCCATGAGGCATGTGGGATCTTAGCTTCATGACCAGGAATCAAACCCACACCTCCTACATTGGTAGGCAAAGTCTTAACCACTGGACCACTAGGGAAATCCCTAATCATTCATTATTAGTTTCATCAAATTATTGAACTGATAATACATATGCTTATTCAAAATTTCAAATGTAGAAAAAGATAAATAGTAAAAGTCTGCCTGTCATTCTTGACTTACAAGGATACCTTCTGATACAGAGTTTGAAAGTACAAGCTCCCAGTTTTCTTACTACCCACTTCTTGGACACGTACATCTGGATAATTCAGTTCCTTAAATTCTGGACTCAAGAAATCAAAGTCCAAAGAGATATTTTTCCTCTAGCAAAGGTCCATCTTCTGAGCTTTTGTCTTTTGTCCTGGAATTTTAGGTCTTCAGGTAAGTGACAGACCCTTCCAAAGAGCCATACCTACAGAACTCAGTAAGTAATCATAATCCCATACACACAATAATTCACATTTTAAAGAGATGCACACATAAGGGACAAGGAAAGAGTTTTGCTCTCATAGAGTAAAACACAAGATTCCACTAGGAAACAAAAGGAGCCTTAAAATTTCTCTTTGCTACAGATCAGTGCATGGCGTTCAGTACAACCGATGTTGGTGTTTCCGTATTCATGCATCCACTGTACTGTTCAGGCAAAGTACCAGCACAGGGGAAGGCAAGCTTGGAGATCTGAGATGAATGTTTCCTAGTGTAGAGATTTGCAAAGTCTGTTCTATAGGATAATAGTATCTTGGGATGTTATCAGATGTTCCACAGAAAAGGGAGACTCCACAGATGAATAAGTATAGATATTTTTAAAAGAAGGAAATGAAGGGTGAAATTGACCAAATAATACTTTCTAAAGAGTAGGACCCCAGAGGGCACACTTTGGGAAAGGATGTGGCATTCTGGCAGCTTTGGCACTAAACAGGTATGTTTGGGGACTAGGTGACTAAATTATCACTGTTTGGCTCAGCTTACTTAGGTAACCATTTAATTATTACGAGAAAATATGTTTTTACAACCATTTTGCCAATAACTATTAGAAACAGATCTTAAAGACTTCTGTAACCTTGGGTTCAGACCTGTGTTCTTTTCGATACAGCTACACTGTTTGGAGTGGTGAGCATGGTGACAACACGCGTCTGGTACTCTTGCCTGGGAAATCCAATGGACAGAGGAGTCTGGCAGGCTACAGTCCACGGGGCTGCAAAGGGTCAGACACAACTGAGCAGGCATACACCACCGAAATACTATTACTAGGTAAAATGAGGCTCAAGTGTTTTCATTGGAAATATAAACTAGAGAACAAAAAACTTTTAATGAAGAATAATCCTAAAAATAAAAGGTAAGCTATAGCTTGCAAATACATATAACCAACACAATATTAATATCCAGAAAACAGACAATCATTGCAAATCAGTAAGAAGAAAGAATTCAATGGAAAAATGAGCAAAGGACAGAAACAGCCGATTCACAAACCACAAACATATGCCAATAAACATATGAAAGGACTGCCTGCTTTATCAAGAAAATGCAAATTAAAACAAGGTATCATTTCATGTCTACGAGACTGGCAAAAAAATTTCAAATCTTGCAACACAGGCACGTACAATTATTTTGGAGAATAATTTCGCAATAATTATTGACTAAAATGTGCTGACTCTAAAACGCAGGACTTTGACATCTAGGTACATGTCACATTTCACATTTTAGGGGGCAGTGTTTTCCAACCCCCTTTCCATCATGGCAAGTAGGAGAAGGATGATATTCATATCACTGCAGGTAATCTGATAGTGGGTTGCTCACAGCAGGAGGTGACCCATCCAGGGGTCTGTGCTCCCCTTAGGTCCCACTTGGCTTCCCTGAGGGCTCAGGGACCCCAGATCTCCTACTCAACTGTGAAGCACTGCCACACCATTGGCTGGAAAGCTCTGCCCTAGAGTATACTCAAAGAGATATGCACAAAAATGTCTACCATAGAGTTTTTAATACACCCAAACCAAAACAAAACAAAGTGGCTACAACAACTTAAAAGCTCATCAGTAGGGAATTGAATACATAAATTATGTTATACAAGGGAATACCATATAGCAAGTAAAATTCACGGATTTGACTACAGGGATAAGTTGCAAAACCATAATGTTGAGTAAGGAAAGCAAAACGCAAAAGGATCCACATACTATGTATCAAAATATATGCATGGAAAACTGTAAGACAGTCAAAACTGTACATACTCACATATTTGTTAGTTAAAGATATGAAAATATGCACGGTCAGGGTATTACCACCTCCAGGCTAGCAAATGCCCTTGGGAAAGAAGAGATGGCAATGGGATTTGAAAGTGAGTGAAAGACTCAAAGGATATGTGTGTCATCCTATACCTTAAGAAACAAAAGCAAATGAAGCAAATCTGGCTACAAGTTACATGCTTCCCTGGTAGCTCAGCTGGTAAAGAATCTGTCTGCAATGTAGGAGACCCTGGTTCAATTCCTGGGTTGGAAAGAGCACCTGGAGAAGGACATGGCAACCCACTTCCTTCAGTATTCTTGCCTGGAGAATCCCCAGGACAGAAGAGCCTTGTAGGCTATAATCCATGGGGTTGCTAAGAGTCAACATGACTGAACGACTAAGCACAGAGAGACTCAAAGGATATGTGTGCCATCCTGTATCTTAAGAAACAAAAGCAAATATGGCTAAAAGTCATGTGTTAAATCTAAATAGTAAATACATAGGCTTCTAAAATACTTTCACTGTATTTTTGTGCATTTGAAATATCTCAAATTTTTTTTTTTTTTAAAAGCTAGATCAATGGTTCCAAACCTGGAAGCATATTAAAATTACTGAGGAGTTTAAAAAATTTCCCATGCTAGGACTACATTACAGATCTACTAAGTCAGAAACTTAAGATGTGGAGACTGGGCATCAGTATTATTGAAAACTTCCCCAGTTATTCCAATGTGCAGCTCAGAGTTTAGAATCACTGAATTAGATGATCTCAAAAGTTTCTTTCAAATAATATTATCTAAGTATTTTAATTGTACTGTTTCTTCATATGGTTTCAAGTGAAAACAACTGAGTGAAAAGCCAGGCTCTGTTAACATTCACCAAGACTTTCCCTTCTATCATAACCAGTTATCTTTTATGGCTGCTTATGCCTCTTTTGTTTTCTAGAACCACATGTTACTCCTCTCCCATTTAGTCTGTTCATCTCTCCCCCTTTCTCCTATCACCTTTCTGAGGCCATCCCAACAGGCAATTGATCCAAGCACCACAAACTTAGGCTTTGAGTCATTCATATGCATTGCTTTTGAACATACTAAATAGATCCATATGCTTATCTACAGTAAGATAGAGGTTTTTCCTTCAGAAAATAGAATACAAAAAAAATCATTCCAATGTGTACACTTAAAAAAATTTTAAATAGGCATCTAAAATGAAGCAGAAATTAAAAGTAACTTGGGCCAGAATTTTGAACATTAAAACATTACAGCAAATTGGTAAAACATACACCAAATATATATATCTACTTTATATCCAAAAAAGTTACTCTTTCCCTGCCACATACACAGAGAGAGCTCTCATAATGGCTCCACTTCAATCAGAGCTGGATCACGAGTAGAACAGTAACGAAAGTGGCCTTTTCCAACATTTCTACCCCTAAAGACTCTTTATTATCCTCTCCAACTTCAGAAATTCCTATGAAGTCATCATCAGCCAATCAGTTTCAAATGGTTTGAAATAACTCATGTAGTCAGCCACACTGAGTTGATACAGAATCAAAGAAATGTGACATTCTCCTTAGCCTGGGCAGTTGTGTCATGGTTAAATGTATGATTTCCATTAGATTTCCCAAAATGTGGAAAAATCGCTTTCAGACCCTCAACACTACCTCCAGGGATACTTATTTTAGATTAGAACCCTAACTAAAGGGCCATTGTCTTGAATAAGCCCTACCAAAATCTGATCTCAGGGACAGTAAGAAAGGGAATGCTGAAACAGAATATATGTCAACAGACCAGGAAAACTTCCAACACTACTTAAGTTTCACTGGAAAGGAGACTGATATCCCAAGGGGAACGGGGCAGGGGCAAAGAAAGAAATCATGTCATAGTTTCAAGATTAGACAGACCCAATTTGGAATTTAGGTTCTACAATTTTCAAAGGCATGACCTTGGGAAGGTTACTTCATCTCTCTAAACCTCAGTTTCCTCATGTATAAAGTATAGAAAATGAAAAGTTACTTCCATAACCAAAACCCAGATCTTGGTTTCTAATGGTGATGGCTTTAGTTGCTAAGTTGTATCTATTTGTGACCCTTATCGACTGTAGCCCACCAGTCTTCTCTGTCCATGGGATTTTTCCAGGCAAGAATACTGGAGTGGGTTGTCATTTCCTTCTCCAAGGGACCTTCCTGACCCAGGGATAGAACCCAGGTCTCCTACATTGCAGGCGGATTCTTTACTGACTGGGCTACCAGGGAAGCCTGGTTTCTAGCACTATTCTCCAATAGGAGGAAACAGGACTCCTCAGAGAAATGACTAATTTCAAGGGTGGGGCAAGGACTATCGAATTATGAGCCTGGAGCACCTTGCAGTGTCAGAAAGTAAGAAAATGCTCCAAAAAAACCAAACAAGGTTGAGGGAATGCCAAAGGGATGTAAGAGCCGACTGAAAGAGCTCCCAATGGCCAAAACTGAGATCATTTAATCAACAAAATAAACAATGTGGTATTGGATTATAACCAAAAGTATAAAATAAATATCCTTGAGTCCATAGTGATATAAATAAATGATTGAATAAATAAATGGGAAAGAACAGGCAAATCACTCACATGGAAAAATTCCAAACAATTCATGTAGCTACTGCCCCCTCAGACATGGGCTATGCACAGAGATTTTCTTCTAGAATATACTATTGTGACAAGAAGGTAGGGGGTGGGAGAAAACCACCTTTTTTCAGTGGAGAAAACCTGACAAACACTACTTCAGCCAGGAGTTCAAGCAGCTTAACATTATCAGTGATAAATCATCTTGAGAGCAGGCACTCATTTTTTTTTTCTCTCACACTGCACAGTTTGTGGAACTTCCCTGACCAGGGATTGACCCTGTGGCCACTGCAGTGGAAGCCCAGAGTCTCAACCACGAGACTAGCAGGCACTGTTGGTACAATGTGACAAGAATGGCACTTTACCTCTATGGTCTTCCTCCCAAGGATCTATTACTCAATATAATTATGAGAGAAATCAAAACTGAGGGACATTCTACCAAAGAAACTTGACAAGGGCGCTCCAAAATTGTCAGGGTCACCAAAAACAAGACAAGTCTGAGAAACCGCTACAGCCAAGAGAACCTAAGGAGATAGAATGACTAAATGTGTTATGAGATTGTAGGACAGAAAAAGGACCTTAGGTAAAACCTAAGGAAATATAAATAAAGTATGGACTGTGGTTAATAATTATGTATCAATATCAGTTGATTAATTAGTAATTGTACCTTACTAATGTAAGATAATATGGGAAACTAGGTGGAGGAGTGTTTAGGAAGCCTCTGTACCACCTTTCCAGCCCTTCTGTGGGTCTAAAACTATTCTAAGATCAAAAGGTGAGTGTGAGAAATAGTTGCCTCATGGGGTGGGGATGAGGGTTAAATTAAATAACACATTTAAAGCACTTAGCACAGTGCCTGGCACATAGTACAAGCTAATACCTGTGAATTATTGCTGTTTAGCCGTTTTAAGCAGAGTTATTTTGTGAACAGTCTTACCAATCCATTCCAGAAGCATAATACTCATATTACTTGGGGAACATTAAGAAAGAACTAACAAATTCCACCACCTTAAGTATTTATTTGTGTTTAGAAGCATCAATAATCTTGAGAGTCTATGATTTTTATCTTTGCTGGGCAAGTCTATTTCATTCACTGCTTTAGTTTTCTAACATTATTCTGCAGGTCAGGATAGAGCTCCGAGTAATGAATTGGACAACGCTTCTGAATTATTAAACTTGCTCTACACAGAGCTGGGCAACGTTCCTTCTAATAAGTTTCCTCCAACTCTGCCTCTTTATCCAATGAATTTCACTTTGGCTATTTTATGAGAAGCGTGCTGCATACACCTCCAGCATATTGGACCATCTCTGCACTGCTATAACCCCGCATGTGACCTGAAGAGTGCATTTCACCATCTGGTGTTTGCCGCCCCCCCCCAAAAAAAATCTCTGGCTCCTACTTATACATGCATCCCTGCTACTTTGTCCATTAAGCCTCTGTGACCCTGCTTTCAACTCAAACTGGAAGTTGTAGTAACCTTCTCTGAGTGTTTGATTTAGATTTGCTTTTGAGCGCTGGAGCCCAGTGTCGTACGGAAGGTATCCACAGGCATTCTGCAAGATTTCTCCCAGGATGTCAACTCCCTCTGGGCTGAGGCCAGCTTCAGCTCCACCTGGTAACCTTTTCCACATTTAGCACCAAGCTGGGCACATCCAGTGCTCCAGTAAACATTTATTAAAGTGATACTAATTTGGATGCTATCCAAAAAGTAACTGAAGTACTCAAAGGTAATGATTCTTCTCCCTTCACAGAGGTTCCAGAGAGGGCTTTCCTGAGTTGTCTAGGGACTATTCCAAAGAACCTATGATAAATTAAAAGGCTCCAGTGATTGCCTGCTTTTCCTAAGTAGTTGGTTTGTTTTTTTTTTTCTCATAGTATAATTCTCCCTCTTCATTTATCAGAATCAGTGTTCTTTCCGTTTCTTATTAACATCAGTTACTGTATTCTTGGCTAACTAGTGTATATAGAAATGGTTAAACCCAATATGTTCCATTTTCTCAACACCAAGGAAGGGAGTTTTGAGACTGAATTGCTGATTGCTAAATTATACAAACAGCAAAAATAAGACTCTTATCATCTATCCATCCATCCACTTTCAATAGCATTTACTGATTGATATATGCCAGGTGTTGTTCTGGGTACTGGAGATTTAGGGATGAATAAGAAAGTCCCTGCCTTCAAAGATCTCCCAATGCAATGGTGGGGGAACAGATCAATAAATACAAAGGCAACATGACAGGTGTCATCTTAAGAATAACGTGGACACTGGTTGGTGGAACATACTTGTAATGATGCTTGGCCCCTAAAAAAACATTATTTCATGGATTTCTTCAAATAGCTCCATTGTCTTGCAGAGGATGTAGAAGGCTGAGAATGAAACCTCGCCTCTGACATTTCCTAGCTTTGACCATCAGCAAGTCATTGAACCATCCAGAGTCTTAGCTTCCTCCTCTGGACAACAGTATCATTACAATTAATGCCTAAAAGTATCTAAATTTACTGGGAAGATCAAATGAGAGATCTCTGCAAACTCTAAAGGGCTGTAAGAATGTGAATAACTATTATTGCATTTAATACAAGACAAAGGAGAACATTTTCACCTTACAACCTCCTCTAACGGCACTCGACCCCTTCAAGAATTGATAATTTTGTATGATCTATTTAATCAAGCTTTACTTTTCTGCTTTGACTAGCCTGACATTGGGTGGCTTCCTCAGATCTCTGGTGCCCAGGTTTCAGTGCATTCTGTGAGAGAGTCACTGCCTGGCCAACTTTAGGCATCATTAGAGGCTCCACCGGAGAAAGCAATGGCACCCCACTCCAGTACTCTTGCCTGGAGAATCCCATGGACGGAGGAGCCCGGTGGGCTGCCGTCTATGGGGTCACACAGAGTCAGACACGACTGAAGTGACTTAGCAGAGGCTCCACCCCTATGGCCACCCAGCCACCTGGTTAGCACTTTGGAAGATCCGGTCGTCTTCGAGACCCCTGTTTTTCAGTCTAGTTAGAGATTAATTCATATTTTATAGCAAAAAAATAAAAATTAAAAAAATCAAGAGATGCTACATCTTCAAAAAGTAAGCTTGGATCTTGTTTGCAAAAGGTAGTAGCGATTGAGAAGGCGAGTGAAGGTGAGAGCTGGAAAGTGTGTCGGAATACCCTTTCCCACTGGCTGGCATGGGCTTGGGCGTCCTGGATGGATCCAAAGTAAATAGGCCGACAGGACATGGAGACGCATGCTTTTCTTGTGAGCCCAACAAATGTAAAGCTCCCTTAATCCACACCAAAATAAAACTGAAATGTAAGCCGACAGGAGCCCAGACCCAGCGTGACCTCTGCCACGGGGTCCCGGTATCCATCCTCCCACCTATTGAGGTCCCTGGCCGTGCAGAGATTTCACCTAAAAAAGTGCTCCCTTGTCCCGCCCTTCCCGGCTCACCCCACCCTCCCCATATTCTTTTGACATTTTTTGCCACCCAAACAGCATCCCCAAATGCCTCCTTGGGTGACATCACAGATAGCCATGGGTTGCTTCTGGTATCCCATCTGTTCCGGCAGGCCTGGCCTCCGCGAGGGCGAGATGCGAAGGGAGTGTTGAGTGGAGGCTGGGTGGGGGCGGGGTGGGGATCGGGCCTTTGAAGCTGTTTTCTTCTATCGGGCGCTGCAGCTGTCGGCGTTGGCTGCGGAAGCCCGTGATTGTCCTTGCAGCTCCCGTTGCCGGCGGTGCACTGTGCTTTGGGATATTAATTGGGCTTTCATTATGCGAACGTACCCAGAGGCTTTTGCAGTTGATTCCTATATCTATATTGATTCATAAAAAATGCCAATAAATAACAGCTCTCTCCAAGCAGCTTTGCATGTTTTGGATAATGAGTTGGTTTATGTCCCTCTCTGCCCAGCCCCCCCCCATCCCCCTTTTTCTTTTTTTTCTTTTTACCCATTACCGCATAATAGATCACAGAATCTTTAGGACAATGGACAAGCGCATTGGCTAAATCACCTTATTACAGTTCCATATAGTTGAAAAGAGGCTTAATGCTAAATTATCAGATCCCAGCTATTGTGGAAACCAAGGAAGAATAATGCTTCCAAATAACCTGGTAGTGCCTCTGTGCGCTCATTGTCCAGGGAGCTATTGGCACGCCTGCCACCGGAGCGCTCCATTGAGTCAGCAATCCCCTGAAATGAACGGGGGGGGGGGGGCAAATTCAGGCTGGGAGTGAGTCTCTTTTACTTTTTGGTATATTCGAGGTTATAGGATATTTTAGTGCCTGAGCTTTTAAAAATGTTTCACATTTGTGGGTAACTGTGGGCAAAATTGTTATTAGATTTGAAACGCCCCAAATTAGGCATGTCGCAGACGACTTCGGCACACAGAATTACCGTATATTATCCCACATAAAGTGGAGATGAAAGCAGAAATTGCACATCCGTTTCATTTCACTGAAACTTTTCAAAGGAAGGAAGGATGTTCATTAAAAGTTAACAGTGACACAGCTGTGCAGAACTCTCAGAGAAAATGTCATTGTCACGGGAGCCTGACTGTGACCAAGTATCATTCTCCATAGCAGAATGTGAGGTTCCTGTGGTCTGTTGAGCTGTTGATGGCATTGACAAAGAAGAGCAGTGGCCCCAGGAGTGTGGGGATGCAGATGGGTTTTGGAAGACCATTGTTCTAGCTTGCATGCCATAACTTTAACAGGAAGTAAATTTGATTTTGTTTCGGAAAACTAGGTAGAATCAGAGATCCTAAGGACACTCTTCCTCTTCATTTCTGGGAAGAGGGGTGGATAGCATTTCTTTATGATAAGCTATCTATGCCCCATTCTCTGTTTTTGTCTCTCTTTTTCTCCCTTCCTCTTTAAATAAAAGGCCTACGGATATTAGATGGGCAACAGTGGAAATACTAAACAAACAAAAGAAACAAACAAAAAAACCCACTGCCTACTAAAACTGAAGCTTAATAAAATTGCTGTTGCCCTGCTCCACTGCATATTGTTTCTGTGGTATTATATTTGGTTGTCTCTCATACAATCTTTGAAAAAAAAAAAACAAAAAAGAAACAGTGTAAACAACAGAGGCTTAGATAAATATGCAAAGATAACTGAGTATTCCTGCTATTAGATAAATTCCTCTTGAAGAGCTTTATGATGATTCAGTGATGGCAATGGAAATTTGGGTAGTAAAAACAATAAGTGCTAATTTTGGAGAAAACAATTCATATTTCTCATTTCCAAGAGATTTAAAAATATCCAATGTGATATTTCTCTTTGTAATTTGAAAAATGGGTTAGAGAATGAACATTTTTCCTTTTTTTCAAGATTTGAGAAATTCATCACAAATCTCTATCTGACCCAAGACTAAGAAGAAACTCAGAACCAATTTAAGAAAACCATGAAATTCCTCTTCTAAGACCATATGAAGTAATGATTATACCTTGGAACCGATATTCTGTTTCAGTTTAATCAGGAAATAACAAGACAGCCAGCAAAATTATGCAAAACCTTTATCCAACTGAGGTGTTCTGCTGAAGTTGCTATACAAATGCACCTCTATTAATTAAGGTATATTAGTAAGGATGAAAATAAGATTCCATTCAGAAGGGCACAAAGAAGATGTAATGGGCACTCACTGCCTCTCAGGGCACGCAAGATAAAACAGACAAATGGCAGATATTCAAGGGATGATGCCTTTCTGTCATTCTTACAATTTTCTCATGTTGCTCAAATCATTCATCACTAGTATATTTTTTTGTAATGGCCTTCATTTATTTAGTACTCACTATGTCCCAGGTTCCATGCAATATACTTATTTGATATAACATGAATGTTTCTCCCGCTATTATTGGAAACATCAAACATCAATGGCTCCTTATTTATTTTTGATAAGGACTTTGGAGTGGGGTATAATAGCAGAGGTATGAAAAGGACAAAGGTATTTATTCACATTTTGTAAAACCGTCTCCAGTTTTCAGCTTAATTTCTTCTTAACTAAATGTACAATTCAAGGCTTGTGGTAAGGGGATAAACTTCAGAATATCTGTGCTATTTCTTCTCCGTGAAATATTTAGTTTATCTCCTGGCCTTTTCTATTCTTTCCCTATACCATTTCCACACAATCCTGTGCCAGCTCTGTGAAAGCCTGGAAAACCAGCCCTGCAACTGGAGGAACACTTGCCAGAGTGGCCATATTTTCTGAACCTCAAATTGAGACATGTCGCCTAAAAAACAGGGGCATGTGAAAGAGAAACTGACTAAACTTTGTGAAATTTAGACCCTCCCAGAAAAACCTAGGCATGGAGTTGAGTTTCTTTTAGGAATTTCTGGGTTACAATTCAGGACCGCACGCCAGACAACCCAAAAGTCAGTAGAAACTGGAATTCTTGCTACATCCCGAGTGGATCTCTGACTAGATTCTTGTAGGCTCTGCTTCTTTAAGTTGGGCCATTTGAGAACGTTTGCTCCAGGTCACCCTCTCCTGAGTGACTATCTCAACTTCACAGGCATGAACAAACAGAGGGTCCCACAGTTTAAGGGCTGCTGATATATCCTTACAGAGCAAAGCAAGCTGTGAGAAATGAGACAGAACAGGAGTTCCTGTACATGCAAAGTCTCTGCTCCACTCAGAATCGAGCTCTTAGATCGGAATCAACTCAACAGTAACATTCTAGAAAAGTCATTCAGCCAATGTGTTTGAGAGGTGGGGATTTGATAATTTAGCCACTTGCCACATGTGGCTACTGAGTACTTGAAATGAGGCTGGTGTGAATTCATATGTGCATGAAGTGAAAATACCTGTAGGATTTCAAAGATTTAGGACACAGGGAAAAAAATGTAAAATATTTTATGTATAATATTTAAATATTGATTACATGTTGAACTAATATTTTGGAAATACATTACTGGAACTGATTTCATCTATTTCTTTTTTAAAAAGGGCTATTAGAAAAAAAATTAATGATGTGTGGCTTATGTGTAAATTCACATTTAAGGCTTGCATTATACATTTCCATTGAATGGCATTGGTCCAGATAGTTGAACGGAGAAATAGAACACAATTTCATAGGCCAACGCAACACATTTTTAGAAATTACCTTTGCTTTGCTCTTAAGTTTGCAGTTGACAATAATATGAAACTGCTGCACACACAATAAGAAAATATTTTACACGCACACTTTTGTACAGATACATTTTTGACTAGCACTGAGTCACTTTTTTCAATTACAAAATAGGCAAAGGATTTTTAGACAATTAAAATATCAGCTTGAAATACGGGCTTACAGATACATACTCTTTAGTTTTTAACTTTTACTTAGTGTTCTCAGAATCATAAAAAATGATTTTTTCTTCCAGCCCTCAAAAGATTAGTAAAATAAGTTTACTTGGATTAGATTTTTAAATTCTTTAAATACAGAAGTTATGTTCAAGTAAAAAAAAAGTCAGTGTTATACATTTGGGGAATCCAGTCACTACTCTGCAAAGAAATAAAATATTCAGCTGGAGATGTTTAAAGGTTGCATATATATTCTAGGTTTTATTGTTAGTCGTAATTCAAGAAAGTTCTTGCCTTTTAAATTAAGCAACTCGGTAAATAAATATTTAACATTTAATTTAAGCAACAGAGTATTGCCCAAATGTACTCTGTGACCAGCCAACATGCAGGCTTCAGATTCTTTCACCTGCGTGTTGAAATCGTTTTATATGACAATTTTACCTTGGTGCGTATAACAGCTAATCGGCTATAACAAACGAGTACTAGATCAAAGGCAAGAACACACATTTTTCTTCACTAGCAAGTCCTAGGATTTAAAATTTCAGTATCACCTCCGAGGCATGCTTTCATAATAAATAGTATCACGCAAATAGCAGAATGGATTATAAACAGTAGCTTTATATTTTGTTTACTTAAAATCATTTCAATTTATACTTATAATAAATACTTAATCTTTAGACATAAAATGCTTTCACACAAGGACAGGATTCTTTCTTGATAAGTAGACAGTAATGCTATTATTCCTTACTCAGAAAACTTAAAAATATGTGCATTCAGAAATGTTTTGCTATAGTACCTGCAAACCTACGTTTCTTCATGCTAAAAGAGGTCAGTCCAAGGCTAATACCAAAGGGATGGTTTTGCAGGAAAAAAGCTGCATTTTTTTTTACTTTGGAATTTTTTGTTGTTGTTTTGGCCCAACTTTGGATTGTTGGGGCATCAGGTGAGAATCTGTAAAAGCACCCATCCTTTACACGCTGGGTGATACAGAGCACAGCTGTAACTTAAGTTAAGCCATCAGCTAAGAATAAAAGCACGAGAAAGCAAACAAACCAAAACCTAAAGAAAACAACATGCTTATCACATAATAACTATTGAATAATGCAAATATTAACAGAGCAAACCAAGCAGGGGGCCTCCATCTCAGGAAGAAGAAAAGCCAGCAAGGAGAAGGCAGTGGTTGGGAAATCAAATCGGCTCTTCCTCCTCGGTAGAAAAAGTGGATCAGGACTGACATCTGCTGGCCTCACTAATGGGATGTACCCATTGAAACAGGGTCTTGGAGAACAAAACATTCTGGTGGGGTGATATTGCATCACTGGGGTAGGGAGGAGGCAATGGCTTGGCAAAGCCTTTCTAGTGAGCCACCTGCAGAGTGGCCAATCAGCGGTCTTTCCTCAGTCAGGACTAGCCTCGGTTTTTTCCTCTCTGGTATTTCACCTTCGTTTGGATCCATGAATGTCTTTTTATATCACCCCAAGAGGAGACAAAACAGTTTACACAAGTTTCAAGAAGTAGTGGTCAATTAGATAGTCAACAGAGATGACAATTTTGAGTCTTTTTCCAAAGGCTCATTGGAAGTTAAATTATTTTAAAAGGCTAAATGTTTACCCACGGCATGATAAGATTGGTGGCTTTTAGCAGTACCAAGCTAGTGTATCACCCTCTCAAGGCTTCATCAAGTCGTCGTCCCACTCTGACCTTTGTCATCCCTTCTTCCACTCTCATCATTACTCCCCTGGAATCTATCTGACTGGGAGATTTTGTCCTCATGAGGCCTTGCTTCCAGTCTCTGGAGTCTTAGATTTCTAAGCACAGTGTTATGTATCATTGGGAAATGCAAGTTTCCATTGGCTTGGAAGGCATGAGAAGCCTGGGACAGGGTCTATCTTACTCAAGTCATCTTCTGTGTGCCTAGCATTGTTCCTACTACATCGTAGTCACTCAACAAATATTGATTGCCTTACTTTAAAAGTTGAGTGTTCTATGTGCCCTCTTGTTGCTTTTAGGAATGCAGTTTCTTTTTGATGGATCTGAACAGAACTAAAGAGTCAAGTGTTTAATTAGATATGGGGCTTCCCTGGTGTCTCTGATGATAAAGAATCTGCCTGTAACGCAGGAGACCCAGGTATCATCCCTGGGTTGGGAAGACCTCCGGGAGAAGGGAATGGCTACCCACTCCAGTATTCTTGCCTAGTTTTGATTGGAAATAAGCCACGATACTGAGCACTCTGAGTCTTTCACCAGTGCTCACTTCCTTATTATTTCAGTCTCATCTCTTACGGAGGCACAGTCCTACTGCTTTTAATAGTAAAGTTAGCTCATGGGTTATAGAAATTCTTCCCCGGAAAAATCCTTAACAGGCTTTAACTCAATGATAAAAATGGGACTGGTGGGTCCAAAATCTTTCCTCCTCTACTCTTCTGTGACATGTAAAGTGTGTTGAAAGTGTATGTGACCGCTAGCATATACATGTGTGTGCCTTCTGGTGTATGTCTGCATAAGTCTCTGGACATAAACAGCTTACTTTAAATTTTTTTATAAAGCATATAGAAAAAAATGAAACCTGGAAAACTTCCCCCAAAGACAGAAGGAGGATAAAGACCGAAACTTTGACTACCGGGGAGTTTCAGAAGCATAATAATGACACACCATTTTTAAAAACACTAGCAAAAACCATTTAGCCTAGGACAAAGCTGAATCAAATTACCACCTAAAAGTGCATTTTGGAAGATGGAGGCAAAATAGTGCATGCAAAGCATTAGCTTTCAGATGAAAATTATTAGCTTATGCCAAATGTACACAAATCCCATTTTCTCTTTTCACTTTCAGTTTCTGTACTTTGTTCCCAGTTAATGCAAAAGAAGAACAAAATAGTTTCATTCTTTTTAAATATAGTTGGAGTAAAAGTTTCTCTTTTTTTTAAGATAAAAACTCCAAGTGGGTAATTCTGAGTGTTTATTCCAGTGGTTAACACTGTTATGGATTTCATAATTTATATAAATATATACATATATATTTAAAATCCTCTAAACCCCAGTCTTATTCTCAGATTTAAAAGAATAGATCTTAAAGAAAATAAAGGGCTTAAATTATTGGGTCATATCATCTCAATATTTATAACTCCAATTTCAACAGTTTTATTGAAAATATGTTAATTTATATTTTGGAAAAAATCAAAGGGGGAAATAAAAATCATCTTGCTCAAAACCTTTGCAAAGCATTTTGCTTTTTATATACCATGGTAACCTAATAAAGACACTGTCACTTGGCAGATGGCGTGGCATGTTAGCCTCAAAATAAAATACTAGATGCCAAAATAATTAACTCCAACATGTTCAGAAATTTTTAAAAAATCAAAAATTAATTTTTAAAAACATTTTTCTCTTTCCTCATGTCATCCTGGAACAAAAAGTACTCAGCTTGTTAAAAAAAACCCAAAACTCTCAGTACCTATTCAAAGACTAGTTGCAAATATGCAAATACCAAGAAGCATTTGAAATATGGAACCTGGAAAAGATCACCTGAGCTAGTATTCTCAGTCCTATTTGAGACAATTTTGTCCAACACAGAGACTCTCCACTTTCACACTGTTTGAGCAGAACATCTCTTTTGGCTTGTTCTCACAGCTTTATCCCTGCGCACCTCCCAATATATTGTCAATGGGATAAAGACTTCCCTCCGCTCTGTACTTCTGAAATATAAGCCTCTTGGCTATGAAATGGTATAGTATGGGTATGGTTGGCTCTCCAGGCCATGATGAGCCCTGCTCAAAGTAAAGTCTTGTTTCTTTAGGAAATAATAGAGTTTTAGAGGTGGCTTCAGCACATTCACACTAGGTGGCAATGCGCCTATATCCCTGTTTTAGGGTGTAAAAGAAGATGTGGGGTACCCTTTCCACTAAAATTTCTCATGCTGTTACGGAGGCTAACCTTGTTATATTGTAATTTTTTAGAATCATTCAAAATTTAAATGATGTGAGTTCTTTCCACTCTCTTCCTTTTTTTCTCATCTTTCTAACAATCTCATTCAGTCCATCACTTTTTAACCTTGTCTGCATCAGTACAAGGGCTTCCCTTGTGTCTCAGATGGTAAAGAGCCTGCCTGCAATGTGGGAGACCTGGATTTGATCCCTGGGTTGGGAAGATCCCCTGGAGGAGGGCGTGGCAACCCATTCCAGTATTCTGGAAAAATCCCATGGCGGGTCTTAGTCCATGTGGTAGCAGAGTTGAACACAACTAAGTGACTAAGCACCACACATCAGGACAAAAGAAAGTGAGAGAGAACTGCATGTCATAGCTTTCCTTGCTAAGTAATACAGAAACAAAGAAGACTTTTATCTGGAGAGGGAAGGATTAAATGTTTTTGCCCCATGTTGCCTGACTGTTTTTCTAAATATTGTCATGTAATTTCAGTGCCACCCAAAATGTCTACAAATGCAAACCTTTTTCTGCCCAAGAGATGGCATAACTCAGGTTCCCAGAAAGGAATTCTATGCTCAAGGGACACAAAGAAATTCCCGTGAGATGGACTCAAAGCCACTATCCCACTAAGCAGAAACCTCAAGGAGAACTTTCCAAATAAATGTGCCAATGGTATGAATCTCCTCGGATATACTTTTTTTTAATTTCCAGATTTAAAATCCAGTATGTCCTTTCCAAAATAGGAAACTTAGAAAATCTTAAAAATAATCTGGCAATATTTACTGGTCTTTCCTTCCACCACTGGCATTCACTTTCCTTTCTATCATGTAAATAGATGAATGCCTCTATCAGAAATCAGGCAGACACTTCTGAACTGTGAGTTTGCTACGTAATACTGAAGCTCTATTACTCTTTTTGATGTCTTTATATGTTTCACCAGTCCCTACTGGCCATCAGAAGAGCCAGGAACAGATGCACTTACAATAAGCACACTTACTGGGCCAGGGATTCTTTTAGTCAGCAAATATTTATTGAGTGACTACCAAGTACCAGACATTATTCTAGGCATCGGGATATAGTGATGAACAAGAAAGGTCCAGATGAAGGCAACCTCAAAATTCTTGATGGCTAGGAATAAAGATGATATATATATCATATATATTTGTGGCCTACTTTATTCTGTATGTATGCATTTGTGTGTATATACATATATATATCAATATATGTGTATATACTTGTATATATATACATACATACAGAATAAAGTAAGTCATTTCCTAAATTTTAAAATACTCTCTCCTGCCAGCTTGCCATTTTTGGCTGAAATTTCCATCATGGAATTGATTTCTTTGATTGAATTGATTCTCTGTATTTAAAGAATATCTCATCCTAGGAGCTATAGTTGGGGGCAGGATCTGTTGTTCACTCTATGATGTAAAAATGGAGAGTTGTTTTCCTTGTCTTTTTTTCTGTAATAAGCGAGTTGCTACATGATCTAAGCTCAACCTCTAAGCTAACCTCTGATGTGTTTGCTCTGGCTTTGATTTGGGAGCTAGTGAGTTAACTAGGAACACACAGAACCCATTCTGCGTGTGGAAGGTGTAAAAATAGCAGCAACATTGTCCTTTTATGGGCATCCATGTACTAATGACAGCATCCTCCTTTGATGCTGGAGGCATTGGTGGTAAAGCTTCAATGTCCAGCTTTAGCAGCAATAGCTATGGCTCCCTCGCTTGTCTTCTGTTTGCCATGATTTTGGCAGTGGTTCTAGTGTACAGGAAAGACTCCTTGTAGTATTTTATCCATTTATCCATTCCTCCTCAGCATACAGCTGGACTCCATCTTTCAGTCTCCTTTCTGAGCTAGGTGTAACCTTATTACTAAGTTTTGGCTCATAGTTAAAGTGAAAGTTGCTCAGTCATGTCCAACTCTTTGCGACACCATGGACTGTCCAGGCCAGAGTACTGGACTGGGTATCTGCTCCCTTCTGCAGGGGATTTTCCCAATCCAGGGATCAAATAAAAGGTTGCTGTCAGAAGAAAGATGCTACTTCCAAGGTGAATCCATGAAACCTCCCACCAGATCCTTTATAATCTCTCTGCTTCCATCTGTTAACTGACTGACAATGCCCAGAATAACCTCGGCATAACCAGAATAACCAGATTATCACATGTTGAATATGGCACAGCCTCCATCAGCCTGGGTCCCCAGATGACTGCAGGGAGTAGATTTTAGCAAATATGAAGCTTCTATTATATTATGCCATTATGATAGTAGGATTTATCTTTATAGCAACTAAATTTTCCTAACTAATGTACACATTTGTACCCGAAGTGTAGTGTTTCCATAACAAAAATCTAAATTCATGATTTGGGGTAAGCAATGAGGATGTGAGTGGCAAGGAAACTCGCTTTGGAGGCTGGAAAGATGAAGATCTATGTTATACAGTAGAAAAAGCTTTGATAAAACTATTTCTTGATATAAGTCAGAAGACAAGTCATGTGTATGTTGATTCTTTAGCTCTAGGGGAAAGGGTTGGAAAGCAGAATGTTAGTAGCAATTTGCAAAAGAGTGGATGAACTCAGGCAAGAATTGGCTTGCTTTCAAACGAAAATGAAACTGAATGTCAGAAACTAGAGGTGTTGAAAAGTTGGAAAAATTGACTGCTTCCAAAATTCAAACAGTAAGAAATCAGACTGAATAAGACTCAGCCCTGCAGCTAAGATCCAATCAAGGGTGTGGTCTTCCTATCTAAGCTGGTAGATGGAAAGAGTCATAGGCACTGGGAAGCAAAACCATAAATCAGGCTTGAGAATTATGACCAGGAAAGAACTTTGGGTACAGTTACTCACACATGAAACTGATTGGAAGCAAACAGATTAGAAGTCTACTAGGTTTTTGATGGAATTATACTGCCAAAGAAACCATGAACTTGGACTAAAATAAGCCTTTGAGTATCAAAATAAATTTTGCGCCTCTAAATTTATTAGCAATGTATGAGCTTTGAAAGCTACACAGCCTCCAAGGAGGATATACTTTCTTCCAAATTCATCAGAAGTGGCCAAAGAGGAAGAGAACAAAGAAGAAACTTACTGATGGTGGAGCAAGGAGTCATGAAGAACAATGGATGAGAGAGTTTCTCTCAGGAAGCAGATCTAGAGTTTATTCTAGAAGCTTTCCTTACTCATTCCCAGGGGTAGGGTTTTCAGGAAGTCTGCCCATTAGCATTCAACATCTTTATGTACCAGTGATCACTGACTATCTTCTCTTTTCCACAAGGGTGGGTTTGCTACAATTATTTTTGTTCTTGTTCTATCATTGTGTATCAGATGCTTTGGTAGGAGGCAGTAGGTAATTTGTTCTTCTAGGAAGAGGAAGCTGAACCATGATGAGCCATGAGCCTGAACCTGATGGAAAATACTGAGCATCCTTAGAGAATCTGAGCTTTGAGCAAATTCAGTGACAGTTCATGGCAAATAGATGGGGAAACAATGGAGACAGCGACAAACTTTATTTTCTTGGGCTCCAAAATCACTGTGGACAGTAATCAAGCCATGAAATTAAAAGATACTTGCTCCTTGGAAGAAAAGCTATGACAAACCTAGACAGTGTATTAAAAAGCAGAGACATCATTTTTCTGACAAAGGTCTGTATAGTTAAAGCTATGGTTTTTCCAGTAGTCATGTATGGATGTGAGAGTTGGACCATAAAGAAGGCTGAGCACCAAAGAACGGATGCTTTTGAACTGTAGTGTTGGAGAAGACTCTTGAAAGTCCCTTGGATTACAAGGAGATCTGATCAGTCTATCCTAAAAAAAATCAGTCCTCAATATTCATTGGAAGGACTAATACTGAAACTGAAGCTCCAATACTTTGGCCACCTGATGTGAAGAGCCAACTCATTGGAAAAAACCCTCATGCTGGGAAAGATTGAGAGCAGGAGGAGATGGAGGCAACAGAGGATGAGACGGTTGGTTGGATGACATCACTGACTCAATGGACATGAGTTTGAGCAAACGCCAGGAGATCGTGAAGGACAGGGAAGCCTGGTGTGCTGCACTCCATGGGGTCGCAAAGAGTTGGACACAGCTGAGCAACTGAACAAAAACAACAGTGACAGTATTTGAAGTTACCTTTCTCAGGGAGGAGAGGATTGTATTCTCTTTGTGGGAAGAAGCATGGCATATATATTTGGTGATAAGAAGATGGGCTGGAACAGAGATCGACTAGCTGTTCCTCTTTCTTCCTGGGCCCCAGCTGGACTATATTCCCTGACCTCTCTTACTGTTAAGGGGGCTTCCCAGGTGGCTCAGTGGTAAAGAATCCACTTGCCAATGCAAAAGTCACAGGAGATGCCAGTTGGATCCCAGGATCAGGAAGATCCCGGGAGGAGGAAATGGCAACGCACTCCAATATTCATGCCTGCAGAATCTCATGAACAGAGAAGCCTGGTGGGCTACAGTCCATGGGGTTGCAAACAGTCAGATATGATTAAGCTCACACACACTTACAGTTAAGTTTGGTCATGTGACTGAGTTCTGACCACTAATATGAGAGCAAAAGTGATGGATGCTGCTTCCAGTCTTGGCCTATAAAAACTTCACACCTGGATCTCCATTCCTTCTTTTCTCCCATTTACTGGCAAAATGTTGAAGCTCAAGGTGATCTTGAGAGTCAGGTGTGGAAATTGTTAAGGCTCTCAGCAACTCAGAGTCCTTAGTGATCGCATGGAGCGAGGCCTCATCTTCTTTCCTTTAAACATCAACTGAAATTTGCATGAGAAATATAGCATCTTGTCTTAAACCATTGAAATTTTACAGTTTATCTATTAATATTGATAGTCTGTCAGTATTGTAACTGATATACCAGTTGCTGCCTTATCGTTTTTCCTGCACATTTTCTAAGCCTGGTGTGGTCTTGGCCATCCTGTGAGCCTCTAAATATCCTTCCAATTTATTTTTTATTTGTCACTCAGAATTGATTTTTCTTGTTTACAACTAAAATCTTTGATTGGTAGATTAGTGAAAAGTTAAATAGTGGCCTTTGCAAAATGGCTGACACCTAACCATTTTACAAATGTTAAATTTCCCTTTGATTTAACTGGAAAGATCAGTTTAAAGCTTCTATTTTGTGAGTCAATATTAGAACCTATAACAGAGTCAGATAATATATCAATGAAATAAAATTGTCTCTGATCCACTGACCAGCTGTTTAGCAATGCTTTGAGGAAAATGTTATATGTTATTGGTAAATTGTGATGAGATGGGGAGAGGAAGTCTCCAGTGTTGCTGGGTTGGGGAAGACCTGATGACTATTTAATCAGGAGCACGCCCTTGCTCAACTCAGGGGCTGAACTCAGGTTGGAACGAACATGAAAAGGAATCAGACGAAAAGCAACTTTGTCCACTTAATTTTTCCCAAGAGGATCATTAGTTATAAATAACATATAAAATCCAGATAGTGCATAATAAAAATTCAGAGCCTTCTCAAGATGGGAAGTGACTAGTGTTACTTGAGAATGAAACTTGATACCCAGAAACCACACTAGGCTGTAGAACATTTACAAAGGAAAAGAAAAAGCCCTCAGTTACTATGGTGTAAGTTTGTCTCCACAGGAAAATTTTAACAAGAAAAATACGCCTGAAGGTAGGTAGAATTATACATTTATGGTTATATTTCAGACCATAAGGTTTAGTTAGTTTCACTCCTGGTTGCAAGGAATAGCCAATTACATTAGTTCAAGTAATTAAGGCTTATTATAAAGATTTACATGATAACTAGGGATATGGAATTTTCCAGAAATCCAAGAATGAGAGCCACAGAAGCTAAATTTCATAGATCTAGAACTATGAGATCATTCAGAATCTTAGTTTATCTCTAAAGACCTCTGAAACCTGATTCGGTATATCTTTCTAATTCTAAACCATGAACATATTTCAGCTACTTTTTATATCTTCCTTGCCATCAACTATGACTGATTTATTCCATATTTCTTTGTCCTCTCCCTAGGGTATAGTTTTCTTCTTCAGGGCTCAATATCATGGCTTGAGTTCCAGCCATCACATCCAAGATTCAGAGATCAGGATAGAAGAGGAAATAAAAAAGAAAAGGGCAAAAAGAATGTTCCAACTGTCATTGCAAATTCCTGGAAGCTACTATATAATACTTTTGTTTATATTGTCTTCATCAGAATTTATTTATGGTAGGTTGACAAGTCTAATATTAATATTAGATGATCGTGAATCCAACAAAAATCAGATTTTTTATTCATGTAGGAAAAGAACATAATTGATTTTAAGAGGTGAGGAAACAAATGAGAATCGAAGAGGGAATAACAGCCCTTAGAATTGTAGTTTATTTTATTTAACAAACACTGAAGTAGTACGAAGAGTTGACTCATTGGAAAAGACTCTGATGCTGGGAGGGATTGGGGGCAGGAGGAGAAGGGGACGACAGAGGATGAGATGGCTGGATGGCATCACTGACTCCATGGACGTGAGTCTGGGTGAACTCTGGGAGTTGGTGATGGACAGGGAGGCCTGGCATGCTGCGATTCATGGGGTCGCGAAGAGTCGGACACAACTGAGCGACTGAACTGAACTGAACTGAAGTAGTACTTATTAGGTTTCAGGCACTCTTCCAAAATGCTTTACAAATATCAACTCTTTCAATCCTCATGGCAACCCTATGAAGTAGGTGCTGTATTATCTCTGCTTTACAGATGATGAGACTAAGACACAAAGAAGTTAAATAACATGCCCAGGTCACCTGTTAGATAGCAAAACCTGGCTTTAAACCAACTCAGTCTGACTCAAGTACTTCCACAAACTTGGGATTAATAGAAGGATGCTACTAGCAATATGCTGGTAAATATTTAACTACTGGCTCTCTGATGGGGAAAAATCCCTGATTTATAGTGTTGGCTGTTATCCATGGTGCAAATACTCTCATCATAGATAAACAACCTCAAGAACATAGATAATAGCAAAATGTAGCCAAATAATTAGGAAGTGGTGAGCTATGGTATTTATTAATGTTTTCTTTTTAATGTAATTGATTTAATTGTAAGCTTTATCACTTAATTTTTTAACACTGGCTATGTTTAATCATATGTTCACAAATTTTGTGAAAATCTAACAACTGGCTCTTATGAGCAAGTGCAAGTCACCTTCAGCATAGTTTTGCTCTGAAGATTGTAGTGACAGAAAGTCAGGAGTCAGAGAAAACAAAGAGGATAACAAAGAGAAAAAAAAGAGAGAGGGTGTGGATATTCCTGAGTCCTCAGGTAGATGCTGCGCTTGCCCTACTAGAGGCATCCATCCATCCTGATGCAGCCATTTGGACATAGAGCAGCTTCCACTTTCTTGAATGCAAGATCTCTTCTCTGCTCTGCGGCCTCGAATACTTAGCTCATCCTGATTCAGACTCAGAGCACAGATGCACACAGAAAATTACAAATTTAAAGTCGAGTCTCATTACTTTTCTTATCTTTTCTGTTGGTATAGGCAATATCAGTTTTAAAGATAATCCAGTCTTTGGGACTAGTCTTTTGTTAGAGTTCTGTTATCTTGTACACCTTGCAAATGTCAGCAGTTTTTACCAGACCTCTGATCCTTAAAAAAATGTTGATTAGTGATAAGTAAAAAGTAATGTAAATGTCTGAGATGTAAATGAGATGTCTGTTTCCATTTTGACAGTTTATAAAAATGAGCAAAAATTTTAAGATGCTATTCATTTAGAAATGTAAACATCCCTGACCTTCTATTACTTATCACAAAGTCACTGTTAAATGAAGACAAAAATAGGTTTTAGTGAATACATATTACTGGATATTAGCAATTTTCAAAGATAGTTATGAGTACTGGTTCTTAGACTCTCTTGGTCTCAACAATATCCATATTTATGATCTACCTGTTGTTGTTGTCAAGTCACTAAGTCATGTCCAACTCTTTGTGACCCCATGGACTGCAAGATGCTAGGCTTCCCTGCCCTTCACTATCTTCCAGAGCTTGCTCAAATTCATGTCCATTGAGCTGGTGATGCTATCCAACAATTTCATCCTCTGTTACCTCCTTCTCCTCCTGCCTTCAATCTTTCCTTGCATCAGGGTCTTTTCCAATGAGTCAGTTCTTCACATCAGGGAGCCAAAGTATTGGAGCTTCAACTTTAGCATCAGTCCTTCCAATGAATATTTAGGGTTGATTTCCTTTAGGATTGACTGGTTTGATCTCCTTGTAGTCCAAGGGTCTCTCAAGAGTCTTCTCCAACACCACAGTTCAAAAGCATCAATTCTTTGGTGCTCAGCCTTCTTTATAGTCCAACTCTCACATCGTACAGGACTACTGCAAAAATCATAGCTTTGACTATCGGGACCTTTGTCGGCAAAGTGATGCCTCTGCTTTTTAATACTCTGTCTGGGTTTCTAATAGCCTTCTTTCCAAGGAATGATAGAAGGATTAGTTCAGTTCAGTTGCTCAGTCGTGTCCGACTCTTTGCAACCCCATGGACTGCAGCAGGCCAGGCTTCCCTGTCCATCACCAACTCCCAGAGCTTGCTCAAACTCTTGTTCATTGAGTCAGTGATGCCATCCAACCATCTCATCCTCTGTCACCCCCTTCTCCTCCTGCCCTCAATCTTTCCTGGTATCAGGGTCTTTTCCAATGAGTCAATTCTTCACATGAGGGGGAGTTTCAGCTTCAGCATCAGTCCTTCCAATGAATATTGAGGACTGATTTCCTTTAGGATTGACTAGTTTGATCTCCTTGCAATCCAAGGGACTCTCAAGAGTCTTCTCCAACACTACAGTTCAAAAACATCAGTTCATCAGTGCTCAGTTTTCTTTATAGTCCAACTCTCACTTCCATACATGACCACTGGAAAAACCATAGCTTTGACTAGGTGTACTTTTGTACTGGGTCTCAAATTTTATCCCTCCTTGTGATCTTGGTTTCTGTTAGTGGCCTTTCCCAAAGCTCCTAGACTGCTGTGGTGGTCAGCCTCTATAATGTCCCCCCAAAACCCCCTCCTGGTACTTATGGTTTGTATAATTCCCTCTTACATTGTGTCAGAGTTGATCTGTGACCAGTAGAATATAGCAGAAGTGATGGTAAGACATTTTCTGCTGTTAGGTTATAAAAACACTCTAGCTCCTGGTTCTCCCTCAGATCACTGATTCTGGGGGAGGATGGCAGCCTGAGGAAGAGGCCCACATGTGAGGAATTGATGCCAACAGCCCTGTGAGTGAGCTTTCTTGGGAGAGGATCCTTCAGCCCCAGTCAAGCCCTCAGATGAGTTCCGCACTGGCTGACATCTTAACAGCAATCTCATTATTGTGTCTGAGCCTAAATTACCCAGCTAAGCCACTCCTTGATTTTTTTACTCTCAGAATCTATATGAAATAATAAATATTTGCTATTTTAAGTTGTCAAGTTTGGTGTGATTTGTTATGTAGCAGTAAATAAGTAATGTAAGGGCTTAGGTTATCTTTCCCTGCATATGTGTGTGTGTGTGTGTGTGTGTGTGTGTGTGTGTGTGACTTAGTCATGTCTGACTCTTTGCGATGCTATGGCTGTAGCCCACCAGCCCCCTCTGTCCATGGGATTCTCCAGGCAAGAATACTGGCGTGGGTTGCCATTCCTTTTTCCAAGGGATCCTCTCGACCCAGGGATCAAGCCTGGTCTCCTGCACTTAAGGAAGATTCTTTATGGTCTCAGCCACCAGAGAAGCCCATCTTTCCTTATGGTCCCAGATAATTTATTACCAAGATTGCAATCACTCATTCATGTGTCTGACTCCTCCCTGAACCTTTTCTGCTTTGAGGAAAGGAATTTGGTTGACTATTGAATCTCTATACCTAGAATAGTGCTTCACACAATAGGTCTCAATAAATGTCATGGAAGAAATGAACAATATGAAATGAGATAATAGACATGGTTTCAGACCACACCAGGATTACTGCTAGCTAAAGAGTGAGTCAGCACAGGGCAAGTTGGGTTATTCTCTTGAAGTGTGCGAAATTCACGCTGAACATTCATTTCCTTTCTTCTGTTTTCACTGGCCTCCCTACCATCCTCCCATATAACTCACAAGTCAAGTTCTATCTTTTGTCACCAGTCATAGATCTTGGAGTGGTAATCTGGGGTCTAAGGAAGGAGCAGGATTCAGGAGAAAATTACTGCCATAGTGGGTTTCTCCCAACTCTAAGTGAGAAGGAAGAGTGTCTACAATTCTCCAGACTTGGTAGACACTACCTAGAGGCAACTGCTCAGGATATGGGATATAGCATGAAACTAGACCAAGGGACAAGACAGAAGTAAGGGTGGGACATGCGGCTTTTAGATTTTATTTTTAATTTAGGAACTTTTAAAATTGCTTGTTAAGAAGAGGCGTAAAGTTCAGTTGCTGCTCCAAGTGGTGTGGTGTCTGGTTACAAATGTTCTAGGACTGGCACTTCTATTTCAAGACCCAGCGCTGCTCACTCTAGGACAGCCATGCCACAGACCACCCCTCCCCTTTCCCTTAGACCATACCTCTCTAACTGGCAGAGTACACGTGGCGGGAGGTTCTCAAAGAACCCCTGAATGGCTCTGAACAGCCGATTATCATCAAGGCAGTAGTTCTCAGAATCTGTCGATAAAGTCTCAAGGAAACATTATGAAAATTCCAAAAAGCCTTTATTTCGAAAGGACTAAATCTCCAGTGGAGTGCGTGATAACAGAGATCCCATGTTAAGGCGGGTGGAACCTTCTCGGTTTGCTGAAAAACCACATCATCTGGGGAAAACACAATCAGGCACATTTAAATACCTTCTACTTTATCTTTTCACATACTCAAGAATGTGGGGGAAAGGATGACCCATCTTGTTATCATTTCCCATGTAGAACTTTTTTGGGGAGAAATATAAAGCATTCAGCTTGGTATTGTGTGCAGAGTCCTGAGCATGGAGCTGGATGGTTTGATTTAAAATCTTTCATCTGTTATTTCTATTTGTTTAACCACAGGCAGTTAGCTTTTCTGAATCTCAGTTTTTTTAACCTGTAAAGTGAAAACACTAGTAATTACCCCCAGCACTCACTAAAAACATGTTAGCTGAATCTGAATAGGTTTCTCAAGGCCAAAAGAAATAAAAAAACTGCAAGTGGAACTTGGAAATGCTTGATTAAATCTAAGGCCTGGAGAAAAAAGTAAATCATAGGATGCCTACCCACTTAGGATGTTGTGCAGCTATTTCCAAAGGTAATTTAATATCATTGCAGGATGCATAAAAACAGCATGACCCACGAGAGCCACAAAATGGTACTTCCATTGACCATGTCAAGCTCAGTCTTTTGTTTCTACAATTTCAAAAAAATATTAATAAAATTGAGAATACGTTGGTAAAAGCCACTAAAATAGAGATAGCATTGCAAATGTCTTGCCAGAGTTAATAGGCCTAAAATCCTATTTGGTCCAAGAGTCTGAGCGTCTACTGTTTCCAATCTTACAGAAGTACTGTTCACTTCTGTCTACTTGGCAACTACTATCATCATTAGGAAAAATACCTCTATGTCGAATGCACACAGGCCCTCTCAGAAGTCTAAAAAGGCCCATGCCATGTCCAGGTTTCAAAATGGCTAGACATCATTCTAAAAATGAAGATACATGGAAGCCTAATTGGATATCAGCTGGCAAAAATAATTGTTTGCCTTCTGGGCTCCCTGTCCTTTTTATTTTTCTCAAATAAAGAGGTGACTTGATAATTTTACTCCTGGGTGCCTCTGTTTCCTCATCTGTAAAATGGGGTTTTCATCTTCTAGGACAGTTAAGAGAGTTAAATGAATTGATTTATATAAACACTCAAAGTGTGACTGCTATATATATATATGTATATATATAGTACATGCTACATAAATGAGAGCTGTTATTCTAATGATCACTATTAATTTGTAACAGAAATGGCTTTTATGCAAATATTAGGGATGATTTCAAACACCTTCTCATCCACTACACTCCAAAATATTTACAAGGATATAAATACTAGGTCCCCTTTGATCCTGGCCCCTCAAGGCTAAATGTTTCTCTGGAGGCCTTCTCTCATCAGCCTTGTATAGCTCTCCCTACACACTGCCAGGTAAGTAAAATCAGGTGGTCTTTTCATTCATTTTCTATTGCTGAGTAATAAGTTACCATGAAGTTACTGGCTTAAAAGAATACATACTTGTTATCCCACAGTTCATGTGGGCAGGACTCTGAGCACAGCTTGCATTGATCCTCTGCTTAGGGTCCCCCAAGGCTGCAATCAAGTCTCACGGGAAGGCTTGACCAGGGAAGAATCTGCTTCCAAGCTCATTTAGATTGTTGACAGAATTCATTTTCCCAAATTGTAGGACTGAGGGCCCTAGTTTCTTGCTGACTGTTGCCTGGAGACTGCCCTCAAGTCCTCAAGGGCACCCATGTTTTTTTGCCACATGGACTTCACTAAACGAGCAAGCTGAGTCTCTGGGCCCATGATCGCTAGGCAGCTGGGGTCTCATAAGACACGACGTGGTCATGTGAATGACATGCCACCAGCTTAACTATATTCTGTTGGTGAGAAGACAGTCACAGGCCCTGCCTGCACTCAAAGGGAGTTGATTATACACAGCGTGGACGTGAGGAGGCCACCTCAGAGGTTTTCCATCACTGCCACAGAGAAGAAAGGCCTTGCCCAACTTCCATTTAGATTCTCCAATTCATTTTCTGTTCCAACCACAGAGGTCAGGCAAGGTTTTATAGTCTGTTAATTAGAGGGATGAAACATAGGGAAGGCGAGGGAAAGTAGAAAGAATTGAGTTTAAGAAAAGGTCAAAGAAGAGACAGTTACTCTCTCCATGTAAACTGTGGAAGTGGTGATGACAATGTCCAAAAACAACTCCTTAAATTCTCCGAGTCCCTCCAAGATGGCTTTGGGGAAGACAGTCTGAGCAGACGGGTACCTGAAGTATTTGAAGTCCAGGCCTAATTTAGCCATCCTTGGACCTACAGATTGGAATCATAAGAATGGAAACTGGCCCATGACCATGAGCAAAACAATTTGCCATTTGGATTAATGAGAAGATACCTTTGACTTTCTTTAAATCCTTAAAGGATTATTTTCAAGATGGTGTGTGTGTGTGTGTGTGTGTGTTAAGTTGCTTCAGTTGTGTTGGACTCTTTGTGACGATATGGACCGTAGCCTGCCAGGTTCCTCTGTCCATGGGATTCCCTAGGTAAGAATACTGGAGTCGGTTGCCATGCCCCTCTTCAGGGGATCTTCCCAACCCAGGAATCAAACCCGAGTCTCTTATGTCTCCTGCATTGGTAGGAGGTTTTACCACTAGTGCCAACTGGGAAGCCCTATTATCAAGATACCACCCAATTATTCTCTATATCTTCTGAGAAGGGAATAGGGAGAAATGGGCTCAAATTTCAGCAAGAAATTTATGTAGATCTAAGGAAAAAAGTCTTAACAGTAATGATGATTAATCACTGAAAACAGGCTATAAAAAATGCTATAAAATATCTGTCCTCTGAGTTGAAAAAAATAGGCTAGACACCTATCTAGATGGTGGTCCAAATTCAGTGAAGGAGATGGTCCAGACCTTTCCTTATGCACATAGTAACACCTCAAAAATAAACACTTCGTAATGCCTTAGTCATTACAGGATGCTATAAACTAGACTGAGTGGCTTATAAAGAACAGAAATTTATTTCTCAGTTTTGAAGGCTTGAAAGTCCAAGATCAAGGTGTTGGCAGATTCGGTGTCTGGTTAGAGCTTGATTCTTAGTTCACAGTGGCTACCTTCTCCTTATGTCCTCACAGGGCTAAGGGGCAAGAGAGCTTTCTGGGGTTTCTTTTTTAAGGGCATTAATCTCACGCATGTGGGCTCCACCTTCATGACCTAATCATCTCCCAATGGCCATACCTCCCAACACCATCACATTGGAAGTTAGGTTTCAACATGTGAATTTACAGGGAAACATTTAGTCGACAGCAATTAAATATAATGAAAATGGTTTGTTGTTGGTTATGATCAATCCACTAGCAGTATTTTTAAAACTGAGATCCTTGGATAACCTGTGTCAATTTCACCTGAGTTATTGTTTAAAAAGCCAATTCCCAGGTTCATCTGTGGATGTAATGGATTAAAAATCTCTTGAGGTGGAGCCTGGGCATTGGCTTTTTAAACAAGTACCCCAGGAAGTGTTCATACAAATTGAAGCTTGTGAACCAGTGTAAATGAAATACAATTCATATCTGAACTTGAATTCCTTCATTCCAATCTTCCAATCTCATCCTTATACCACCCCCCCAACCCTGAATTTCAAATGCACAAATATTGTCTCCTTTGAGCAGCCAGAAAGCACCCTGGATCCCCCTGACTTCCATCCCAGATACGGTCAAGCAACCAGACTACATGGATATATTCAATGCTGCTGCCATGCTGGTTCCCCAGGGAAATTACATAATAGGTTTCTGGCACATATCACAGTTACTAGAGTTACAAATGAACCTCCATCCCATCTCTCCAGGAGACCTACGTTCTGAGCAAAACCACAACAATATGCCTGCTGCCTAGACCTCAGGGTGGGGGAGTAGGGGCATGCTTGGAAAAGTGTGTGTGGTTTGCTGCGTGGAAACAGGGTACACCATCCTACCCACGCAGAGCTGTAGTCTGAAGTGTGTCTCTACAGACTCTACTTGAATTTTTGCAGGACCCTATTAGGTTCCCCAGGAGAGTGCTCATATGAAGTCCAAGAAATCTGAGGAAAATGTGGAGCTTACATGATGGACTAATTTCATTTCAATAAAATTCCCATATTACATTCAATGCGCTGGGCTTTATTAAGTTTTGTCATAAACGCTGGGAACACTTCCAAATTTAGGCTTGCACAATTATTTTTATTGGTGCGTTAACTAAAAATGGTATATGCATAAGTCAGAGTGTACATTTGACTTCATCTGGGGAGCTGAAATGAGCTTTAGTTTGATTTATAGTTATTTTACCCCTGTAAATGAGATACAGGAAATCGGGGTTAGGGTTTCTGATCACAGCATTCCTAAACCCTCTGCCGGTTCCATCCACAGCTCTGCTATGTATCTAATGAATTTAAATTCCAAGTGTCTATCGGCAACCCACAAAGTCACCAAACAAAGAGGCTGGCTTGTTTTCAGACCCAGAGCCATCCAAACTGGTTCAAAAAAATAGAGGTTTGTTGCACTAAAGTGAGACTGGGGAGCTCTCGGTGCTTTGAAAGTTTTTAATTGCTATGGAAAAAATCCTTTCAAAGATTTTTCCCTTAACATGGGCCCCTTGGAAACTTTTCATAGGGGAACTGTAAAATATTTATACAGCTAGCAGCACTGTTGAAAAAAAAAAAAAAGGCAAGCAAGAAAGAAACAGTGCTGAATGAGCAGCAGACTTGAAGTGAGCCCTGCAGATTCAGGGTGTCCAGGGAGGGGAGGTTCCTGGGATTTCAACCCCCTGGGAAATAGAATTAATCCCTTCCAGTTAGGCCCACAGACAGGGTCGACAGGAGAAGGCCTTCTGTTTAGTTTAAAGCTCTGCCAGTGCCATTTTGAAACGTTTTGTCTTGCAACAAGGAGCCCTACATTCTCATTTTGCACCCAGTCCTGCACATGTCCAGCCTGGTCCGGCTCACAGAACTCCCCCAAGACTTCTGTTTTCAGGTATGTCAGTATTGATGTCCCTTCTCTTTTCTGTTGGCTTCTCTCTTGCTTTTCCTTTTTTGCAGGAATCTGTGATTGGGACCCGCCCCCATGCCCGTCCTCAGTGGCATCAGCCCCACTTCCCATTGGTTCGTCAGGCTGGCATACATTGTGCCTGCGCCTCTTTGTCACCCCAGGGCATAGGAGGTGAACCATCCATATTGAGAGTTTCTAAAAAACATGGCATGGTCTTTGTGACTAGACCAAAAACTGGAGAATTTTAGAGTTGAAAGGAACTATGGTGATCTCATTTTATAGAGTAAATTTAGTCCTGGAGAGAGGAAGGAAATTAGCCAAGGCTACTTTGTTTGTGAATATCAGGATAGGGACATGGCTAGCTCATTCTACCACATCTGTAAAAAGGGGTTAGCATGGACAGAGTCTCCAAACAGCCCCCAAACTCCTGCCAACTCCTGCTTCAGTATTTTCTCAACACTTTGATCAACAATGACATGATTAAAGAGAAGGCTGAAGAGATAATCACTTTCTTCACATCAACCTCTCAAATAATTTTACTTCCTCCCCCACACACTTTATCTTTTACTGGTAAGGATATTTCATAGTTAAAAAAAAAAAAAAAGCCAACAGATGTAAATTGCATGACCTCTTCATGGCTCCAGCCTACCCATCAGTGCTGACAACCAAGTAACCAAGGGAAAAGGACAAGAAGAATCCAAGAGCTCAAAAAAATCCACCAAGTAGATAATTAACATCAGAGAAATCAAGATTTGGCTACATTACAGTAGCTAAAGTACTAAGGGGCAAGATGAGCTATGGTCCTGAAAGTTTCTAACAGAGGAGAATGGGTTACAGAATTACCACAATCTCGTCCATCAGAAGGGACTCTCTCGTCTCAAGGCTGACTTAATTGCCATAATTCAATTAACATACTTCCACTAATTATATATAAGCTTTTAAATGACAGTTCAACAGTAGCACCACTGAAAGTAAGCCATTTTTTTTCATTTTTAACTTAATCTTAAATTAATTATAAGTAAATTGCATTGATTCCTTTTTCACATCCTGCCTTTAACTGTTTTGTTGCAGAACTAGCACGTAATTTAAAACCTCTAGGTCTTATGTAAGAGGCATTTAATACCACGTGAAGTAATTGTGGTATTCATAAATAAAGAGAGGCAAGCTTTTTCCTTTCTCCCTCCCTCCCTCCCTTTTTCTCTATAGATGACAGTTCTAACCAAATGCTAAATGAGATAATAACAATCACACCAATGGAAAGAGCATGTACTTAGCAAATTCTTGACCTAGAAACAGTATTTTATACATGTCAAGAAATATTTGTTAAATTAATATCAATTACTTTGGCCACCTCATGCGAAGAGTTGACTCATTGGAAAAGACTCTGATGCTGGGAGGGATTGGGGGCAAGAGGAGAAGGGGACGACAGAGGATGAGATGGCTGGATGGCATCACTGACTCAATGGATGTGAGTCTTGGTGAACTCCGGGAGTTGGTGATGGACAGGGAGGCCTGGCATGCTGTGATTCATGGGGTGGCAAAGAGTCGGACATGACTGAGCGACTGATCTGATCTGATCTGATCTGATTGGATAAGATGCTTTGGGCATGATAGAAAAAAGTTGAAAAAGCATCAAATCCCTAGTTCCTGATCTCAAAAGCATAAGCATTCTTTCAGGGAACAATATGTAAGTATATGAACATGACAGGTCATTCAAAACCTAGTTGAAAATTCATACACTAAAGGAGTCCATAGCATATAGTATGTAATAAAAATATAAAAGGAATGCATTGGATGCTAAGAGGAATACCTAGTATACAATATAAAAATGGTAAATCAGATTACCTTTTCCACTGAGGAAGATAAGAAGATGGGTTATCAATATGAGTTATCATATCTACATACAAATGAGAGTTGACAAATGCAAATTACTTGCTAGAAATCGGTGGACAGTGGATGTATCACAGTTAGAGACATTTTAACAAAGCAAAGAATGCCATACTAGGATTGCTGCTGCTGCTGCTGCTGCTGCTGCTGCTGCTAAGTCACTTCAGTCATGTCCGACTCTGTGCGACCCCATAGACAGCAGCCCAACAGGCTCCCCCACCCCTGGGATTCTCCAGGCAAGAACACTGGAGCGGGTTCATTTCCTTCTCCAATGCATGAAAGTGAAAAGTGAAAGTGAAGTCGCTCAGTCATGTCCGACTCTTCACGACCCCATGGACTGCAGCCTACCAGGCTCCTCCATCCATGGGATTTTCCAGGCAAGAGTACTGGAGTGGGTTGCCATTTCCTTCTCCAATGGATGAAAGTGAAAAGTGAAAGTGAAGTCGCTCAGTCGTGTCCAACTCTTCGCAACCCCATGGACTGCAGCCCACCAGGCTTCTCCATCCATGGGATTTACTGGAGTGGGGTGCCATCGCCTTCTCCGATACTAGGATTGAGCAGGTGCTAATTTGAGCAGAAGCACAGATTCATTCCTTAAAAATAATTTTTATCAGAGTTTAGTTGCCTCACAATGTTGTATTAGTTTTTATTGCACAAAAGAGTGAATTAGCTATACATACACATATATTCCCTCTTTAGATTCACTTTTTAAAAAAATATTTTTTATTGAAGTATAATTTGATTTACAATGCTGTGTTAGTTTCAGGCTTACAGCAAAGTGATTCAGTTATATATATATGTGTGTGTGCATGTGTGTGTGTATATATACATATATATGTATACCTGTATATATAGTTTTGGGCTTCCTTGATGGCTCAGGCAATAAAGAATCCACCTTCAGTGCGGGAGACCTGGGTTTGATCCCTGGGTTGGGAAGATCCTCTGGAGAAGGGAATAGCAACCTACTCCAGTATTCGTGCTCAGCGAATCCCATGAACAGAAGAGCTTGGTGGGCTACAGTCCATAGGGTCGCAGAGTCGGATATAACTGAGTGACTAACACTAGATATAGTTCTAGCACAGATTCCTTGTGAGATACCTTTAGAGTTGACTTCCAACAAAAGTATATATTCTTTACACCAAACTATACTCTGTTTTGTATATTTTCATGATTTTTGATTGAATAAAAAATATAGATATGTCAGAAGTTTTACAGATATTTAAGACTTCAAAGACAATTGATTACAGAAGAATTCAAAGAAATATTTTTTTCTTAAAGGTTATTTGTTCCACTTTTCTATCTCCCACTTCATTTTATTCAGATCAAAATTTTCTCTTGTGCATTTTCAACTTAATAATGTTACAGGAAGTATGGAAAGTACAGGAAAACTCACATGCCCAGTAATGAGATCAGATAAACTGGCTGATGTCAGCTCAGTAGGTTGAAAAAACAAGAGACATTTTTAAACTGAGGTAGCTACCATGTTATGCAAGGTTTTAATAGCAAAGGAAATGTTGGTCCAAGAGGATGAGCCTAACCCCTGTCAGGTCAGACTAACCATCACTTCCTTGTGGAAACTGCCACCTCTTCCCCATTCAGACATGAGGTCTCTTTTCCTTATAGGATGCCAAGCACTTGAACTTGATTAATTATTAGCAATCATTGACTGCTAGCTCTTCCCAGTGGAGAAGGCAATGGCACCCCACTCCAGTACTCTTGCCTGGAAAATTCCATGGACAGAAGAGCCTAGGAAGGCTGCAGTCCATGGGGTTGCTGAGGGTTGGACACGACTGAGCGACTTCACTTTCACTTTTCACTTTCATGCATTGGAGAAGGAAATGGCAACCCACTCCAGTGTTCTTGCCTGGAGAATCCCAGGGACGGGGGAGCCTGGTGGGCTGCCATCTATGGGGTCGCACATAGTCGGACACGACTGAAGTGGCTGAGCAGCAGCAGCAGCTCTTCCCAGTAGGCCACCATCTCCCTGACTGTCAGCAGAGCTTACGTTTGCTCACCATCATATTTCCAGTCTGGCACATGGAATGTCTTCTGTAAATATTCTTAGGGAGTAAGAAAAAGAAAGTAAAGGTTTCTTGCTCTGCTAAGGTCTCTGTATTAGTTGGACATCTTTCCATTTCACCTGATAAACATCCTTTTAAACTTTAAAAGGCGATGAGGCTTAAAGGCCAATAGGTTCATAAAACCAAACCTTGGAAAGGCTGACCTAGAGACAACATTGCCTCACCTTTGTTTCTAGACATTCCAAGGAGGGATTCCAGCTGACTCAGCACAGATCATGTGCCTAGACCTTGGCTAGAAGGACATGGTCCTTAACTGGCCCAATTTGGTCCAGTGACCACCTCTGTGGGCAAGAGAGAGTGCAGAGTGCAGTTCCCATCTCCCACCAGCTGTGCTGTGAGGGGAGGAGGACATTAAGAAACAGAGGGGAAGCTGATATGTACATTAAGCAGTGATGTTCACCGCTTCCAGACCAGGCCAGCAGAGGCGGTGTCTCCATAGTTCTGGTTTCTCAACAAAACAGTAGTCTTGGTATGGATGGCTTTTATTTTACTTATTTAACAGCCATAGGGATTCATGACAGCTCACATTACCATTCTTATTTCTATCAACTCTTTCTTGAGGAACAAGTATGCCCACAGGCCAATAGCAATTTTACTGTACAAATTAACTCAAAGAATGCTACCAATATAACTACTTCTGATAGAATGACTTAGAAAATAAAGCCTATATCATGTTTTGTCTTGAGGAAGACTGAGGGAGCAGGAAGTGGCAATAGGGCTAGGGGGCAAAAACCTTCGACTTGATTCTTAAGGATGCTTTACTGCCGCTATCCATGAAAGCGCAGAATGACCAGTAATACCTGACTCTTCTGGGGTTCTGGAACTCCCAACTGTTTTCCTGTGTGCTCACAAGTGTTTTCTCACACTGAAGCTACTCACGTAAATCAATCCCGCTTGCACAGAGATGTATATGATGGGAGGATTTTTTTCTTTGTGAGTTATACTTTCAGCCCACATGTGGCTGCACATGAAATATCAATTTTTGCCCCACTTTTACCTTGCATGGCGAGTCAGGCCTCTTCTCTGTTTACACAAGGACAGAAGAAAAGTTTGAGGAAGGTAAAAGGGTCGCCGGGCCCATTATCCCGGCCGTCTATGGTTTTCTCTTGCCATTTCCTCTCATCCATCATTGTCCTCCCTAGAATCTCATCTATATCCCTTGAGATTTGGTTGTTTTTCCTAAGTAATGCTCCTTTTAAGGAACCTATTTTAAGATCATTATGTTCTCTGCAAAGCACTTTTGCCAGAACTTTCCTGTTGATACCACTTTTCTCTCTACTCAGGTTCTGTTTTCACTATTGAGGCCGTGCAGGGAATATTTGCATTCCTTCTGATTGTGGGGAATGGTGCAGTAATCTTACACCATATATATTTTGATATTGAAAGTCATAAGATCTTTATTTTGCATTCCTTAACTATGAGCCATCATACACTTCCCATCCTTCAAAGGGGCAACTCAGGAAGGCCTGAATCTCCACTAGACAATTCCCAGAGAAGACCAAGAATTGGGTTTTTTTACTTCTCATTTTGGCATAAGGGGATTATTCTTATTTACTTTGAAATTGTTGTTGTTCTTTATTGCTAAATCGTGTCAGATTCTTTGAGACCCATGAAGTATAGTTCCTCTGTCCTTGGGGCTTCCCAGGCAAGAATGCTCGAGTGGGTTACCATTTCCTTCTCCAGGGTATCTTCCCCACCCAGGGAGCAAACTCATGTCTCCTTAACATTTCTAGCATCTCCAAGTATCTAATTCCCAGGTATTTTGCGCTTACAATACTGATGTCAAAGCTGTTGTCATTAAAAATAAGTACAGGACTTAGAGAGTCGAGGGCCCAGTTAGGAAACAAATAAGATACAGAGATACGGGACTTCCCTGGTGGCCCAGTGGTTAAGAATTCGCCTGCCAGTGCAGGGGACATGGGTTCTATCCCTGGTCCAGGAAGATCCCACATGCCATGGGGCAACTAAGCCCGGTGTCACAACTTCTGAGCCCATGTGTTGAACTACTGAAGCTTGTGTACCTAGAGCCTGTGCTCCACAAGAGAAGCTATCGCAATGAGAAGTCCAAGCATTACCACTAGAGAAAGCCCATGCACAGCAATGAAGACCCAGCATAGCCAAAAAAGGATAAAAAAGATATGGATACAGTTGCCTTAACACTTTGCTTTGCTGACTTAATGAAGGTAAGATGGAGGAATAGAGGTTTCACTGATTCTGGGGACAAAAGATTTCAGCATCTTTCATCCCTATATTCTTCAGGACACTGATTCCAGAAGATGTGAAAAACAGTGTTCCGTGGTCAAGTAGTTTGGGAAAACAGTGTTGCAGAATTCCCAGAACACATTAGTGTATTAAAGGCTCTGATGGTTTCCCATTAAATAAACCTGT
Source organism: Bubalus kerabau (assembly GCF_029407905.1). NCBI lineage: Eukaryota > Metazoa > Chordata > Mammalia > Artiodactyla > Bovidae > Bubalus > Bubalus kerabau. Next base: position 95,249,021 of record NC_073627.1, on the reverse strand, counting down.
TTAAGTTTATCTCAGTATTCCCTAAACTTACCTGAGCTTGAAACACTCAGCACGGTTTACCCAGAAACCACCTGCAGAATGGCATTCCTTGGAGCACCAATTAGAAGACAAGGAAATACAATTCTATTATCTTAAAACTGATAATGCTCTTTGTAGATATTGAAGACATGAAGAATTTAATTGCCTTCTTAAAATCATTGCATCACTACCTCTCTCAGAGACTTCAGCCCAAGGGCTTACTGACTCAGAGGCAGACCTCTGAGGGTAGGATCTTGGCATCTTCAGCAAGATAACAGGTGGGAGAGACAGGTGTTACAAAGAAGGAGAGGATTTTTAAAAGTTTTCTTTACCTCCAGGTTGACCCTGTCTGGGGTTAGGTCTGATGGACTAGGTAGAATTTTACCTAAGGGACATCTAGGCAGGAAGAGGAAGTAGAGAAGGGAAGTCCATTTTTCTAGCACTGGGAGCATTTGGGGGACAACTAGAGAAAGAAGAAGGGAGAACTGATCAGATCTGTCCCAATTTCCCCTCCCGAGCCTTCGGACTAGAGAAGGGGGAGGAGACTGAGTAAATATGGAGTGCTCAAGTCCCCAGTCCTTACTTAGGGGAGGTGGGGCTTATCCTGTGGCAGGATCAGTGGAGTATTTAGGATGAGTTGTACTCTCTGTTCTGAGTTTCTGAATGACATGGATGACCCACCAATTCCTACTGTACCCAGATGAACAGTGAGTCTTCCATGGGGCCAGATAGGTCACGTGGCAGGGCTTTAAAAGTATCCTCAGCATCCAAGAGAGCCAAGATGAGGCCAAGTCAGCCAGGAAGGGCCGTGAAACCCCAACCAAGATGAGAGGAGTCAGAGTACAAGGTTCACCACCGTCACCTTCAGCACATGTCCCAGCAGGCGCAGAGGGCAAAAGCGGGACACTGCGTGGTCCATCCCCCTCCTTCTACCTTAACAAGGTCATCTGAGCCCTGCTCCCTGCCCCAGCTGTGTACCTGAGGCCACTTTGTAGAGGATTGGGAAGAAAGGGGCAGAAGAAAAATGAAAACTAAACCACTGCTCGGCAAGACTGAGCTTTACCTACAGGGAATATTTACCTTTGGGGACTGGACTAAAATTTTTTTTTTTTTGAGTTTTTTTTTTTTTTTAAACTTTACAAAATTGTATTAGTTTTGCCAAATATCTAAATGAATCTGCCACAGGTATACATGTACTAAAATTTAAGCTGAGTTAGACAATTATTTCCTGCCTTTCCACCCATAGGGTGGGGCTTACAAGAAAGGTCAGATTGATAACAGCAATATAAAGAGATTACATTTTCTCTGTACATCTGGATTTTAGAGGGATTGAAATTTCAGATATTGCTGTGTCCTTTTTTGTGCATATATTCACAAAAGCTTATCTCAGGCCACCTCATCCCTAGTTTTATTTTACCTCAAACTGAAGGATTGCCATAGTACATCAAAAGTTTATTGTGTGAAACTGTAATATTAGTCTGCTTGGCTGTCTGTCTTATTGGCGATGAGCTACTTCACTGCAAAAGCGTGATTTCATTCATTCCCCACCCTGCAACAGACACAGAATAACACCTTAGTAGATACTCAGTGTTCGTTGAAATGCATGAATGAGTGAAAGAATGAAAGAAATACAGTCAGCCTCTGCATCTCAGTTGATTCTCTACCAAGGGATCTCTCCTGGGTATTCTTTTTTGTTGTTAGTTGAAGCATAGTTGATTTACAATGTTGTGTTAATTTCTGCTGTACAGCAAAGTGATTCATTATACATATAGATATATACACACACATATTTTTGTATTATCTTCCATTATGGTTTATCACAGGATAGTGAACATAGCTCCCTGTGCTAAACATCCGCCCTGCACTCATAGCAGCACTCCTCACAATAGCCAGGACATGGAAACACCTAAATGCCCATCAACAGATGAATGGATAAAGAAGATGTGATACATATACACAATGGAACACTACTCAGGTATCAAAAAGAATGAAATAATGCCATTTGTGGCAACATGGATGGACTATAGTGAAGTAAGTCAGATAGAGAAAGACAAATTCCATATGATGTCACTGATGTGTGGAATCTAAAGTATGGCATGAGTAACCTATCTGTGAAATAGGTTCACAGACATAGAGAACAGACTTGCGGCTGCTGGAGGGCAGGGTGGGGAGGGATGGAGTGGACTTTGGGGTTATCAGATGCAAACCGTTATGTACAGAATAGATAAACCTTGGTGTTCTTTACGATTGCAAGAAGAAAAACGAGGCTCCTTGGAGAGCCTGGTGGCAGCCATTTTTATTTAGAGCCACAATGTCCTTTCTTCTATCTCCTTCATCTGTTTTCAGTGGCTTACTTTCTTTTCCCTTTGCCTTTCTTCCCTGGGAACTCTTTGGAAATGAAGGTGACACTGGCCTGGAGAATGGAGAAGTTGTCTTGTCTGGGAGTATTCCCAAATCCTCCTGAACTATGACTCAGGAAGTCTTAAATTTGTATGACAATTTTTGGCTTAAAGGAAAAAGAGAGTCTTCTATTCATAGTCTGATAACTTGCTAATCTCTACATAAATTTTCTGCCTCTGCCTTCATCTTGTACCTCCTCTCCTTTTATCATTGTAATCTCTGTAGGTCAGATGCTGGCTACATGTCTTGTCTGCATGACTTCTGCACCTCCTCTGTGTTCCCATGAGGTTTTATGATGATACATTCTGATGGACTGCAATTGAATCTATGCCTGTTTTCTCCTTTAGCTTGCAAGCTCACTGAAAGCTTTCTTTTTCTTCATTATTCCATCTCCAGGTTTTATAGCATGGGCACTTAACATATGCTGGCTAAAAGATTAAACCAGATATTTTGAATCTTTAAAAGCAGGAAAAAAAAAAAAAAAAAAAACAACTTCCTTTCCATTGCGTATAGGACTTTGTATTTCTAGCTGCTTCATCAAGCCTACTAGATGTCAGAGAATGTCCACCCTCATCCACACTACATCTCTAGTTGAAGAGATGCCTGGATATTTCAGGGAGTGCCCAGGAAGACAATCAGAAATAAGCCCATTTTCATCTTCTCACTCTGACTGCTTTTATATGTGCCTTGTTCTTGGAGCCTCCTAGAGTTCCTAAAGATCCAGAACCCCAAGTTGCTCAATTGGGCTGGGCTCCCTTCAAGACTCACTGCATTGGAGCTAGGCCAAAAACCCAAGAGAGACAGGAACAAGGTTCCCGCCTTTCTGCTTATGCCCTTCCCACAAGAGCTGGAAGAGATGTGTGTTGGTAGCTATCTCTGAAAACCAATCCTTGACCCCTTTTGGGTCTCAGTGCCAAAGGGAACCTTTCTCTAGACTCCCCACTGGGGACTAAAGATCTGTGTGTACTGGTGTCAGACCTGTGGTGTTCCTTTACATCATCCTATCATGCTGCATGGCCAAGTACAGGTTGACCTAATTGTTTCTTCTATTACCTGAAAGCTTCATGGAGACAAAGATATAGTCTATTTGTATACTCTTACCATCTCGTTGGGCTTCTCTCACAGCTCAGTTGGTAAAGAATCCGCCTGCAATGCAGGAGACCCCGGTTCGATTCCTGGGTCAGGAGGATCCCCTGGGGAAGGGATAGGCTACCCACTCCAGTATTCTTGGGCTTCCCTTGTGGCTCAGCTGGTAAAGAATCCATCTGCAATGCGGGAGACCTGGGTTCCATCCCTGGGTTGGGAAGATCCCCTGGAGAAGGGAAAGGCGACCCACTCCAGTATTCTGGCCTGGAGAATTCCACTGACTGTATAGTCTATGGGGTCATGAAGAGTCGGACATGACTGAGCAACTTTCACTTTCACTTTTCACCATCTCTTTACCTTCTTTACTTATCATTGTGCCTGGCATATAATAATAGTAATAATTTAGCAGTTATGATAATAACAAAGCTACAGTGAATACTGTACTCTTTCTGAACCAGACACTCTTCAAAATGCTTTGCTTATACCAGTTCATTCGATCCTCACAGCAACCGTTTGAGGGAGAGACTATTAAGGATGGGCTTCCCAGCTGGTGTAGTGGTAAAGAATCCACCTGCCAGTGCAGAAGACAACCCAGACATTCTCTGGGTTGAGAAGATCCCCTGGAGTAGGAAATGGCAACCCACTCCAGCATTCTTGCCTGGAAAATTCCCATGGACAGTGAAGCCTGGCAGGCTATAGTCCATGGGGCTGCAAAGAATCAGACAGGACTGAGCACACAGCACACACAGAGGCACAGAGAAGCTTACTAACTTGCCCAGGGCCATCTTGAAAGTAATGAGTAGAAGTGGAATTTCAACACAGGAATCTGACTCTACCGCTCATGTGCTTCACCATTAGAGACCACACTCCACAACTCTAACTAGAGAATACAGTACTACATTCTACATTGTTACCCAGGTGACAGGCTCACTTGTGAAAGCAGATACAGTCAGACCGGCCTAAGGACACCACTTTCAGGGGGCTGAGGGGACTCCCAGCATGTCAGAGTTTATGAAAGAGATAGGGAGTCTGAACAGGATGTCGTCGGAGTAGAGAAGAATATAAAAGAGTGAATGGTTTAAGAATATAAATAAAAGTAAGGAAGGAAAGTAAGGGGTACAGTTAGAGGTTGATATAAGTGGGTGAAATATGAAGGATACAGAGATATGTCTAAAGGAGATTTTTTAACAAATTTCTATGCGAAGCTATCTCTAGAATCCTCCCCCCACCCCCCCACCTCTTCTAGAAAAGGACCTTCGTTATTTTTTAAATTTGGCTTTCTTTAAGTAAGATCCCTTATTGAAGCTGGGAGTCTTACTACACGGAGTTCCAGAATTGACTTAACTTTATAAGCAGTCTGAGTTATGTGAGTTAACTGTTACGGCCTCAACCCTGTCTCTGCATCTCTTGGGGGAAGAATGAGGAGAAATGGAGATGGTTAGAGCTTAAAAGTGGCTGTACTTAGGATATCCGATCAAATTCCCTCTTGTTTTGGAATTTGGGATATGTGCATTCAAGAGACTTTGAAAGGGAAAGAGGGAAGGAAAGGAAAAGATGTGCCAAAATAAGAATAAGAGAAAGTGAGAGAGGATGTAGAAAAACCCGCTTCTTTGATTTGTATGGTGTGATTTCTGAAACTGCTCCAGCCTCTACATAAATCTATAGGATTTATGTGGCTTCATTAATCACACTTTCTTTGAAATGGAATTTTCTGCCTCGGAGCCTTTGAACATTGACATCCAAATACAATATATTTTTTTTAAATCACCTCTGGATAAAGGCAACACTGTTGAGGTAATTCCCCCAGATTGTAGGTGGAGTCTGTTTGGTCCTCAGATCTTGATGATAATATGTTGAAAATAGAACCTCCCTTCAGAGTACAGAAGAGTTCTGGCATGATTAGGATCCCAGTTGCAGACACGCTGGGCCAGGACTCCATGGAGAGGAAAAAAAAGAAAGAAAAAGAGTTCCTTGTCTTTGATGAGTAACGACAAGCAGCGCCATCTAGTGACAACTCATGTTTATACTGGAGTCACTTGGTGACCTCTCTGCCAATCTCTGCTGGTTATCAAACAGGCTGGAAAACAAAGAGTTCATCTTTCTGATGGCAATGTGACTTGAAATCAAAAGCCAGGGCTTAGGTGAAGACATGAGTGTGTTAAAACTTCTGACAATCAGAGTTCGCATCCAAGGCATGTTTTTTGGTTTGCTTTGGGGGGCTGACTTTTGAATGCTGTTAAGTTAAAAAAACCAAGAGAACAAAAACTGCATTCCTGGGAAGGGATGGAAGGAAACCCTGTCATATCACCAGGAGTCACACAGATATGCATTGCCTTCTCTGCCTCCTCATATTCCCCCTGTTCTGCTAATCACCTGAAGCACAGAGAGATCAGGGGCAAAGTCAAACTCTCAGAGCAGCAGCAGTGGGATTTGAATCCCCACCTGCCCAGAAAAACTTTCTCTCTGATTCAGCTTTTGTGGGAATTTTCTTTCACAAGTCAGCTCCTAGGAAGGCTAGCATTTCCAGCATGGCCACAGATTTTCAGCTTTTCAGGGTGACATGATTGAGATAAGTCACAATACCTTAGGACAGGTAGGGGCACTGGAAAGATGTCTCACTCATACTTCCTACTGGCTGAGCTATAGAGACTGGAAACAGCCCGCATGTCAACTCTCTGTGTCCGGATCCCATGGATGAAGTTGCAGCAGCCGGTGGTGGATAAATAATCTCTATCTGCAAGTCACCACCAGCTGCCACTCCTGGGGACACTGCTGCTCCAATGAGTTGGGCCTTAAGACCTCCTGCCCCCACAGAGGAGATGGCAGTCACATCCTAGCTCTGCAAGGCTCCCTGAAAGTGAATTCCATCTATTTTGATTTGGTTCTAAGAAATCATTTTCTATAAGTTAGTGTATTTTTATTGCACAAAACAAACTACCTTCTTTATAATCAGGGACTAGATAGAGGTCGAGCCCATTTATTGGAGACTGTTCAATTAATGACTTGATCAGAAAATGCGAATTTGTTTTATTTATGGACACTCACTAAAGTATGGAATCAAAAAGACTGGAATATAAACTCTCTTCAATTCAACAGGTTAGTGGTAGAGATCAAGAAGATAGGGTCTGAACAAAAAAAGATCAGTCTGGCTTACTATATTGTAGAGAGCAATAAGGAGGCATTCAGCTAAAGCCATAAGCTTATGGTAATAAAGCAAGCATATGGAGTTTTGAATATTTAGTTACTCAACTGCAGTCACACAGGTAAAATATTTTATTTGAACAAACTCCACGGGCCTACTATAGAGAAACACCAACATGCTGCTGCTGCTAAGTCACTTCAGTCGTGTCCAACTCTGTGCGACCCCAAAGACGGCAGCCCACCAGGCTCCCCCGTCCCTGGGATTCTCCAGGCAAGAACACTGGAGTGGGTTGCCATTTCCTTCTCCAATGCATGAAAGTGAAAAGTGAAAGTGAATTCGCTCAGTTGTGTCCGACTCTTAGCGACCCCATGGACTGTAGCCTACCAGGCTCCTCCATCCATGGAATTTTCCAGGCAAGAGTACTGGAGTGGGGTGCCATTGCCTTCTCCACACCAACATGATGGACATAGATAGCTTATACAGAGAATTAACACTTCCTCTTGCTATTATAGTTGATGTCCAAGAAAAGAAGTACAAGGAATTTTCCTGACTTTTCAGTGAGAAAAATCATTTCACAATTTGAATAAAAGCTATAGTTTTTTTTCAGTAGTCATGTACAGATGTGACTGTTGATCCATAAAGAAAGCTGAGCACCAAAGATTTGATGCTTTTAAATTGTGGTCCTGGAGAAGACTCTTGAGAGTCCCTTGGACTGCAAGGAGATCAAATCAGTCAGTCCTAAAGGAAATCAACCCTGAATATTCATTAGAAGGACTGCTGCTGAAGCTGAAGTTCCAATACTTTGGCCACCTGATGGGAAGAGCCGACTCATTGGAAAAGACCATGATTCTGGGAAAGACTGAGGGCCAAAGGAGAAGGGAGCAGCAGGACATGAGATGGTTGGATAGCATCACCGACTCAATGGATGAGTTTGTGCAAACTCAGGAGATAATGAAGGACAGGAAAGCCTGGCATGCTATAGTCCATGGGGTCACAAAGAGAGGGAGATGACTTAGGGACTGAACAACAACAAGGCAATAACACTGTCATTGATTGGTGAAAACTACAGCTGCCAAAACCATGTGATCCAAACCAGGATTCTTTTAGAGTACAATATTTCATCCATAAAGTTAAAAAGTTTTCAGGGACTCTAGTTTGTGAATGGCTTACCTTTGTCCTGTAATCCTTTATAGCTGACTATTTTTTTTTTTTGGTTAATTTTTTTAAAAATTGGAGGCTAATTACTTTACAATATCGTGGTGGTTTCTGGCATACATTGACACGAATCAGCCACTGGTACACATGTGTCTCCCCATCCTGAACCCCTCCTCCCTCCTCTATCCCCACCCTGTCTCTCTGGGTTGTCCCAGAGCACCAGCTTTGAGTGCCTTGCTTCATGCCTGGAACTTGCACTGGTCATATAGTTGACATTTTTGAGAGATATTTTTTGAAAGATTAGATCAGAGTCACTCTATATCAGAAGGTATGCCTGCCTGCTAAGTTGCTTCAGTTGTGTCCGACTCTTTAAAATCTTGTGGACTATAGCCCACCAGGCTCCTCTATCCAAGGGATTCTCCAGGCAAGCGTACTGGAGTGGGTTGCCGTGCCCTCCTCCAGTAGGTATGGGCTTTGGTATAAAATGCAGACAATGTGAGCATGGAAGCAACAATGGGGTCCATTGAGATATTTGTAAAATGCTTTTTAAAAAACTAAAAGCAGATATTGTCTTGAAGTTAATATAATTAAAACTTAGAATTTCTTCTGATCACTCAGGCTTTAACATTTCTGAAAACCAATTTGATATGGGTTTTGAATTAGAATTCAGTTTATTTTAACATGAGCAAGAAAGCACGATAGGAAACCCAGTGTCAGCAAACTCTCTGTTGATGAAAACAAGTCCTAATTTCTATGATCTGCAATCATGGTAACATGTGAAGAGGAGTGAACCAGGATGGTAAACTTGAACAAAGATCTGGTCACTTAGTGGATTCTGACTTGTGCTACCCCTGGTTCAGAGTCTATATTATCACTTTTTAAAATTTCTGAAACCGTGGCAAGGACCCTGTTTCCTAATGGAAGTCTCACTCTAGAGTTTCTACCAATGGAGGTTGATGGAGGAGGAGAGCACCAGGCACCTTGAATGAATAAGAATAAATATTGTTACAACCCTACTACATGCCAGTGTTGAATTTGTATTACCAGCCTCAGTACTATATTTTTTATTTGTTTGTACATTATTCTTTTAATTCTTGCATGAACTGCCTCCTCTTCATTCATTTATTTTACTCTGAGTACTTAGGTAACTTGCCCAAGTTCAAGGGGATTTTTGTCAGAAGACTTCATGCTCTCATCTGGCCAAGGTGGGAAAGCAGTCAATTGGGGCAAGAAGGCCCCCTTTGGTGGACACAGAGGAGAGAGAACATAAAATGCTCTCTTATTCAAGCAGTTCCTCCAACTATGTCCCTAAGCTCCAGAGTGAGTCCAGAAAGTCTGATACCCTCCACTACCCACTCCCCAACTGCTTTTCTTTCTTCACAAGTCACTAGAGATGTTAATAGTTTGGGAACTGAACTCATGAGTTTGTTGGATTAGACAGCCACCAAATGGTGAATCAAGTAATGCAAAGGGAAAATAGTAAGGTGGCTCCAGAGCTGGCAATTTCCTCACTTTGGGACTGGCCTCAAGACCAAGGGAAGGCCACCTTTTGTGCTATATCACTCTATCCCTGTGGACGCAGCTGATTGGTCCAGTAATGGACACCTGACCCAAACTAAGCCAATCAGATCTTTCCCCAGGACTTTTGTGTACTGGCACTCAGGGGCTCTCCTGCAGACAGCAATGCTGTAAGTATAAAGATTAGGTTTTGCTGTCACCTGCCACACTTTCTGCCATGTAGAAGTTAGTTTGAGAGAATAAAGATGACATGTTGAAACAGATATGGGATGAGATGGAGAGAGTGTGTCTTGATCATCTTTAGTAGCCTGGTTCCTATTGGTTCTGAAGCCCCATTGTTCCTGCGCCTAGATCCATGCCTCTCTTTAAATCAGTACATGTTGTGTTTCTGTCACTTGTAACCACTGAATCCTGGCTGATACAATCTCCTTCCTCAAATGATTAATTCATTGCATTTTCAGTCTCCTAGCAGAACACAAATAACCTTGGCTTGGGCTTATTTTTTTTAAGTGTTTTAAATTAAACAATAATTGCAATTCAACAGTCTTCTTAGAAGCATTATTAGTACAAGCCAGCTGAGAAGATCACTCAGACTTGAAGCAGAGGCCAGGCTCGACCCTTTGGAGATGGGGAGGCAGAATTCCTGAGAAATACGGGCCTGAAGGGTGGGGTGGGGTGGGGCAAGAGAATAAACCACAGGAAGAAGAGATTCAGAGTATAAAATGGTTTTGAAAGTTAGTCTGGGAGGAAACAATAAACACATTTTTTAGAATATTACATTCTGAGGCTTATCAACCTAGTGTGTACGCTAAGTCACTTCAGTTGTGTCTGCCTGTTTACCACCTTATGCGCTGTAGCCTGCCAGGCTCCTCTGTCCATGGGATTCTCCAGGTAAGAATACTGGAGTGGGTTGCTATGCCCTCCCCCAGGGGATCTTCCTGACCCAGGGATCAAACCCTCATCTCTTATGTCTCCTTCATTAGCAGGTGGGTTCTTTACCACTCTCACCACCTGGGAAGCCCTGGTCAATCTAGGTCCAAAGTCAAATAGAAACTGTTCTCTTTTTGTTTGTTTGTTTGGAAGAGACAGGCGGTATTTATTGCAATTTTTGTAGAATAGACTTCACTGATTCTGAAAGAACTAAATAGAATCTGTGCCTACCCTGAGCATATATTTTTATTTGAAATCCTTTTTAGTGTTACATAAATAACAAACATGAGTTTTTGATAGGCCATCCATGAAACAGAGGCTAAAGGCTTTAAAAAATACCTTCTAGTGAGCAGTAAACTTCATTATTACATACTTACATTTGACATTTTCAGGCTGTATTGTTCATGTTTTTAAATCCTGGAGAAAGACCCATTAAAGCTGTGTTACTCACATTAATTCAACATTTAGCCATTTATAATACAAACCCCAGTCTTTTGGAAAATGTCATTAAAAAAGTTTCACCATATATGGACATTATTTATTGCTTGAGCCCCATTGTCTACTTAGAATATGCCCTTTATCAGACCCAAATGCCCACTTCAGAGAATCTCATTTTGAGCAACAACTGGCTCCTTACATTATCCAATGAGGCAGGAAAGTTAAATTACAGCCAGTTCATATCATAGAAACAAAATGTTTCCTGCAATTACTGATAAGGGACAGTTCATTTTCTCTCTGTCATCCTGAAAAAAAAAAAAAAAAAAAAAAAACCTCCTAACAACAATTCATGCCTGGTTAAACAGGATTTCCACATCTACCGCTGATATCTTTCCAAATAATTCAGGGTTGTTATTACTGTACAGCCCTGGCAAGGCTCAAAAGCAAGCAGACTTGACGAGTCTGCTCAAAGCAGAGCTTAAGTAGTTGTAATTAATAATAATTACATGCCCACTACACTCCAGTCTTATCATATTATCCGTCAAGGCAAATAAAAAAACCCACACACAACACACTTGCAACAGGGTTAGTGCATTAATAAAGACACTCTGCATATGTCATCTTTCTAAAGTTTAAAATCTTTGCAGTGGTTTATGTTTTATTGATTTTTATTATTTATTCTATGTCTGGTTGCAAAATTTTATTGGATGGACTTCAGCTTGGGATCCATGCTATTCTCTTTCAAAAGTTCTCTCCCCTCCTGCCGTGACTCGGATTCGAACCGAGGTTGCTGCGGCCACAACGCAGAGTACTAACCACTATACGATCACGGCAAGCTACAGGGGAGCTGAGCACCAGGATGCCTTTAAGAGCCATTGCAATATTAAAATTTGTGGAAACACTGCCATCTATTGCCTACATACATACATTTTCTTAACACCGGCGAAGAGGTTGCAGTAATCTCCAATTATTGAAAGAAACAATAATGAAGTGATTGAACATGAAATGAATATTGTCTCCTTGGCTGATGGGCGAAATTGTATTATATAAGACTCACTGGACTCACTGTCAAGAAATGATAATCAAAGTAAGCAGACTGCGAGATCCCAGCCTGTTGACTCATGCTTCCTACTTTTAACCAATTATGAATACAGATTTCCCACCCTCAACCGCCACCACCAATTACATTGCATTAAATGACATATGAATCTGAGCCTCTTTTGTGGTTTCTCCACCACGAGCCTTCTTTCCAAATATGCTTAGGCAGCAGAGATACAAAAAAAATATGGCAAGAACAAAATGGACTGAGGACCTGAGTGAGTCAGGAAGGCTTGCTCTTCCTATTAGAAGCCAGGGTGAGCATGCTCTGATAAAGGAAAGGCCTTCTTTCAAACCCATTGATCCCTAAAGCTTTTTTTTTTTTTCCTGGGATATTTAGGTCTTGAAGTCACAATAATGCAAAAAAAAAAAAAAAAAAAAGCTTCCTAATAACATTAGCTTCCTAATTTCTTCCACCCAAAGAAACTGGAGAGCTCCATGCTAAGTAAGATTCAAGGAGGCATTTTTAAGAAATTTCTTTGTTTTAAAAATAAAAGTAGTCTGGACAAGATATTCCCCAAAGGTTGAAAACCATAAGAGAAAACACATCAAAACCCTCTTTCTAATCACTGCAGTGTTAAGCCTTCTGAATGGAGAGGCCCGGAGCGGCTAGGGTAGCTGGCACTGTATATAGGGTGGCAAGGACTGAATTCATCTGTTGAGTGGGTGCCAAGAAATCCAATGCTTCTGAAAAAGGGGTATTTCTGCAGATAAAAGCTTTAGACACAAACGATCACACACCCCCGCCTCCTCCCCGCCCCCCCCCCCCAATCGCCTATAGCACATTCTGCACATGTGCATGCTAGTCTTTTCAGTTGTGTCCCACTCTGCAACGTTATGGACCCGCCAGGCTCCTCTGTCCATGGGATTCTCCAGGCAAGAATACTGGAGTGGGTTGCTCCCATCTTCCAGGGGATCTTCCCAACCCAGGGATCGAAACTGAGTCTCTTATGTCTCCTGAATTCGCAGGCGGGTTCTTTACTACTAGCTCCACCTGAGAAGACCATAGTCCCTTCTATCTTCCTTCAAGCTCTCACAAGTCCATTTTCCTTCCATGGCAATGGAAGTACTGCCCTGAATCCCTGAGCCTGCTCTCTGGCCTGACCAGGAATACAGGTGGGTGAATCTGGTCAAAGATCACTCTTTGGCAGGGTGCGGAACATGTCTTCCCGCAGGCCAAAAGGAGGTTTCTGAAACATTATCTTTCATGTTCCACCCTCATACTCTTTGCTATGGGCACATACCAACAAAACAAAAGGGATATCTCTGTTTTTGTTTTTGTTTTAATTTAAATCAACTCTCAGAGTACAAATTGTGGAAACAGATTTTCTAAAGTCTGTATGCAGGTCAAGAAGCAACAGTTAGAACTGGAGATGGAACAATGGACTGATTCCAAATTGGGAAAGGAGTACATCAAGGTTGTATATTGTCACCCTGATTATTTAACTTATATGCAGAGTACATCAAGGGAAATGCCAGGCTGGATGAAGCACAAGCTGGAATCAAGATTGCTGGGAGAAATATCAATAACCTCAGATATGCAGACGACACCACATTTATGGCAAAAGTGAGGAGGAACTAAAGAGCCTGTTGATGAAGGTGAAAGAGAGTGAAAAAGCTGACTTAAAACTCAACATTCCGAAAACTAAGATCATGGCATCTGGTCCCATCACTTCATGGGAAATAGATGGGGAAACAATGGAAACAGTGAGAGACTTTATTTTCTTTTGCTCCAAAATCACTGAAGATGGTGACTGGAGCCATGAAATCAAAAGACGCTGCTCCTTGGAAGAATAGCTATGACAAACCTAGACAGCATATTAAAAAGCATAGACATTACTTTGCTGACAAAGGTCCATCTAGTCAAAGCTACGGTTTTCCAGTAGTCATGTATGGAAGTGAGAGTTGGACTATGAAGAAGGCTGAGCGTCGAAGAATTGATGCTTTTCAACTGTGGTGTTGGAGAAGACTCTTGAGAGTCCCTTGGACTGCAAAGAGATCAAACCAGTCAATCCTGAAGGAAATCAGTCCTGAATATTCATTGGAAGGACTGATGCTGAAGCTGAAACTCCAATACTTTGGCCACCTGATGCAAAGGACTGACTCATTGGAAAAGACCCTGATGCTGGGAAAGACTGAAGGCAAGAAGAGAAGGGGATGACAGAGGATGAGATGGTTGGATGGCATCACTGACTTGATGGACATGAGTTTGAGCAAGTTCCAGGAGTTGGTGATGGACAGGGAAGCCTGGTGTGCTGCAGTCCATGGGGTTGCAAAGAGACGGACCCGACTGAGCACCTGAACTGAATTGTGGCTCTGCCGCTTATTAAATGGGGGAACCTGGGCTGCTGCTTAAACTTTGTGCCTCAGTTTTTTCATCTGCAAAGTGGAGATATTATGGTACCTACTTCATAAAATTCTTCCAAGGATGGAATAGGTAATGACATGCCCAAAACTTAAAGTAGGCCTGTCACATAGTAAACACTGTAGAGATGGTAGTTCTTTTGTTTTGTTTAAATAAATATATTTTCAAAGGAAATTTTGTAACATTCCATAAATTAAAAAAAAAGAACAGGATCATGTTCCCCAGAGATCATTATAAAATAATCTATGAAAACAAAATAGAATTAAATTCTGGCCAAATATTCTGAGCCCAAGCTCAGCTCTCCGTTAAAAAGGAAGGTGGGCAATAGTAGGAGAGCTGTTAAAACAAAATAGCTTCTAATCCAATCTTCTCCTCAACTCATCTGAATAGCTAGGAGGAATGTGAAAAGGGAATGACTTTCCCTTCAAAGGATGCAATACGATGATGTCATGGTCATTACCACCCCTCAGATTAACTCACACATTGTATCTGTCAGGCTAGGTTATGCTATGGTAACAAAACCCAAATCTTAGTAGCTTAGAATAAAGATTTTTCTGTTGCTGGCGTTCCATGTTCACTGCTCTGTGTCTCCTGACTCCAAGACTCAGGCTAAAGGAAGAACTTCTTCCAGGAACACTCCTCGCTGTTTTACAAATGGAAAGAGCTCTGCAGTGTCTGGAACCAGCAACTAAAAGCTCTTCTCAAAGCTCATTGGCTAGAACTGGTCACATAACCCTGTCCTGCTACAAAAGCACCAGGAAGAGCACTGGGCCAGATGCCTGCAAGTCATATTGAAATGGTACTAGTGGAAAAGCGGCTTGGGGAAGTCTGGGAGGATGCAGACCTAAAGACAGACACGACTACAGAGCAACATTTCTGAACACAGGAGCGAGGTCCAGCCTCTGAATGGGGTTCACCACGTAGAACTTCTCTTGGGTGTGTATATGGGCTTCCTCTTAGTTAGCAATGTCACTTGTCTCGTGGTAGACTCCGAAACGTTCCCTCCTGTTAAAGTGGAGTGGGCTTTTGTACAACTAAAGCCTGGTACAACTACCCGGCTTTCCTCCTGACCAGCACTGCCTTGTTAGATATATACATTCAGATTTCTTCTAGAAACACCAATACGTACAACCCACCTCAAAGGGGTAAATTGATGGAATCAAAACATGGCTTCTGATTGCCTTTGTAACTCCTTTGTAATTTATTGATGACTTTACTGTGTCAGCTTTCATGTTATTATCACCCTCCCACTAACAGATCTCCCACAAACTCTGGTTGGGGACCAGCTATAGTTCAGTCATTTTTCTGAATGCTAAAGATTCAAGAAAGAATAGGAGAGACCTGTATCACTATTTCAAGCAGTTCTGTTTAGTGAGAGATACAGGTGAATTACAGATAAATAACAAGATAGAATATATAAGGTGATGTCATGAAAAGGAACACATACACACACACGTATATTGCTTAAAGTTAGCTAGAATTAGACTGAAGCAGAGAAAGCCAGGGAAGGCATGGTACTTGGTGGAGAACCAGAGTGAAAGAGCGAGAGCGAGAGGGCCTGCTTTCCATGTCCTTTCTCCAGTCCTTCTACCTGCGTGATCTTGGGCTAGTCGCCGGATCTCTCGGGATCTCTATTTCCTCATCAGTAAGGTGAGGGGAATTGGTCTGGAGGAGCTGTCAGATTGTTCACACTTCGAATGCGAACATACATTTAATTTAGAGAAATACATTCACAAACAATCTGTGCTTAGTCACTAAGTCATGTCCGACTATTTATGACCTTATGGACTATAGCCTGCCAGGCTTCTCTGTCCATGGGATTTTCCAGGCAAGAATAATGGAGTGGGATGCCATTTCCAACTTCAGAGAAACTTCCCAACCTAGGGAGTGAACCCGCATCTCCTGCATTGACAAGCTGATTCTCTACCACTAAGCCATCTGGGAAGTCCTCACAAAAAGTACCCAAGTGTAAAGATTTTGAAGGGAAGAAATCAATCAAACTAGATGAGTCCTTATAACTATACTGTTTTCCTTAAGTTCACAGAAGCTGTCCTTTTTGTCAGCTTCTAAATGTCACGAACCTCATTTCCCTGCCCATGGCAACATATTTTAAATGCAGAGGGGTTGGTTTTTTGATTTAAGTTGTGTGTAAAGAAGAATTTCTTGCTGGTGAGGAGCATTTAGCAACAGGTTTCATTCCCAAAGAAGAAGACTGCAGGCTTCCCTTTTCAGGAAGTTCTTAAAGATAAGACTTTAAAAATAAGATTTTAACCAGCGTTGTCTCAACGTTAGAAGGGATGGAGCAACAGCCTTCCTGCCTTTCCTCTCGCTGCCTGAACACAAGATGCTCTTTCTGATGGAGTCGTTACTTTCTCTGATTTTTCATAATGAATTCTAACAGGGGAGCAGGGACTGACAAGAGGCCCTGGGACTGGGGGAGGCCTCCACCTCCCCAGCTGAGTCCTTCCTCCAGTGTCGCCCCTCCTACCTTTTTCCCAGACTCGGCTCTGTTTTTCTGCTCCCCACCCGCTTCGTAGCTTGCCTACTCCCTCACTGGGGGTAGGGAAATGACAGTCAGATCCATCACTGGGCTGGAGGCCAGGCAATCCGCTGGGCTGGGACTGGCCCAGTGCCCAGTTTTCAGACAAAGACAGGTTGGGAACCCCCTGCAAAGAAGTCCCCTCCCCTCCCAAGCCCCGTTTCCAGTCAGGCCCCAACCAGCCGTGACCTTATAGGCACCTTAAAAACCACTTCTTTTCTTGGGTTCTTTCTGTAACTTCAGCCCCATACCAGGGAACAGGGTTTGTGTGTGTGTGTGTGTGTGTGTGTGTGTGTGTGTGTGTGTGAGAGAGAGAGAGAGAGAGAGAGGAGGGGTGGGGAGGAAGGGAGGGAAAAATGGAGGGAGGAGAAAGCTGAACAAACTGGGTACACACACACAAGGGCATTCGGTATCTGTAAGAGAAACAAAGATGGCTCATACACAACACTGCGAATATTTTCAGGGGGAAAAAAACAGTGGCTGACAGCAGAGGAAGACCAGGTAAATTGCAGCTGCCGATTTTAAACTTTCAAGCATGTTACCGTTACTGTAAAGAATGCTGAAAGTGAAATGACCTTACGTGTGACCGTCTCCATAGTGTTCCCGGCATGTATCAGAAAATCTTTGATTATGAGATATCACAAAACACGAGAGAAAATGCATTCTTTTTCATAGTGCTTGTAACCACAAAATGTTTTAACAGTTTATGTTTTGAAGGGTAAACTGCCTGGAGTGCTTTTCCCCCTTGCTTATTAATGAATTTGATTTAACCAAGTCAGAAATCTTGCTGTGGGGAAAGCAGGAATGGGGGGGTGGGGAGGAGTGGAGGGAGGGGTTGTTGGTTTAATTTTAATTTTTTTTTTTTTTTTGCCTGAAGGCACCATTAGAAAACTCCAGATGCAAAGCTTTCTAATAGAATTCCTCATCTGACACAGCCCTCTGGAATACATGGGCCTAACCTTTATGATCTGGTGGGCCAGACCCCTGTTTGGAAACCTTATGAGCGGGGCTGAGCCACTAGTGATCATATGAACAGCTGAAGACCTGGGGCAGCAGAAAAATAGGGAAAGCGGTGGCAACAGGCGCCCCTGAGGAAGGGGGAGGGTGGAGAATGGGATTGCCTAAAAGTAGACAGCCGGGGCACACCCACAATCAGGTTTTCTTTTCCCATCATATTAGGAACTTGAGGTTTTAAGGAAAAGAAGTGTTGGCAGAATGGGGACCATTTAGCATTCTGGATTTATGGCCATGAGGGTTCTAATCAATCACTGTGGAGCTATTTTTCTTAAAGAAACTTCAACATAGGCTGCTGAAGTTTCCGGGGCTGACAGCTTTGGAAATGATTTAATCTCTCTGTGCTGAAGTTTCCTTTATTAAAAGTGGATGGTGATAATAATGGGCTGTGCTTAGTCACTCATGTCCAACTCTTTGCAACCCCATGGACAGTAGCCCACCAGGCTCCTCTGTCCATGGGGATTCTCCAGGCAAGAATACTGGAGTAGGTTGCCATGCCCTCCTCCAGGGGATCTTTCCAACCCAGGGACTGAATAATAATAATAATAAATAATAATAATATCTACTTTATAGGTTTATTGTGAGGATTAAATAAACCTGCATTGTGCTTTGAAAGAGCACTGTGTATATAGTCAGTGCTTAATAATGATTAGCTATGTTTGAGTCAGACCAGACATGGGAGGGAGCTGCTCTGAGCTTCAGATCAGGAAGAGGGAGTGTCAGAGGAGTGGAGGTATGCCAGGACCCAGAGGTGGCCGAGGTTTATCAACTGGACTCTGATTCTGAGGATAAGTGGCTTGTCAGATACCAGAAGGAAGAATGTCTGAGGGTCTGGTGGAACGGGCAGTTCCAACCCCAGAGATGGGGACACAGAGCGCCCAAGACACAGTGAGAATGAGAGAGGCATAAACACAGCATCAGAACCAGGAAGACCCACAGAGTGGAGACTGCCTGCCCTGGTTTCAGGCTGTCACGTCATACCTTCTGCCCAAAGAAGCCAATATTGGGACCAATTTAGTCAGGAGGTAAGTGCGGGGATGAAAGGAAAAGAGCTCTGGGGTGGAAGTTGGAGGAAGAAGGAATAGTTTAGACAAGTAGGAGCCAAGAGTCATTCCTCAAAACCCCTCCACAGAGGAAGCTCAGGGCCCTGGCTCACCAGCTGGGCCTCTTTCTCTAGATCTGTTCCTTAGAGTGGGAGAAGGCAATGGCACCCCACTCCAGTACTCTTGTCTGGAAAACCCCATGGGCAGAGGAGCCTGGTAGGCTGTAGTCTATGGGGTCGCGAAGAGTCGGACATGACTGAGCGACTTCACTTTCACTTCTCACTTTCATGCATTGGAGAAGGAAGTGGCAACCCACTCCAGTGTTCTTGCCTGGAGAATCCAAGGAATGGGGGAGCCTGGTGGGCTGCCGTCTATGGGGTCACACAGAGTCGGACACTACTTAAGCAACTTAGCAGCAGCAGCAGCAGTTCCTTAGAGTGGCAATAAGTTGCTCTTTTTTTTTTCTTGTAATAACTTTTAATAGAGTCTAATCTATGGAATGAAGCAGGGCAAAGGCTAATAGAGTTTTGCCAAGAGAACGCACTGGTCATAGCAAACATCCTCTTCCAACAACACAAGAGAAGACTCTACACATGGACATCACCAGATGGTCAACACTGAAATCAGACTGATTATATTCTTTGCAGCCAAAGATGGAAAAGCTCTATACAGTCAGCAAAAACAAGACTGGGAGCTGACTGTGGCTCAGATCATGAACTCCTTATTGCCCAATTCAGACTTAAATTGAAGAAAGTAGGGAAAACCACTAGACCATTCAGGTATGACCTAAATCAAATCCCTTATGATTATACAGTGGAAGTGAGAAATAGATTTAAGGGCCTAGATCTGATAGATAGAGTGCCTGATGAACTATGGACTGAGGTTCGTGACATTGTCCTGTCACGAAGAGATCTGTCCTGTCTCCTTGATCACAGGAGACAGGGATCAAGACCATCCCATGGAAAAGAAATGCAAAAAAAGCAAAATGGCTGTCTGGGGAGGTCTTACAAATAGCTGTGAAAAGAAGAGAAGTGAAAAGCAAAGGAAAAAAGGAAAGATATAAGCATCTGAAGGCAGAGTTCCAAAGACTAGCAAGAAGAGATAAGAAAGCTGTCCTCAGCAATCAATGCAAAGAAATAGAGGAAAACAACAGAATGGGAAAGACTAGGGATCTCTTCAAGAAAATTAGGGATACCAAGGGAACATTTCATGCAAAGATGGGCTCAATAAAGGACAGAAATGGTATGGACCTAACAGAAGCAGATGATATTAAGAAGAGGTGGCAAGAATACACAGAAGAACTACAAAAAAGATCTTCGTGACCAAGATAATCACAATGGTGTGATCATTCACCTAGAGCCAGACATCCTGGAATGTGAAGTCAAGTGGGCCTTAGAAAGCATCACTACGAACAAAGCTAGTGGAGGTGATGGAATTCCAGTTGAGCTATTTCAAATCCTGAAAGATGATGCTGTTAAAGTGCCGCACTCAATATGCCAGCAAATTTGGAAAACTCAGCAGTGGCCACAGGACTGGAAAAGGTCAGTTTTCATTCCAATCCCAAAGAAAGGCAATGCCAAAGAATGCTCAAACTACCACACAATTGCACTCATCTCACGTGCTAGTAAAGTAATGGTCAAAATTCTCAAAGCCAGGAGTCAGCAATATGTGAACAGTGAACTTCCAGATGTTCAAACTGGTTTTAGAAAAGGCAGAGGAACCAGAGATCAAATTGCCAACATCCACTGGATCATCAAAAAAGCAAGAGAATTCCAGAAAAACGTCTATCTCTGCTTTATTGACTATGCCAAAGCCTTTGACTGTGTGGATCACAATAAACTGTGGAAAATTCTGAAAGAGATGGGAATACCAGACCACCTGACCTGCTTCTTGAGAAACCTATATGCAGGTCAGGAAGCAACAGTTAGAACTGGACATGGAACAACAGACTGGTTCCAAATAGGAAAAGGAGTATGTCAAGGCTGTATATTGTCACCCTGCTTATTTAACTTGTATGCAGAGTACATCATGAGAAATACTGGGCTGGAAGCAGCACAAGCTGGAATCAAGATTTCTGGGAGAAATATCAATCACCTCAGATATGCAGATGACACCACCCTTATGGCAGAAAGTGAAGAGGAACTAAAAAGCCTCTTGATGAAAGTGAAAGAGGAGAGTGAAAAAGTTGGCTTAAAGCTCAACATTCAGAAAACAAAGATCATGGCATCTGGTCCCATCACTTCATGGGAAATAGATGGGGAAACAGTGGAAACAGTGTCAGGCTTTATATTTTGGGGCTCCAAAATCACTGCAGATGGTGACTGCAGCCATGAAATTAAAAGACGCTTACTCCTTGGAAGGAAAGTTATGACCAACCTAGATAGCATATTCAAAAGCAGAGACATTACTTTGCCAACAAAGGTCCGTCTAGTCAAGGCTATGGTTTTTCCTGTGGTCATGTATGGATGTGAGAGTTGGACTATGAAGAAGGCTGAGCGCCGAAGAATTGATGCTTTTGAACTGTGGTGTTGGAGAAGACTCTTGAGAGTCCCTTGGACTGCAAGGAGATCTAACCAGTCCATCCTAAAGGAGATCAGTCCTGGGTGTTCTTTGGAAGGAATGATGCTAAAGCTGAAACTCCAGTGCTTTGGCCACCTCATGCGATGAGTTGACTCATTGGAAAAGACTCTGATGCTGGGAGGGACTGGGGGCAGGAGGAGAAGGGGACTTCAGAGGATGAGATGGCTGGATGGCATCACTGACTCGATGGACATGAGTTTGAGTGAACTCCGGGAGATGGTGATGGACAGGGAGGCCTGGCCTGCTGCGATTCATGGGGTCGCAAAGAGTCGGACACAACTGAGCGACTGAACTGAACTGAATCTGTAAAAATACTGAATCACTATGTTATACACACAAAGTTAATCTAATAATGCAAATCAACTGTACTTTAATTAAAAATAAAAACAAAACAGTATTTACTACTTACTGTTGTATGGATTAAATTGTATGTACTGACCTAAATTGTTATGTATGTTAAATGAGATAATGCAGTAAAATATTTGCATAGATCCTGAACCATGTTAAATACACAAAAAATTATCACATTAAGCCATCAATATTATTACTACTCTAAAAAATGTTAACATAACAATATTTGCTCTTATACTGACTGAGCTCTCATACATACAAGATGTTGGCCCCAGTCAGTGTGGGGTTGGGGCAAATCCATGCCACATCTCTGCCAAGGTGTGGCCTATATGTTACTCATCTCTCTCTCTCCCCCACACTTAACCGAAGTACCTAGGACAGAGCATAGGCTGACTAGATTAAAAAATTAGTTGGCTTGGGTGTGGATTAGAACTCTGAAGTTTGGTCTCCCTTTAGAACTGCAGAATGAGGTACTAAATATTTAAGGCCTTTTAAATTGGCCTCTTTTCCTTAAGTTTAGGTGTTTTGCTATCAAGGAGCTTAAGTTTGCCTTTCCTGAAATAAATTTCACAAGTACACTTACGTTGAATGGCATATGGATCTTTGTCCAACTCTGACCTCCTCTGTGAATGTCAACAAGTTGGGGGGCCATAATCTCCCTGAAGTGGGGCTATGAAATAAATAAGCACCACTACAGATCAGGAAGGGACTGCCTACCCAACAGATCAGACGTCAATAATATGGAGATTAGAAATGTAGGAAAATACCATTAGCATCCCCTGATCTCAATTCTTCGATCACAAGAAAGACAGACAGACAGACCAGGGAACTGGACAGCTTGATGGATTAACACTACATTACCTGTTCATGCTTTTTTCTGCTTTATTCATGATGAAGTTTCTAATCTGAGAATATTCATGTAACCTCCTCTGCCTCATTGACTTTAAAAGGAATAATAAATCTGCTCCTTGTCTACTACACAAAAATATTAAGAGAAAAATGTGAAACATTGACAGTGATTTGAAAGATGCTACACAGAGCATACAACTGCAATTATTTTTACTATTATAATCATTATGGTAGCCACTGCTGATGTGGAAGATGGATATTAAGTTTACAAGATGAAATCAAATTTCTACCCTAGGTAACCCTAGAACCATAAGAGATTTTGGATGAAAAACCTGGCCTCCTGACAGCTTTCCCTTAATTATCATCAATTCTTTGAGTGGGCTGAAACAAACAAAAAAAAGAGACAGAAAGAAAAAAAGGAGGGAAAACCAGCCTAATTGAATGTAGGATAAACTATTCATTAGCAAGCTAAATAGCTACGACATTTAATAACCTATAGTGCCTCATGAAAAACCAAAACATTGCCAAAAGTAATTGAAGTTTGTGATTCTCTAAACTGTTATTTAAAGCAGGGTTTGGCAAGGCTCTGTGGGTCTGCACCACTTTTAATTGCATTTTTAAAATTCAGAATGGTGATTGAGATCTTGTACTCGTCATTTGTGTGGTGAAATCCTTCATAGTAAACTTGCTTATAGTGAAGCCATATGCAATGATTTTAAAGCTCAAAGCATGTAGGATCCATCTATATCAAAAACTGAGCTTTACTTTCTTACCTTTTAACTGACTGAATCCCAGCTGCATATAACTTCCAATCCTTTCCCTTTCTGTCCTGACTGATTTCTAATGTGATGGCCTGAATCCTTATTCCTACCAGCAAATCCTTATTCCTTCCAGCAAAATGTTGCTGGAAGGTTACGATGGACTCAACCCAGAGAGAGAAAATCTCCCATTGATGACTGAATGGGCCCTGGGGCAGAATCACCACCTAGCTGGGTTTGTCTGTAGAATAAGGAGCAGTTGACATGAATCCTAGAAACCATTAAATATACATAATACATTTAGTACAGATCTTTCACACAGTACCTTTATGAGAGGCATCTATGAATGCATGACCCTCATAATTACTGAAAGGCTTCTTCATGCCCTGCAATTTCCCATGAATAATTATTTTAAAATAGCTACAATTTGTTGAGCACCTATTAATATAGCTACTGCTAAGTCACTTCAGTCGTGTCCGACTCTGTACGACCCCATAGACGGCAGCCCAGTAAGGCTCCCCTGTCCCTGGGATTCTCCAGGCAAGAACACTAGAGTGGGTTGCCATTTCCTTCTCCAGTGCATGAAAGTGAAAAGTGAAAGTGAAGTCGCTCAGTCGTGTCCTACTCTTAGCGACCCCATGAACTGCAGCCTACCAGGCTCCTCCGTCCATGGGATTTTCCAGGCAAGAGTACTGGAGTGGGGTGCCATTGCCTTCTCAGTATTAATATAGCAGGTACCACATGAAACATTTCACGGGAATTAGCTCATTTTATCCTCATGGGAACCTTAGGTATTACTTTGAGTTGCATGCCTGTTCAGTCATGTCCAACCTTTTGTGACCTCATGGACTGTAGCCCACCAGGCTCCTCTGTCCATGGGATTTGCCAAGCAAGAACTGGAGTAGGTTGCCATTTCTTTCTCCAAGGGATCTTCCCAATCCAGGTTTCAAACCCACATCTCCCCCATTGCTGGGTGGATTTTTTACCACTGAGCTACCTGGGAAGCCCAGGTATTACTTTAAATGTTATTATTTTCTCTTTGGTACCAAGGTGCAGAGTTGGTTAATGACCTTACTCAGGACCACACAGCCTCAGCCACCAGAGCTGGGAGTCAAACCTACAGTGTGCTTTAGCAACATACTCCACTATTTATTGGGTTGGCCAAAAAGTTTGTTGGGATTTTCCCAGAAGATGTTCTGGAAAAACCCAAAAGAACCTTTTGACCAACTCAATACCATTCACATAATGCTGTGCCCCATGGGTAAAATGTCCTGACTTTCCATTAAAATTCTTATGCTTCTTTCCATTAAACAGATTTAGTTTCCTCTCCCAGAAAGGAAATCACTAATAATGGCTTCCACAGGAGACTGTGAGGATTCAAAGAGAATAAGCAAAAAAAGAATTTGATAAAAAAATCGAGCAGTACACAACCATGTGTTGGCTTTCTGGGGCTTCTATGACAAAGTAGCACAAGCTGGATGGCTTCAACAACAGAAGTATGTTGTCTCACAGTTGTGGAGTTCTGGAAGGAGTCAGCAGGGCTGGTTCCTTCTGAGGCTGTGAGGGGGAGCCTGTCCCATGCCTTTCCTCTAGCTGCTGGTATTTGCTGGCAAGCCTTGGCTTTCCTTGGCTTGCAGACATATCACCCTAATTGCTCCCTTCAACTCCATTCTCCATGAGTGCATATCTGTCTCTATGTCCGAATTTCTTTCTTTTCAAATGCGGCAAGTAATATTGAATTAGGATCTACCTTAGTGACTTCATGTTAACTTGATTTTTCAATAAAGACCCAATCTTCAAATAGGGTCCCATCATGAAGTACTTTAGGAATTATGACTCCAACATATCTACTGGAGCAGGATATAACTCAACCCCCCAAAACCAAGGGCTGTTATTTTTATTTGTAATAATGGTATTAATAATGGTCCTAACAACAAACATGTAACTTTTATCCAGTACAGTGTTTGCAACCTGCCAGGGAGTGCGGCCCCCCGTGCTTACAGGGACGGAGTGTTTGTGACTCAACCAATTCTGGGTGAGGTGGCAGGCAAAGTTTTCAGAAGGCTTTAAACCAACTCGACTATCCTGTGACTCTTCTGTTTACGTGTAGTTTGGGCTTTCTCCATCCCAGAAGAGGTAACGAGACAGTAGGAGGCAGAGTCCCAGAAACTGGGGGAGGAAGTCAAGGCTCCATAGCTAGTTGTGGCAGCACCGGGGTGCCACATTTTTTCTTGCATGTGATGTGAGTTATCACTTTCTTGCTCCTCCTGGACAATCTCACACCACCCACTTCCACCCATCATGCTCAGCTTACTTCCTATAGATGGAATCCCAAACCAATACCTCCATCTTCAGTTTCTTTCCTACGACACAATCCTACGTATGTAATTAGCTATTCAACCTCCTTACCGGAAGTCCCAGAGTCATCTCAGGTTCAGGGTCCAAGACAGGTATCCCCAGCCACCCACCTTTCCTCTTTCTCTATATCACCTTTCACAGGTAAAAGCACTCCGTTCCCTCAATATCCCAAGCCAGAAGACAACTTGCTGCCATCCTCATCCCTTTGCCTAGCCATGCTTCTCATTCTGTTTGTTCTAACTTGACACCAATTCCAATGCATTCTACTTCCTAACACTCTCAAGAATCTTGGATAACTCTGGGTTATACAGTTGGCACTGTAACTCTCAGTGCCAAGCACGGTGTCTAGTGCTTACCAGGTCATCAATTACTATTTATTGCATGAACTGACAGAAAATAAAAATCCATCTGTGACTCCCCATTATCCACAAAGTCCAAACTCTTTAGCAAAACTCTTAAGTAGTATAAGTCCCCAAACTATTATCCTATTACATTTTTTTACTTTAAAAGAAATTATTGAAGTATAGTTGACTTATAATGTGTTAATTTCTGTTGTACAGCAAAGTGATTCAGTTATACATATGTACATACTTTTTTCATATTCTTTTCCATTATGATTGATCATAAGATATTGAATATACAATATTCAATAGGACTATACAATAGGACTTTGTTGTTTATCCATTATATATATAATAGTTTGCATCTCTAATCCCAAATTCCCAATCCATTCTTCCCCCACTCCATTCCTCCCCCACCCCAAAATATACTTTTAAATATGAAATTTATTGTGTTTATATAGAATGCCATGAATATTGTTTTCATCGTTATTTTTTGAATTTTTGTTAGCCAGGTGGGATTAAAAAGTGAAAGTCATTAGTTGTTTGCCAGTGTTGAATATGTGTTTATATTTTCTTACTTTGGACTCCTAGTTCCAAAATCCTTTCCTGAACTAGTTACATTTTCTATATCCCCGTCCAATTCCCCACACTAAGACCAGCAAAACAAAACTATTTGCCACTTTCCAAGCATTGCTTATGATTTTCACGCCTCTAGTTATGAAAATTTGCATATTCAATATGCTGGCTTGTGATATCAGTGAAACAGCCAGATTGAGATATCAAGTAGTCAACTGAATACATGAGCCTAGAATTCAGAAAAGAGACTTCAGGTTGAAATAAGATGTATGAGAGACACTGGGTGTATGTAAGTGGTATAAAAACCAAGGCAATGAATGAATTCACCTAGAGAGAGAGTATACTAAGAAGAATGTTCACAAACTCAACACAAGTTCTCAAACCAGACCTGTAATTTTAAGCGACAGTAGATCATTTAAGTAGCAATACTAGAAGGCAATGTCCCAAAGGAACTGACACATGGGTGGTTGTTGTTTAGTCACTAAGTCATGTCTGACTCTTTGCAACCCCATGGACTGTAGCCCACCAGGCTCCTCTGTCCATAGAACTTCCAAGGCAAGAATACTAGAGTGGGTCACCATTTCCTTCTCCAGGGTATTTTCCTCTTTCAGGGATCGAACCCACCTTTTCTGCATTGGCAGGTGGGTTCTTTACCATTGAGCCACCAGGGAAGCCCTACAACACATGTTACAGGAAATAATGAAAATAAAAGATTTGGATGTAAACATCATAATGGTAATTGCTACAGCTCTGGCCAAATAAGAGTAGATTATCTCTGAAGATATTACCAACTTCATGCCAGACAGCAAGATTTGTTTTCATGATCAAGTGCTGGAAAACTCAGAAATGTAACCAGAAAAACAAAATAAAAACAAAATGTAGATGAAACAGCCACCATTTCCTTATGCAGACATTTGACATTGATGTTTCCTCCTTATCCCCATTCCTTCTTTGACTTCTAAAAAAAATGTGAAATATGTCCTATGAACATTTTTACTAATGAAAAACTAGAAATAAGGTCAACCAACTCAAAAAAATAACACTGCTGGGACCACCTAAGTCCTTACTGTGCATCCTCTGCCTCCTCGCAGGGATAATAAATACCCTCATTTTTGTGATAACCTTTTCTTTGTTTTTCTTTATTGTGTTACCACCTATGTGTGTATTCCTCACCATAAACTGTTTAACTCTTCCTGGCTTTGAGCCTTCTATAAACGGGACAGCACAGCATGCATTCCTGTGCAGCTTGTTGCCTATACTCATTGTTGTGTTTGTGAGCTTCACCCTCG
Source organism: Bubalus kerabau (assembly GCF_029407905.1). Lineage (NCBI taxonomy): Eukaryota > Metazoa > Chordata > Mammalia > Artiodactyla > Bovidae > Bubalus > Bubalus kerabau. The sequence goes on along the minus strand of NC_073627.1, from coordinate 95,221,173 downwards.
CGGCTGTGTGTAGCTGTAGACTGTTCGTTTGCAGTAGTGTGTATATCGTGCTCTTTCGTACCCACAATTTTTGGCTGGTATTTAGGAATGTAGATTTTCTATATTGATTTTTGTCTAGCAACCTTGCCAAACATCTCATTAATTCTAATAATTAATTTGTACATTTAGGGGTGAGTTTATATGTCCATAATCATATGTATCAGTTGCAAATTATGATCATTTTGATAATTTCTATTTCTTTTCCTTGTCTTATTGTGTTGGCCTATGTATACAGTACAAGTTTGAATAAAAGGGGTGATAACAGACATTCTTGGTTTTTCCCTGATCTTAAAGAAAATTTTAACATCTATTACTAAATAAGATATTTATTGTTAGTTTTTGTAGATATCTTTTACCAGGTTAAAGAAGTTACCTTCTATTGCCAGTTTGCCTAAGAAATGTTTCTCTTTTGTAGAATTTAGATCATGAAATGAATATTCGATTTTAGCAAATACATTTTGGTATCTACTGAGATGATCATACACCCTTTCTTTTAGTCAGTCAGTTTGTATGCTAATTTTTCAAATGTGAAACCAAACTTGCTTTCCTGAAATAAACCCAACTTGGTCCTTATGTGTTTTACTTTGAAGGCACTACTGGTTTGGTTTTCCAAGGTTTTCTGTAGGATTTATGCTATGTTCTTGAGTGATATTGGCTTGACATTATTCACTGTTTTAGCAGCCAATACTTATTTCTATTTCCTTACCTATTTACCACTTTCTGTATTCTTCCTTCCTTCTCGCATCTCAGATGTTTTCAGTTCAGTTCAGTTGTTCAGTCATGTCTGACTTTTTGCGACCCTATGGACTGCAGCACGCCAGGCCTCCCTGTCCATTGCCAACTCCTGGAGTTTACTCAAACTCATGTCCATTGAGTCGATGATGCCATCCAACCATCTCATCCTCTGTTTTATTTGAGAGCATTTTCTCAATGCTCCAAGAATATCCTTTAGTATTGCCATTAGAGAGTCTGCTGTTTTGTGTGCCTGAAAAATGTCTTGATTTAATCTTCATTTCGGAAGTATATTTTTACTAGGCATAACATTCCAGATGTCAGTCTTTTTCTCTCAGTTACTGGGCTGAGTTCTTTCCTTTCTGAAAGTTTGTTGATAGATTTAAGATGGTAATATATTTTAGACAAGAATTTTGATTATATACAGAAGAAATGTTGATTTAGGTACCTACTTTGGAAATGAAAGTTCTCCATTCATTCTTAAGCTGTACTGATCTGTGTTTCTGACCAGTAAAGTCAGACAAAACTTAACCAAAAGTCAAATAAATACACAACTTTGTGGCTTGACCATGTAAATGGGATTGAGAAAAAAACCTAGTTCTTTGCAAACATATAGTATTTGAATATACGGAAATGTAAAGGCCAATGAACTGAAATAATGTCTTAGAAGCTAAGTTCATGAGACTTATAATCAATCCCTTGCAGTACATATACTTTAGCTATGTCTTACAATTCTGTCTTTCATCCTCAACTAAACTAATTCTTCCAGGAAAATTTGTCATCCGTTTACATATCTCTTAGTACCTACTATGGTAGAGAAAAATACTGGCTGAATTAAGGAGCTAAATTATTGTGGCAAATTTTTTTTAATTTAAAACCTAAACTAATTTAACTGTTTATGTATTCTAAGGAGTTGGGAAAGTGAAAGTCGCTCAGTCATGTCTGACTCTGCGACCCCATGGACTATATACAGTCCATGGAATTCTCCAGGCCGGAATACTACTTCTCACTAGGCTCCTCGGTCCATGGGGATTCTCCAGGCAAGAATACTGGAGTGGGTAGCCTTTCCCTCCTCCAGGGTATCTTTCCAATCCAGGGATTGAGCCCAGGTTTCCCGCATTACAGGCAGATTCTTTACCAGCTGAGCTACAAGGGAAGCCCTTGTGGTTTAAGGAGTTGGGAAGGGACTATGGTAATTCCACTGTGAGTGATAGTAAGATTTCCCTAGCACTTTGTTTTCCTTAAAGGATTTTGGATGGGGGTTGGGGGAGGTACTGCCTGGAAAAGATGTTTCCTTGTTTATCAGAAGACAGTAAGGAGTCCTTGGATATACAAAGGGAATTCCAAAGCTGAGAATGGGGACTAGGCTAGAAATAACTAGAATGCTCTGCATAAGACAATGGTAAGAATTTTTATTTTGCCTTGAGAGAAGAGCAAAGAATAAGGAGAGTGGGAGAAAAAAGGTAGGTGGGGGTGGTAACTGTACTGGATGCAAAGTGCCAAATGACTTCTCAGGCCATCCATATCTGATATTCCATATTAAGCTTTTCATGTTTCTGCAATGAAAAACCTCTTCTGTCTTTCCAGTCTCCAGGGATGTCAGCTATACTTACAGGAGTTTTGTATGAGCATGTATGTGGAGTGGGGAGGTGATGGGATGGTGGGGTACAGGTGCAAATCAAAGAAATGGAGTGATTCCCTGTTTGGGTTAATGCTAGAGGAGAATATCAGAGAAGGCAATGGCAACCCACTCCAGTGTTCTTGCCTGGAGAATCCCAGGGATGGGGGAGCCTGGTGGGCTGCCGTCTATGGGGTTGCACAGATTCGGACATGACTGAAGCGACTTAGCAGCAGCAGAGTAGAATATAGGAAGACCACTATGATAACACAGTAAAGAAAAGGGAGTTGGTGGAATGGATACTCAAAGAGGAAGATTGCCATGAACTTTAAGTCCCTGAGAAATTTGATGCAATTTGAAGTCATATTTTAAAAGGCAGAATGTTTGTCCATAGCACCTCTGTCATTATTAATATTTATACTAAAGTCTAAGAGCATGAGAGGGATTCCCTTGTAGCTCAGAAAGTGAAAGTCAAAGTCAAAGAAAGTGAAGTGAAAGTCAAAGAAAGTGAAAGTGAAAGAAAGCTCAGACTCTGCCTGCAATGCAAGGGACCTGGATTTGATTCCTGGGTTGGGAAGATCCCCTGGAGAAGGAAATGACAACCCACTCCAGTATTCTTGTCTGGAGAATCCCATGGACAGAGGAGCCTGGCAGGCTACAGTCCATAGGCTCGCAAGAGTCAGACACAACTTAGTGACTAAACCACCACCACAACCAAGGGCATCAGAGTGATGCTCCAGCCTTCATTGGTCTGTAGTCAGTGTCAGGGTCTAGTAAGAGTCTTATAATTCCCCAGCCAAGGTTTTATTTCTCCAGCTAGGTGGCAAGCATTCTTTCTTAACCTTAGATGTTCATTGGAATCACTAGGGGAGTTTAGGTTTACTAATGCCCAGACTGCACTCCAGATATTCTGATTTAATTGGCCTGAGATGGACCTGGGCTTTGGGACTTTCAAAATATCCCCAGATGATCCTAATGTGCAGGCAGGGTAAAGGACCACTGGCATTAAGCTACAAGAGTATTTTAAGGACAATCAGAAACATTCAAACGAGGGACAAAAAGCAATAGAAAATGTATGAGTTGCGAGTATGAGCATAAAGGAAGTTATTACTTTTTTAATGCATTATTACATCATATAATCCCTGCATCTGTTAGGGCCCCAAAAATAAAACTGCAAATGACAAAAAATATTTCTTAGAGCCTCTATATACATAACCAAGAACAAAGATCACCTATACCTATTCAGTCTACTGTTTACATTAACACAAGTTACTATTGGACAGCCTTAATCTAACTTTACTTTATTAGGAAACTCTGGCCCAGAAAGCTGAAGTGGCAGGTAATGTTGTTGTTCACTTCAAGAACTTTCCTCAAATCCATTTATTCTTTCTCCATTCATCACCCCTTTCTCAGGGCAATTTGTTGCTGTCATTTAGTCAGTCATGCCTGACACTTTGCAACCCCATGGTCTGCAGCCTGCCAGGGATGGGATTTCCCAGGCAAGAATACTGGAGTGGGTTGCCATTTTCCTCTCTATCTCAGGCAATAAATATCTTCAAAAGATGGTTTACTCCTTAAGACTCCTTTTGAAATCTTCCCAAATCTGTGTATACCCATATTTAAGCATAACATAATAAATGTTGCCCAATTCATATTAAATGCTCCCTTATACTGCATTGAAAAATCTACCCTAACTCAGAGTCCCCAAACTCATAAATAACCTAACTTTGGCCTCCCTGCTCCTGGGTGCTATTAAAACTTTTACAAAGTAATAATCTCTTTTCCTTTGATTAGTAGCAAACTGGACTTTTTTTTATCAGCTAGGCATAAAGTATTTATTTACTGCTTATTCAGGGATGCTCATATATTTCAGTTGAGAAATGTCCAAATGTCTTCTTTCAAAACATCAAATAAAATAACTACTATTTGGCCAGTGCCAACTATGTGACTTATAGACATTGACTGTAATCCTTCAAGGTTAGTATTACTAAACATAATTTTTATATATGAGGAAATGGGAGTCAGAAAGTTTGGAACCTGATGGAAGGTCACACAACTATAGTTAGAGCAGGGATTTTGATCCAGGGGTTTTGGATTCTCAGGCCTGAGTTAGCTCCAGGGCAGGTACCGCATTGCCTTAAGGCCAATCAGATCTACTCTGTCTAGCTGGAGTAATCATCTGAAGTCTTACCAATTTCTAATGAGTCCACACTAGCCAATACCCTTCCGATGAGACACCACAATACATCCAGATGATTGAAGTAAAAGAGTTGATTTATAATTTTTTCAACTACTTTTCTATGTTTTAATTCTTCAGCTGGACAGTGTTTACCAGATTATACTTTATTACATCTTTGTGTACCTGATACACTTTATAACATTCTTTCTTTTAAAATGTTATTATGAACCATTTTTAAGATAAAATAGCAGAATAGTATCCTAAACATTTAATGTGTTCATCATCCAGCTTCAATATTGATCAACCCTTGGCCAATCATGTTTTATTTATATTCCCATACACTTCTCCTCTGTATATTACTATGAAGCAAATCAAAGCTGAAACATATTTTTATTGAATATTTTACTATGTACCTATAAAATATTAGGATTTCTCCAGTATGTATCTCTGAAAGATAAATATTAAAAAAAAAAAAAAAAAAAACCACAATACTCTCCTGGAGAAGGAAATGGCAACTCACCCCTGTATTCTTGCCTGGAGAATTCCATGGACAGAGGAGCCTGGTGGGCTACCATCTATGGGATCGCAAAGAGTCGCTCACGACTGAGCAACTAACCCTTTCACTTTCTTTTCATCTATCTATCTAACTCTCTATCAAGAAGAAAAAAAAAGAAAAAAGAAACCCCAAAACTACAATACCATTACAGGATTTCAGGTCTAAAGTAAGTTTGTTAATGTCCAAACACCCAATTGCCTTATAACTTTCATAATATTTTAGAATTTGTTGGTATAATTTAATTAACTTCTAGTGACTCAAGATTTCTTTCATCTTCCATTTAAGTTTGAGCATGAAAACTCATCCTAGTGGGGATATTTTTCTTATAAGGCATCTTGTATTGCCCACCCTCAGTCCCACCATGGTTTCAGTTCTCAGTGTTTTAATTTGAATTTTCACGAAGCATAGTTTTTTCAGGCATGGCCTTATTTCTTTCAAGTTCTGAACTTATGTTTCTATTTTAATTTGCATGTCTGGGCCAGATAATATCTTTATGGGACTCAAAGCTCCTTGAGGATGGGAGAGGATGCAGTTAAGAGGTATTATCAATACAAATTAATCTGGGAGGTCTGCTCCAATTTTTCATGTTTAAGTCAATAAGTACTTGGACATATAAATCTGACATTTTTTCTGTAGCAATTTACATTACTGTTCTTAGAAAGCATTTCTTTCTTATTCCTTCATGGTTATCTGTGCTTCTAATGAGCAATAAAAGATCTGTCAACAGCTGATGTGAACCAAGAGGGGAAAACTGAGGGTTTAAGTAGTTAAAGACACGAGCTCCTAAAGTTCCCCAAGCAATTTTAATCAAAGCTCACTTTTACTAGTTTGTTGCCTCTGTAGTATTTTTACATTAAAAATTTATAAAAAGAAAGAAAAAGAGAAGGCTAGGAGGAAAGGAAGGAGAGAGGAAGGAAAAGAAGGAAGGAGGAAATTAGATGATGTTAAAGTAAGTTGCTGCTGCTGCTAAGTCACTTCAGTAGGTGATGATAAATTCATCTCGCCTTTCTCCTGGAGTGATAAAGTTAGGAGCCTTACCGGTCCCCTGGTGGTAGTAGGTTAGTTGCTCAGTCGTGTTCAACTCTTATGACCCGGTGGACTGTAGCCTGCCAGGATCCTCTGTCCATGAGATTTCCCAGGCAAGAATACTGGAGTGGGTTGCCATTTCCTTCTCCAGGGGTATCTTCCTGACCCAGGGATAGAACTCAGGTCTCCTGCATTGCAGGCAGATTCTTCACTGCTGAGCCACCAGGGAAGCCCTATAGGTCACCTGCAGGACCTAATTAGGAACTCTCAGTCCTGTGTCTTTACAGTCTATTCTGCCCTATTCTCTTTTCGAAATGTCCATTCCTGATGAGGAGTCCTAACTTGGTAGTAGCTCTATAAGCTAAACAAATTTCTGCCAAAACATGAGGCAGATGGTTATCAAATGATTTTGCCTTTCCCAATACAAAGATCACTGTGCCCTGCTGATGACAGGATTACATCAGCACTAAAACAAATTAATAGGAAGAGGGGGAGAATCCCACTTGGACCATACGTGTGGTTAAATAAGAGCAGGAACAATCAGAGCACTGGGTTTTCTTTAGATCTGTATGTACTTTTTCAAAGGGATTGAAAGTGTTTGCCATTTGATTTGTCCTTTTCTACTCACACTGACTGCTCTGTACCATGGTGCTTGTTAGGAAACCTCATGGGTGCAGAACCCCACTAGAGTGTGGCAATGACTTTAGAAGTCTCATTAAAGTGGGTTCCCGCTCTGACCTCCAGATCTTGTTCAGGGTGTTTTTTGCATGAAAAGCTACTTGGTCCTCTCTGACTACCTCTGCTCAGAGACAATATCTCTGAAGCTACTCTTAGCAGGGGATAAAAGCAGACACCATCCAGGCTGTGTATTATATAGCGAACACTTGGCAGATTTCTTGTTCTGTGCTTAACTTTGACATGAAGCTAGTCAGTTATGTTTGAAGATCAAATGAGGTTCCTGCCCACCACTACTAGATAGGGAGGATTTATCTCCAACCATACTATGATGTTCCCTTAATACCTTTCAAAAACACAAGTGCTTACATCCTAATAGGTTTTTAGCTTAAGATCTAATCATCCGCTCTTGAATTAAGATGCTTGAATGAAGCCAACTCATTTGGAACTAAGCACTTTAATGTCAACAGAGACATATGGTATGGAGACGGAATTACAAAGGCTCTCTTCTTAGGCATCCATTAGGAAAGCAAGACTTAGACTCCAGCGTCTTTATTAGTTTACTCATTTATTTCTCAGTAAATAATTGAGAGTAATATCATCTTCTGAAAGCGGAAATGTTTGAATAATTACATGTTAGAGATAGGGTATATTCCCATTCAAAATGATTAAACCATTCCCTTGCTCTATAATTACTAAGTTTTTTTTGTAAATGGCATTACATTTTTAGACTGAAGAAAGTACAACATATAGTGCACATATTGTGTAAATATACAGGTAGCCACGTGTGGAACAGTACCTCTCAGTCTAATTACAAGCTGTCACTGAGGGTCCCTCAAAACCAGTGAAAATGTCAACATAATGTAATAATAAAGTTATATTTGACTTGTCATATGGGGAAAACATTTTAATAAGGAATTGCAGAATACTGAGACTTTGAGAAGATTATCTTATTGAATTTAGATATGGAAAATCTCTGCAAAGTACAAGTATTAATATGTGAATTTTGTTTATCTTGGTTTTGAACTGTGGTGTTGGAGAAGACTCTTGAGAGTCCCCTGGACTGCAAGGAGATCCAACCAGTCCATTCTGAAGGAGATCAGCCCTGGGATTTCTTTGGAAGGAATGATGCTAAAGCTGAAACTCCAGTACTTTGGCCACCTCATGCGAAGAGTTGACTCATTGGAAAAGACTCTGATGCTGGGAGGGATTAGGGGCAGGAAGAGAAGGGGACGACAGAGGATGAGATGGCTGGATGGCATCACCGACTTGATGGACATGCGTTTGAGTGAACTCCGGGAGTTGGTGATGGACAGGGAGGCCTGGCGTGCTGGATTCATGAGGTCACAGAGAGTCGGACATGACTGAGCGACTGAACTGAACTGAACTGGTCAAATTAGTATGTTCAAGAGTCTTGAATGACTTTAAGTTATTCAAAGCATTTGACCAGGAGGCAACCTTTTCTCCTGCCTATTAACTTATATTAACTCTGAAATATCCCTTGGCGATAGTAGGAAGGGGGTCTTTTAAACCGCCCAGACTATGTTGGCTCATGCATTTTGATATCCTCTCTTCTTTTGGAGCATTTGTCACAATGATATTACTATTTGGTTAAAGTCCAAATTTCTTGCTTTAAGAAATAAGCTTTATAAGCTCTCTGAGATTAGTACTATTCCTATCTCTTTCACTATTTTTAGTGAAGTGCAGTACATTTTACTACCCATTAAGAATATTAAATGTCTTTCACTAAAGAGCACCTTCCCCCCAGAATAGTCTATTTCCAGTCCTGTTGATCTCAATCTTAGTTACATGTCATGTTTTGGCCAATAAAATATGAGTAGAATTGACACGTGCCACTTCTAAGGAGAGGCTTTAAGAGTTTTCACAGTTTCACCATTGCTCTTTCCCTTTGCCATTCTCTAGGCCAGAATACTGGAGTGGGTAGCCTTTCCCTTCTCTACGGGATCTTACAAACCCAGTAATTGAACCCAGGTCTCCAGCATTGTGGGCAGATTCTTTACCAGCTGAGCCACAAGGGAAGCCCAAGAATACTGGAGTGGGTAGCCTATCCCTTCTCCAGGGGGTCTTCCTGACCCAGGAATAGAGCCAGGGTCTCCTGCGTTGCAGGTGGATTCTTTACAAACTGAGCTATCAGGGAAGCCCACCACAAGACCAACATAGCCCAAATAGGACAGCTCCTTTAACCTGAGTCCTAAAATAAAAATTTGGAGTAGAATCACAGCTGAGTGGGGAAGAACCTGTAACGAAGGCAAAAAAATAAACTTTTTTCATTATAAACCATCATGATCAGGGGGTATCTGTTATTGCTGTTTTACTTGCTTCATTTGATACAAATATCCAGTGACTATCAGAATGTCTGGCACATGGTGGGCATGCAGAACATATTTGTTGACAGATTGAGTGAATTGGTAGAGATTATATGATCTAGACACACAAAAAGTTCAGGCATATGCAGGTCTAAAGTAATAAAAATCTGGGTGTACATATTATTTCAACCACAGAGGTTTCGCTTTAATGTAAATGTAATTCAGTGTTTAATTATCTGCCTTTGAAACCTAAGCCACTTGGGTTAAATATATGTGTGTAAAAAGAGTCATGCATAATTGAGTGCCAACTGGTGAGGGAACAGTGGAGTGTCAGCAGTAGCCAAGAAAGATTTCACTTGAAGATGTGAACTGGATGAACAAGTGGATTTATCAGGGCTTTTAGTTAGTGAAGGGGTGAGAAGAGGACATGGCAGATTTCTGAAGGGAAAATGCATGAAAACAAGAAAAGGGCTGGATTAGAGAAACTCAGGGATGGGATTTAATGAAGATGGTGCTTGAGGCAGATTAGTCAGGTGGCAGAGTGCAGATGGCCTGGATTACAGAACTAAGAGACTGGAAACCCTTAAGAAGCTAGTTCAGAAAATGTTAACATCATAAAAGTGGCAATTCAGTCTCAACTTATAAATGCAAAGTCATCTTAATAAAAATACAAACAAGATTAAGTTTTTTTTTTTTAAGGAACTAGAGTAGAAAATTCTAAATTCACATGGAGAAATACATAAGACAGGAAAATTCTGAAAAAGAATAATAAGGAATATTAAAACATATAAAATCTACATAATTAAAAGAGCAATTTGAGCAGGCAGCTCAATGCAAGTTTTGGTATTAGAAACATGTATAACTTCAATTGTAAAATTAGTATACAAGAGATGGCATTAAAAAAAATCAATAGGAATATGGCAGAAACCAACACACTATTGTAAAACAATTATCTTCTAATTAAAAATAAATAATTAAAAAAATATATACATTTTTTAAAAAATCAGTGGGAAAAGATGATTTAACTAGTTACATGGCATCTGCAAAAAAAAAAATTAAGTTGAATTTGATCTCACATCTTGCACCAGAATAAATTCCACATGGTTCAAAGAACTGAACACACTAGATTAAACCATATGACCATCTCTTGAAGGTACAAATAGTCAAACATTGATTTCCTACTTTTTACTTCACAAAAACTGAAGTCGTGGCAGTACTCAAAAAAAACCACATATTTTTTTGATTTTTGAAGCAAAGGATTAGAAACAGCCTGAATGCCCATTACTGGAATCTTGAGATGGGAAAGACTTTTTGAACTGTTACACAAAATTCAAAGGTCTATAAAACAATAGATGGATACATTCAACTACTTAACAATAAACTTTTTCTGCAAGGCAAAAATCACCATTAACAAAGTCAAAACATTAAAGATGAACTTGGAACCATAATTTCAATTCTTATCATGAATATGGGAGTAAATTATCTTCAGATAAAGAACTTTTATGAGTATGCAAAAGGCCAATAACCCACTGGTAAAATGAGAATGGGATATGAATAGATACTTCAAAGGACAAAAAGATCAGGTGGCTCTTATTCACATAAGAGGCTCAGCCTACTCATTATATGCAAATGCAAATCAAAATTAAAGTAGGATAGCATTTTTTTTTTTACCCTTATCAGATTCCAGAGATCTAAGAGTTTTATAACACAATGTATTGGCAAACTCAAACCTTTCTAGTGGAGTCTAAATTGATATAAATTCCTATGGAGAGAAATTTGACCTCAGCAGTCAAAATTACTTTGCATACTTCAGTATCTGACCCAGTCATTCCATTTTTGGGGAAATTACAGTGGCGTTGCCCCTGCACATGTGTGAAATGACAATGGTGATTAACTGCAGCACTGTCTACAAAAGCAAAGGGCTGGAAACGGCCTGAATGCCCATTTCTGGCAGACGGCTAAATAAGTTACTGCGCAGGTTCATGACCCAACACTATGCAGTCACAACAAGCCATGAGAAAACTAAATCCTGACCTAAAATCAAATCCAAGTCCTGTCACATGATGAAGGAAAGCAAATGCTACAAATGGTAGCATTGAGCACTACCATTAATTTTGAAAAGGTTATATAACAATATATAAACACATATATCTTATAAAGAACACCTGAACACATACAGTCTTCATAAATATAAAACTTCTAGATAAGACTATACAAGATACTAACAGCATTGATTACTGTGGGAAGGGGAAATGGATAGCCAGGAACAGGAGGAAGTTACACTTTTCTTGTCTGTCTTCTGCACTTTTTGAATTTTGAACTATTTTCACATATTATCTTTCACAGAATTAAGTGAAAATTGATTGATCAGTTAAAACTGATGCCAACCTCTTATGAAAGAGCTGTTTCTACTGTAGATGAAATAATATCTGACTTGTGAAAAGCAAAACAAAACAAATCAGAAAACCCAAACCCAACATAACAAATAACCATACTATTCTATGTGTGGATCAAATATGCAATTATAATAATTAAATTTTAAGTAAATGAGTGTGTAGATAATTCATTTTCCACATTGTAGTTAGAGTGAACTGTCTAAAACATAAATTTGATCATATCATTCCCTTGCTTAAAAGTCCTCCCATGGCTCCCCACTGACCTGAGCATAATAACATCTGAATTCCTCAGTACAACAATCAGGCTTTCTGTTGTTCTGGACTGGGCTCTCACTACTCCAGCTGCATTTCTCACTCTTCTCTCTACTTTTATTCTGAATTTGCTCTTGTCTTTAGGAACCAAACTCCACACTAGACCATAGCACATATCTCAGGTGTTAACGTGCTCTTCTGCCACTTTCCCTTTTTCATGCCTGAGAAAGGTCTCACTCTCCCCCATACCTTGTTTTTCAGTAATTAAATATCAAGTGTCCCCGACTCCCTAAACTAGCTAAGTCCAGTCTTCTCAACAGTCTCTTAACATCCCACATGGTTCACTATGGTTGGTCTTCATCCCATTATAGGAGTCTACCTTTATCCATGGTGTATTGTTCCAAGACCCTAGTGGATGCCTGAAACTGAGTCTAGTACAAAACCCATACAGACTGTTTTTTCCTATACTGATGAGTGGGTGGGATATACAGCAGGAATAAGCTGGACGAAAGGATAATTCACCACCTGGGCAGACAGTGCAGGAGGATGCAAGATTTCATCACTCAGAGTAGTATGCAATTTAAAACATGAGTTGTTTATTTTCAGAATTTTCCATTTCATATTTTTGAACTGCAGATTGACCAGGGGTAACTGAAATTGCAGGTCAGGGTAGCGGGATCACTAATATCAGTAGCTGATACATTTGTCTCCTTCAGTAGATTGTGAGTGCTTTGAGGGACCCCTATGCTTGGTCCAAAAATCAGCAGAGCTTACTCGTGCTAAATGTTTCTTGAGTAAGACTATGGATAAACCAGTCTGTTGAAGGAATCCAACCATGAGGTGGCAATGGGGATGGAGTAACACAGGTGATAGGGGAAAACCACCCAAAGACAAGTAAATAGGACTTGGCCACAGATGTGCCATAGTCAATAAATCGACTTTGTCAAATTCCACCATAGCGGATATTCTCTACCAGGCCTAATCTTACAGATCGGTAGCAAGCAGGAGTCCTTCTGGTTCAACGGTCTTTCTTTCTCCATAGAAAAAACAGGCAATAATGTTTGTGCTCCCCTCCACATGCTATCCGGAGAAGGCAATGGCACCCCACTCCAGTACTCTTGTCTGGAAAATCCCATGGACAGAGGAGCCTGGTGGGCTGCAGTCCCTGGGGTCGCAAAGAGTCGGACACGACTGAGTGACTTCACTTTCCCTTTTCACTTTCATGCATTGGAGAAGGAAATGGCAACCCACTCCAGTGTTCTTGCCTGGAGAATCCCAGGGACGGGTGAGCCTGGTGGGCTGCCATCTATGGGGTCACACAGAGTCGGACACGACTGAAGCGACTTAGCAGCAGCAGCCACATGCTATCAGTCAGTTCACCCCGATCTAAGGTACTGACACGACACACAGATGCCGAAGGCCGTGCCCTGTGATCTAGCTCTGCACTTTGTTCTCAGTTAGCTGTGGAAACTTTGGCTGTGGCAGTCATTCTATCAGGTTTTAAGCAGGTGCTCTAAGGCCACTGGCACCAAAAGGTACAAAGGTGTACAAAAAGCATCAAAGGATCTTTCAGAAGAGTTCAATAAGCGAACAAGGGATGGCAAAGCAGAGAGAGTACTGGGCTTGGATGTCATGCATGTACATTCTTGCTGACACTTCCTCCCAAGAAATCCAGGCATTTGCCCCACAGAGCACCAAAAGTAGAGGGGACTGGCTGAGGACTTCTGAGAAACCTGGGCAGTGTGCCCAGGTACTTGGAAACATTTGCTATTGTTTCGTCACTAAGTCGTGTCTGACTCTTTTGCAACACCATGGACTGTAGCCCCTCAGGATCCTCTGTTCTTGGGATTTCCCAGGCAGGAATACTGCACTGGGTTGCCATGTCCTTCCTCAGGCGATCTTCTTGACCCAGGGATTGAACCTGTGTCTCCTGCATTGGCAGGCGGATTCTTTTTATAAAAAATTAATCAATTTATTTTAATTGGAGGCTAATTACTTTACAATATTGTGGTGGTTTTTTCCATACATCGATATGAATCAGCCACAGGTGTACATGTGTGGCAGGCGGATTCTTAACCACTGAGCCACCTGAGGTGCCCTGGTACCTCAAAAAATACCTACCTGCAATTTTGCATTCTAGTTCATAAGATATCTGATTATCTTAATAGAAATAGGTTTTAAATTATTTGCAAACTACATTACTCAAAAATATTGATGTGCAATCAGTGTTATAGGTTGATATACAAAACACATCACTGATTTCTACATCCCAGTCCAGTATACTCTGTGGTACACAACTGGATTCTATCAAAATGTGCAGAATCAGTAAGAAAGGTGTAGGCCTATTGGATCCTTTTCCTCGGCTTTTAGACTTTTCAAAAGGATTTTCATCTGGGAGAATTCTCTCTCCCCGAAAATGAGACTTTCTTGTCCACCAGGTCTGTGGGGCCACCATCCTGATAGAAAGTTCTGGGGCTTTAAGCACAGAGTCAGAGCCCATCCATTTGTGGTATTCATTTTTCATTGAGCTATAGTCATTAAAAATCACGCAGCGCTGCCCAAACACAAGAGAGCACGCTGCGTTCATTTGTTGCCAAGGCTGACCACAGTGGTTCCAGTGTGGGGAGCATGTGCCCAACAAATATTAGAAAGTTAACATCCAGACAGTGGAGCAGTTTTACAAAACACAAGGATGTGAAACTTGTGATCATAACTTATATAAAATACAACTTATGGCCATAGCACGAAAAATTGCAACTATCTAGGAATGAATCTAACAGAATATGTAGAAGTCTTTATGGGCATAAGCACCAAAGGATATAAAATAAGATTTGAATAGAGAGCTAAACCATGTTCTTAGACAGAGAGATTCAATATGTAAAGATGCTATCTCTTTCTGAATCAGTCAATACAATTCGAGGGAAAATCCCAATGGGTATATTCCCCTTTGCATTTAATAAATACCCTAGAAAAACAGTCACTCTCTTCAGCTAGTCAGGATGGTGATGCTGTTAAAGAAAGAAGATCTGTAAACCCGTTTCCCGTGGTAAGTGGCATAATTAAGCGGATTTTCCTCACATTTTACTAAGATGTGTATTTGGGGGGATTACAGGGCCATTCTGATAGTTTATATCACTGAAGTTATTTGGTTTTATTCCCTTCTTTTCTAAAAATACAACCCATGGTGACATCTGATGCTGCCGATCACATATTGCGTTTCTGCAACTAAAGTCCTGGAAAACAGGAAAGAAAAAAAACAACTCACTTTCTCTCCAGCTCATCACTAATGACCTACTTCATACACAATCAAACAAAATTGGTGGGATTAGGTAGAGAAAATAAAATGTAAGTAATAAAAATGGAAAAAGAAAGATTAGGGTGATAGTCTAACAACATCATATAGGTGATAATCTAACAAAGTCTTACAAAGAGTTTTCATTTGCATGATCTCATTTATGTATTGCAACAATCCTGTGAAGTGGATTGGGTATTTTAATTTAGTCTACCCAGTTTATTTTGCAGATAAGGAAGAAAGCACAGAAGAACTCGCACTGTACAACTAGTGAATGGCAGAGATAGGTTATTTTTTTCTCTCTAAGGCAAAGCAGTCTGTGGACAGAGCCAGAATTTCAGATTCAGGCAGGCTTGCATCCAAACCTAGAGAGTGTGTATTCTCAAAATGGAAAAGATAAGGAAAGTCTTCGTGGTTGTGGTGGTAGTGGGAACTGGGCTTTGAAGCAAAAACAAAATTTGAAATGTTAGAAGGAAGAAGGAAGGCGTTTCTGGTGAGGAAAAGGAGCATGCCAACCAGAAGTTAAGAAAGAACCAAGGCCCGGCCAGGAAATGATCTCAGAAACAGAGGGCTTATGAAGAGAGGATCACACACAGGGAGGCTGGATGCAAGGGGCTGAGAGCTTGGCGGAGACCCTGCGGGCCAGCTCCGAGAGCTATTCTGATTGACCAGAGCCCTGAACATTTCAACAGGAGTGATAGCTTGCTTTGGGCTCTGCCACACCTTGATTCTTGTCCTGAGTGCTTACTATCTGGCTTAGTGATCTTGTGAATTTATGCATCTTCTTATGTTCCCAGTTCCTCATCTGTAAGAGGCAGTAACATTAACTCATATGACTGTTATGAGGATTGGATGAGTTAATGAATGTGACATAGTACCTGCTGTGTGGGATTTACTCAATAAATATTGGGTTGGCCAAAAAGTTCATTTGGGTTTTTCTGTATCATCTTACAGATGATAAGCCTGAATGAACCTTTTGGCCAAGCCAATATGATTATGGTGACTATGAGCATGAGAGTGACCTGAGGACAGGTTACTAGATAAACGAGAAAGGTCAGTGAGATCTTCAATAATCCATCAAAAATATTGCTTGTTCCCTTTTCTTCACCCCCTATCCAATAGAAAATTATATTAAATACAAAAGAGCAGCTAAAGGCAAAAACAAAAACAATATCACTTGGCTGGGGAACCAATCCATCACAGATAAGACATGTTTTACAAACTCTTCACTGCAGCTATGCTGGAGAGGACTACAAGGTTTGCACTTCTTAGAGTTCATGTGGTCAGAACTGGAATCGTCCATTGCCTTCTACCCTCTACCCTCACCCCTTCAAAATTATAAGTGGAAGTATTATCCACAAACTGCCCGTTCTTGCTGCTTCTAATGTCCTTTTTCCAAAAGAAGGACTAGGAAACAGGAGGGAAGTTCTTGGAGATTTCATTTAGGGAAGAAAACAAACAAGAAGAAAGCCCATGAATTCACACTCAAGTGCTCCTCTAAATGTGAAGAACATATTTCAAAAAAATAAACACTGACTAATCACAAGGAAATCTGCTGTCAACTCAAAGGCCTCGGCGTAGATATTAACAACATGGCGAGAAGAGATGGCTCATTAATGATTCATGAAATTTGCTGTCACCATCAAGCAAAGCATATTTTGCAATGGATAAAATGACTTGTTTAAAATGCACACACACGCTCGCTCACTCTCTCTCTCTCTTGCTATCCAAACCCCTGCCGCTTTTGTGCCTTTCTCTCTGCCTGTCATAGTATAAGTCACCACTCGAGGGAGCCCAAGTTTCTCCCGTCCTGGGCTCACTCCAGGCACCAGGCACGCTGAACCACAATGGGGGGAGGGGGACATGTAATTCTGTTTCTCTACTGCAGGTGTACATTCTGGGTGAGATGATGCTTTGTGGTGGATGCTTAGCAGCAGCATCCCCGGCCTCTACCCACTAAATGCCAGCATCATCAGCAACGCTCTCCCAGGCATGACACTCAAGTATCTCCTGACAGTGCCAAATGTCTCCCAGGGTGGGGACATACGAAGCTGTCCCACTGCCCCCGGTTTAACCACTTCTCTGATGGAGCTCATGGGTCTCCTCCAGACTTTGATCTCTGATGGAAAAGTGTTGCAGAACCGGGAGAAAGTCGAGACACCAGCTCTATTTGTCTCGCTCTCCTGCCAGCAGCCTGGGGAGAAGCAGAGCCTGGCAGGGGAGGAGTGGTCCCCTGGCGGCCTCGAGCTGTTATCTGAGCCCCAGTATTTCAGGCAAGTTTTATTAGAAGAGGAAACACTGTCAAGGCCTGTCTGGGGTGGTGTGAGCTGAGGCGCTGCTATTCTCTTCAGGCCTTTGGTAGCAGCTCAAATGATTTGTTAATTATTCATTACTATTTGTCATAAAATCCTGAAGGACTGCCAAGTGGTAGCGTGTGGGCAAGACGAAGGCAGGGGACATGTCTTTTCTTATTTTCCAGTGACTGTTGGATGTGGAGGGGCTGGGCTGCCTGGAAAATACACACAGGAATCATGGGCGCTTGCCCTGGAGCGTGCAGATGGGGGGCTGGCCCACAGTCTACACAGCACCATCCTCTGGGCCCCATCACACTCCCTGCTCAGTTTGCAGTGGAGATCATAAGGCCGGGGGGAGAATGTGATGGACGCAGGGGGCTTCCTGCACAAACAAAATCTAAGACACTGAGACCCTCCGTTTCAGAACTTTCCCTCCTCTTCCCCTCAGGGGTAGACACAGGCTGCTAGCGAGGTTCTTTTCTTTCCTTTCTCTTCTCCCCCATCCTCCTCTGCTTGCACCCATGGCCCCTTCTGAGATGTCCCCTCCCTCTTTATTCTCCTTCATGGCTGCATTTCATGTTCATTTTAATCACATAAAAATATGTGCTTTATGGCAGGGTCACTGGGGCCGAGGTGACAGGAGACACAGTATAATTTGCCCCAGATCTTGAAAACACCCAAGGAAGGATGGCCTGGTGTTCTTTCAGCCCTAGTGAAAGAAATTGGGAAGCTGAACCCTACCTTGCTTTTCAAGGAGCCAAGGCTCTGGAATTCAGCAAATTTTAGTGAACTTAGAAAGCTAAATTCCAGAGTTATAGACTCCCCACCCCAGGAGCTGGAACCAAGGCTTTGATGTTCTGATGTGTAGGAAGGGGCTGCAGGACCCTGGGGTGTCAGGCAGAAGAGGCAGGCAAACAGCAAAAGCCCGTCCTCACTAATGGTTCAAGAGGTTGGGGGAAGTAGTGGCTGCTTTCTTGAGAATTTCAATAGAGTACATTACTCGGCAAGGTCACCCCAGCCCTGGGTCAGCAAGGACACCACGGGCTGTCCCGATTGGAGGAAAAGGTGACAAGCTGTCTTCATTCCAACACAGCCCATGCACAGTAGGCCACTGTCTCACACTTGGATCCAAGCACATCATCACGGCATGAAGAGGCCTTTAATATTTGCGGGTGACTCAGTGGGAAAACCACTGCACAGAGCAGCCTGAGAAACAACAGGAGAGGATGGAACTGGTCTCAGGGCTTCCAAAAGGAGCCTGTGGCCACTGGTGCCATTAACAACTCTTCCTGAGTGTCTGGAGATGTGTGTCTGTCTTCTGGCACGATAGAATTTTCTAAACTGTTTATTCATGCGGTATTTATTATTTATTTATCCAATAGTCATTCCTTTGTATAACATATTCATTCATTCATACTTACTTATTCATTCAATACTATTTACTCATTCACTGAGTATCACTGATTCAATATTCATTCAATAAACACCTACTGGGCACCTCCTATGGGTCAGGTACTGTTTTTGTCTCTTGGGATACAGCAGTTAAAAAAAAAACAAAGATATGAGTTTGTGGAACCCTTGCAGGATACCAAGTAACTTCTCTTTGATTTAATCCTCACAGTAAATGTTTATGGGAGGCATTCTTGTTCTCATTTTACAGATGAAGAAACTGCAGCTTAGTGAGATCAAATAACAATGTCGGTATTAAATGGTAGAAATGATAATCAAGTCAGGTCTGTGGGACGCCAAGTCTGACAGCCATCCTCTGGAAATGTCACTTTGCCCAAGGAAAATTAACTTTGCAGTAGGAATTCAATAGTTTCCCCAGATCTTCTGCATGGAAATTAATCTCAGAGAGGGACAAACCAACTTACACACCAATTGCCAAATGCAGAAAACCAACCAACTTAGCCAACCCACTCACACTGACCAAGAGAGGATGGATGTGTGCTGTGAAGCTCTAAGTTACCAGATCTTAGTTGCAGAACAAGTATTTAGCAAGACTTTAAGTGAATGAATAAGGAGCTTTCAAGAAGGACTTGTTAAACTTACAGCAAAGGTAACCAATGCAGGGCTTCCCAGGTGGTACTAGTGGTTAAGAATCCACCTGCGAATGCAGGAGACATAAGAGATGAGGGTTCGATCCCTGAGACCAGGAGACCCCTTTGAGGGGGGGAATGGCAACCCACTCCAGTATTCTTGCCAAGAGAATCCCATGGACAGAGGAGCCTGGTGGGCTATAACCCATGGGGTTGCAGAGTTGAACACGACTGAGCATCTGAGCAAAAAATAAGAAAACAGTGCAGATAAAATTCTTATACTTGTACCTCCTTAAGGGAGAGAAGAAAAAGTGAATTAAAATAAACATCTTTGCCAGTAAGAAAATGAGAAGATATGGTCTAAGGCATTCAGGGGCAGTGAACATTTCCAACATCTAGCATAATATAGACACAAGAAATACATACTGATCTGTGAACAGAGGTTCTTTGCTGACTAGGAACCCGGTAAAGTAGAGGGATGGGAATGGGTTTCCCATTTGGTTCAGAGAACTTTAAATTTGTTATATGTTTCTGAATGTGTGAGAGCCACTGCCCATAGGGCCTCTCACTTTGCTCCTTTACCTGTGCTTCTCTCAGGAAGGATTTGGAACTTGAGACATAATCCAGTTGAGTAATATGCTGGCAGGGACTGGACAGGAGTCAGGGTGAAGATAGGGTATAAATGAGGAAGGAGCTGACATTCACGAGAAAATTGCACATGTTAGGTTTTTACATATATATTTCATTAAATTTCAAGACAACATCAAGAGGTAGATACGATCCCACTCACAGACCAAAGAATGATGACTCTAACATGTCAATTGCCCCAAACCTCACAGCTGGAAAGATACAGAACCAAACCCTCCTCCTTTATTGTCTTCCCAAAGAAATCACAGGTCCTTTTTCATTTTAAGAATGTTATTGCTAAACACCATGATGAAATAGGCAGGGATGAGCTCCTAAAATAAGTGTGAGGAGTTAGCAAGTCTAGCCTCAAACTCTCTGAAGATAGAAGTGAAGGAGGAGCTACCAATGGAACAATAATAACTCCAGGGATACTGGTGGCTTCTCTCCTCTCAATCTCTGCCCCATGCCCTTCCTCCTCTCTTGCCATAACTCTGATCACACCCCACCCAAACGCAGAAGGATGGACGTGCGCCATGAAGCACTAAGTTGTCCGATCTTAGTTTCACACAGGAAAACACACACGACAATCTCCACTTCTTGTTCTGCTCATTCTAGGTTGAATCCCCACTGGCCTGTGTCTACTTTCCTTGGCAGTCTCTTTTCCATTCCAGACTATTTTGTGAGTCCAGTTTTTTTCTAAGTTGGCAGGTATGCAAACACTGGGAAATAGAGGGGCAAACTGAATTTGGCAGCTCCTTGTTCAGCTGAATTCACTGAATTCAGCTCCTTTAGCAGTGGGTTGACTCTTAGCCCTCCTATTAGAGGGCCCACCTTGAGCCTTCCTACCCAGTGGGCAAACACACGGTTTTGACCAATCACACTCTCAGCCAAAGGGTACAAGGTTTCAGTTAAAATGAGGGCCTCTTGAGTTATCTGGACTCTGTCGCCTTCCAACTGCATAGCCTTCGGCGGATTTCTAGGGCTCAGTCTCCTCATCTGGCAAAGAGATAGAGCAGCACACCGTCAGCCTGAAAGCATCAGCATGAAGATGACACGGGACAGTCATCACTGCTCTGGTGCTCCACAGACTTCTCTGATGACCAGAATCCCCCAGGCACTTGTGGATGGAAAGATTTCCAGGGCTCTCCTGGAAGTGTGGATTTGGTGGGATCAGGTTGGGGCTTATGCTTTTACCAGTTTATTGATCAATAGATTGATTGACTGATAAAAAGCTTCAAATTATATTCTAATACTCAGAATTAGAAAAGTTCAGGGAACATGATTAGTGATTGATAGATATTCATTTACTGATGTTATTCTCTTTACTTCTGACCTTGACTAACTGCCCAAATCCCAGGTATTTAAATTCTGTAGCCCTTCCAGTTTGCTGTATTTCAAAACTCTTGAGAGGACTGTTTCCTCAGGACCACCACTTTGGTTGGGGGCCTCTTAAGGTTCCCAGCTTCTCACTGATATGCTTTAGGAACTGAGTCAGTGAGGTTACCTTTGCCCAAGGTCACACTCTACAATGACTCCTCAATTCCAAGTTTAATCTGACATTCTTGTGCATTTCACTGGTTTCTTTGTTTAACACTTCTGCTCCTAAATCTCTCAGTAGTTGCCTAAGGCTAATTTGTTAGAAGCTGCGTATGTGGGCTCTTTGTTTAACTCTGTTTCCACTTCCCCTCCTCTTTTTATACCTGTTTTTTATTCCCCTTTAGGTATGAGTACAAGAACCTGATTTACAGCCCACAGTCCTCAGGAAGGCCTCCCCCTATCTGTGTTACTGGTTGCCCACCTTGGTTCTGCCTGGTAAGGTTTCCAACTCTAACCTGTAAAAGACTGACAGATGAAGACTATTAGGACTGGAAATACATAAGGAATTATGCTTTTTGGAGTTGAGTCTTCGTCATAGGTTGACTATTTCAAGTCAAATATTTTCCAAACATTCTAATTTTTTGTCATGGTTAAATAAGTATGCTTTCAATTGCTTTTTTTGGAAAGGACTCTCTCAGGGATTACCACATGGAATACAACAGACAGGCAGGTACTACAGCAGTGAAGTGAACGGCATGACCCTCAGCAGGTTCACTAACCTCTCTGCGCCCCAGTGCATATGTCTGCAAGTAGAGATAACACTAACATGCACCTCCTGAGTTGCTGTGACGGTTAACGTGAGGTCATGCAGGTAAGATGTTAAGCGCAGCGCCCAGAATGGTGCTGGTGGTAGCTGTTCCTGCCATTACAGTAGCCCACGTTGCAGAATTTGTGTGCAGCTCTGTCTGTTGGCTCTGTTTTCTCCTTTCTTTACTTGCTGGCTTCTCTGCTTGCTTTGGGTTCCTGCTCTCTCTTGACTCTGAATTGCATATGGTTTTTGTTTGCTGCAGTTGTGCTCTTTCAACTTATTCTGACTTCAAATTCATGATCCCATTTCCAAAAGGTAATCTTTCTCTCTTCCCCAGGTTCATCGCCCTGAAAGAGAGAATGTGCCTCTGATCATCCTGCCTCACCTCTAGCCCCTGCGATGGATGAACTCTGTGGGGCAGGATGGTCGTCCCCAGACTGATGAGCATTAACAGGGTTAGAGGAGTCACAGGTACAAAATCTGGCTGCTAAGACAGCAGGGTTTGGGGTGGGTGATTTCATTTAGCAAGGCTATGAGCAGGCAAGCAGGCAACGATTAGCATCTTGTAACATAAATTCAAGACCATATGTCCACAGCAATTATATTCAGAGTTTCTTTTACAAACTCTGATTTCTGTAAAAACCAGGAGGTAATGTCCAAAAGAACATGGGATAACAAACGCTTAATAGAACCCAGACTCTCTCCATAAGCTGTTGTAAGACCTTTAGTAACTCATTTGATCCCCCATGGGCCTCAGTTTCCTCATCTGTGAAGAGAATGGAATGGGGTAGATGAACTCTAAGTGTCTTTCCACCTTCAAGATGACAAAGAAGTGGAAATGAAAAGAGGCATGATGCCTAAAATCTGATCCTGGACCAGAAATGGTTAGATAATTGAGGCTGATGCCTAGTTTAAAGCATTAATTATATGAAAAATTCCATATGCATTGATATTCTTGGAGACAATTATCTATCCGGTAAGCATATGTTGAATTAGCATAAGGTTGCTATTAAAAAATACTGTGGAAATGAAATATAAACTTCTCTAATCATAGGAAGCAACAAACTCAAAATCACTTTCACTTAAACAGGTTTGATGACTAAAGCTCCAACTTCCTTCCTCACAGCACTGACATAGCACAATTAGGATGAGAAGTCTGCACGAAAGCTCAGCTGCCTCTAAGTAGACTGGCCTCCTCCCTGAGGTCAGGTGTCGGTTGGTCTTTAATCACTGTTGTCCTGTAGCCAGGTTTATTTATAAACAAGTCGGACAGTAAAATGTAAACCACATGTGGAATGTCCCCCGGAAGTGTTGCCAAGGTTTGGGACAAGCATAGGAAGAGAAATGTGTAGTCAATGACACCAGGAAAATGAAGATGAAGTTCTTTTCGATAACCAAGTTAGGAGAAGACTGTAAAGCTACTAAAATGATAGCCACTATTTAGAAAGAACACTAAATCTGTTCATCTTTGGACATTGCATGCCTCAGACAGTGGTTCTCATCTATGGTTGAACTCTCTAGAGAGTGCTTAGTCTTATCAGATTCTTTTCAACCCCACGGATGATAGGCTGCCCACAAGTTTTCTCGGTCCATGGACTTCTCCAGCCAAGAATACTGGAGTGGGTTACCATTTCCTCCTCCAGGGAATCTTCCCGACCCAGGAATCAAGCCCACATCTTCTGTGTCCCCTGCATTGTCAGGGCAGATTCTTTACCACTGTGCCACCTGCTTGAAAGTAGAATTTAATGCTTTTCTGGTTCCACCTTTTGTTCCTTAAAAAGTAGAGAACACCTACTCTCTGCCCTCTTTTGCCTGTCAGAGGGCCTTTGAACTCATCCAGGAAGTTTGGTCTGCCACTTGACTAAACCAAATAGTGATTTTCTGTCTCAAAGTGACCTGATACACACCATAGTTCTGTCCAGTCTGAGCTGCCTCTCCTCTAGGAAAATATGCTTTGTTACTCGAGGTTCCTGAATTGACTGGTCCACCATGTTTGTCAGACCGTGTCATCAAGGTCTTCTTGCCACTGTGTGCTAAGTCACTTCAGTCATGTCTGACTCTTTATGACCCCATGGGCTGTAGCCTGTCAGGCTCCTCTGCCCATGGGTATTTTCCAGACAAGAATACTGAAGTGGGTTGCCATATTTTCTTCTCCAGGGGATCTTCCCAACCTAGGGATCGAACCTGTGTCTCATATCTCCTGCATTGGTGACCGGATTCTTTACCACTAGCACCACCTCCTGCCCCTTGTTATTTGCAAAGCTATTCTCTGCCTTCATCCCAGACCCAAAAGTTACATTTTTTTCCCCTCAGTAAGTTCCCCTGCCCTACAGACTGTCTTCACAGCTCCTGAAACAGGAATTTGCACACTGAAAAAGTGATGATGGATCATCAACAATCTGCCTCGATCAGTGGATTACTTATGGATCTTTGAATTGACTGAAAGTAGTTTTTGTGTCCTTCATGATAGACTACTTTCCAACAAGGCGTGTTTTTGATGATATGTTCATGTATGTGAACACTAAGTATGCACATGTTGTTGTGTGTTCTGAAACGGTCTCAAATTGGGTCCAAAGCATGGATGAAATTCTTTATTCTCAGTACTCTCTAGTCTGGTGCTGCTCAAAGTGGGAGTCCATAGACTAATGTCCATCTGCAAGCTTTCTATCCCAGGCTCACTGGGGGTAAGTACAGAAATTGAGAGTAGAAAGGGTTTAGAAATGTCATGGCCATTTTACAAAGTGACTTTTATGTATGCTGAACTCAATAATTAAAATTTGGAGCTCATATTTGTATGACTTAAAATTCCATTGTCTAAGAGTTCATTTTCATTACAATTTATGGTCTCTAATAGATTTAATATGAAAGGATATCAACCCTGAATATTCATTGGAAGGACTGATGCTGAAACTGGAGCTCCAATACCTTGGCTACCTGATGCGAACAGCTGACTCTGGAAAAGACCCTGATGCTAGCAAAGATTGAGGGCAGGAGGAAAGATTGAGGGGTGGGAGAGGATGAGATCCTTGGATGGCATCACCGATTCAGTGGACATGAGTTTGAGCAAGCTCCGGGAGATGGTGAAGGACAGGGCAGCCAGGTGTGCTGCAGTCCATGGCATTGCAAAGAGTCGGACACAACGTAGGGACTGAAAAACAACAACAGATTTAATTTAAATCAACCAACTAAACCAAAACTAGTTTTCCCCCAGATAATTCTAGAGCAATGCTTCTCAAACTATTTCAGGTTTTTTCCCCTAGCTTTCAGGAACCATAAGTTTGTTAATATTTAGGCTTTAAAAAGAGAACCCAACATTCAGCACCTCACGGCGTTGGTCTTTCCCTTACCCTACATACCACTAGAGAGCAGGGGATTCTCATAGTCTGGAAGTGGTGGAATAAACATTTCTCAGCTCTCAGAGGCCTCAAGTGTTAAAGAATCCCTGCTCAACACTACTGGGGAAATACTGAATGATAAGGCTCTGTCTCAGTTGGGATCCCTGGGAAAATCCAGTTTTGTAATAAATATTACACACATCATCTGTCACTAAGGGATATAATTTTTGACCTAATGCTGGTAGAAAATCAATGCTCATCTGACACATGGCCAAATTTTAAGACAATAATTAAAGGCATTCTTTTGGATTCTGTCATTTAGAAAGTTGTAGAGAAGAAAACCTTGATGTGTTCCAGTTCAATAGAGGAGTCAATCCAAGAGGGGTAGGGTAGGGGGTAGGGGAGAGAGACTCAAGAGGGAGGGTATATATGTATACTTACAGTTGATTCGCACTGTTGTATAGAAGGAACCAACACAAAATTGTAAAGCAGCTATAATCAAAATAAAAATTTTTAAATGGCTGTTGCCAATTTTGGTACTTCTCTTCACCCTTCCACCCAAATGACATGTCTCATCTTCTTGTCTCCTCCAAGTCCCTCACAAGAGCATATGTTTCAAACATCTACCAACCAAACTACCAAGTTGCCTCAAAAGAGTGTGAATCTGAGACTTTCAAAGACCTCCTCCCATTCTACTTCAGCAAAAGGGTCAAATTTCTCAGCTCTTCCATCTCCATGCATAGATAATAGAAGTAGCACGGCCCTTTTCTTCAACCATAAGGACCATCAGGATGTAAAATGGCATCATAAATCCAAACTCAGAAAACACATTTCTTGACTTTTCAGTACAATTAGGAGTCAGAGACATGAGTCAATAGGAAGCTAAATGCAAATTTCAAACAAAATAAAATCAATATGCCTAATATGAGACTACTGTCCCTACTTTCTAAACCAAATATTAAGAGTGTGAAAAGAAAACGATTGTATATTTTCTGATTGATTAATAAATGACAAGGATAAGGTAATTTTCTGGAATTTTTATAAATGGTTTTCACCCAGGAAAATCTATTGGGAAAACACCCCCAAATTTAGTTGGTAAAGAGTAACAATAAATACATTTAACCAAGGAAATGAAAGACTTGTATACTGCAAACTATAAGACATTAATAAAAGAAATTAACAAAGACATTAACAATTGGAAAGGCATTCCACATTCATGGATTGGAAAAATTAATTTTGTTAACATGTTTAATTCTACCCAAAGCAATGTACAGATTCAATGCAATTCTATCAAAATTCTAATGGTATTTTTTCACAGAAATAGAGCAAACAGTCCACATAAACAAAAATTTATATGGAATCACAAAAGACCATAAATAGTCAAAGTTGTCCTGAGAAAGAAGTACAAAGCTAAAGGCATTGGTCATTGATTTCCAACTACATTACAAAGCTATAGTAATTAAAATACTATGGTATTGACATAAAAACAGACAGATCAATGGAACAGAATAGAGAGACCACAAATAAATCCACACATATATATGGTCAATTAATTTATGCAAAAGGATGAAACCGGACCACTGTCTTATACCACAAACCAACTCAAAATAGATTAAAGAGTTGAACATAAGATCTGAAACCATAAAACTCTTAGAAGAATATATAGACAATAAGCTCCTTGACATAGGTTTTGCTGATAAGTTTTTAAATTTGACACCAAAAGCAGAAGCAACAAAAGCAAACACAAACAATTGTGACTGCTTCAAACTAAAAAGCTGCTGCACAGCAAAGAAAAGAGAATGAAAAGGTAACCTACTGAATCGGAGAAAATATTTGCAAGTCATGTATCTGATAAGGGACCAATATCCAATATATATAAATAACTCATATAACTTGATAGCATTTTGGCATTGTTATGTTTTACAAAGTGGAATTATGTGATATAAATCGTTCTGTCATCAGCATGAGAGAGAAAAAAAGTATCATGGAGAGCATATCATGTCATTTAAGTCAATTTGTGTGTAGTATATAACAAAGGTCCATCTAGTTAAAGCTATGGTCTTTCCAGTAGTCATGTATGGATGTAAGAATTGGACCATAAAGAAGGGAGTACTGAGGAATTGATGCTTTTGAACTGTGGTGATAGAGAAGACTCTTGAGAGTCCCTTGGACTGCAAGGAGATCAAACCCATCAATCCTAAAGGAAATTAGTCCTGAATATTCATTGGAAGGACTGATGTTGAAGCTGAAACTCCAATACTTTGGCTGCCTGATGAGAAGAACTGACTCATTGGAAAAGACCCTGATGCTAGGAAAGATTGAAGGCAGGAGGAGAAGGGGACGCAGAGGATGAGATGGTTGGATGGCATCACCAACTCGATGGACATGAGCTTGAGTAGGCTCCGGGAGTTGGTGATGGACAGGGAAGCCTGGTGTGCTACAGTCCATGGGGTCACAAGGAGTCGGACATGACTGAGTGACTGAACTCTATTAACACATATTTAGGTTTCCCATCAACTTTTCACTATCTTAATGAGGCAATGAACATTCTTGCATGTGAGACTTTCACAACTGTGTGAGTGGATTGCTGTAGAAGAGCCTTAGAAAAGCCCTAGAAATGGAATTATAGGTTGAGAGATGAGCATGTTTAAAATTTTGATAGACTCTCTCAAACTGTTCAGAAAGTAGCATGTGTATTTTTTCCTACCAACAGGGTGCATGTAGATAAGGGGTGTTTTAAAAGTCTTTTATAATAATTTGAAACAGCTGCTGGCATATTACATCATCCTTGAAGATGCTAAGTGGTTAGTTTTTAGACCAGGAATGATTCCTGAACACTGACACCTTGGACCCACTATCAATCTACATAATAGGTGAAAAAATTGTAAGAAATAAAACTGAATAGGGATCCAAAAAATCCTTGTCTAATGAAAGAAAAGAAAACCTAGGTGTGGTTTAGTTTGAGTAGGTTGCTAATCTTGGAGACACTGACAGTAAATTTTGGAAGAAAGGTGCAAACAAGCACCCCATAGCATGATTATAAGAAGCTCAAGACTTGTAGGCCAGTGCTTCAGCAAGTAGCGGTGAAACTGTCCTTTTCTCCTCCTTTTTATGGAAAATGCCATAAGGTAATGAAACCCATTTTAGCAAATTTCAGAAATGAAGTCACAAGTGAGAAAGAGCCATGGAAGTGACAGCAAATCTATAGGCATCAGTATGCTGAGCCTTTGGCCACATTCCTTCTGACAGGCTACACATCCTCCTGAGACTTACCCCTGGGAGCCGTACGCTGCTTCACTCATGGGACAGTGTTTTGTACATGTTGGTAAAGTCTCAGGTAAAGCATTACCGCTGAGTACTATTTTGGAATAGAAACAGGAGATCTGATACCTGCCTCAGATATCCCTCAGTGATGCTTTGTCCTTAGCTCACCTCTAAGTGTTTCACTTTCTTCATCTGTAAAATGGCCTCTGTGATGCTTCATGTACCTTCCAGCTAAAGACCACATGAAATCATAGATATGAATACAGTTTTTAGCATAAATTGGATTTCAAATGTGAAGTTTTGTTAGTAAATGAGGTTCATCCTATCACTCTTTATAAACACTATGGCAAAGCAAACAAAGAAAACTCATGGTCAATAAGTCAAAAGAAAAGATTCTGGACTTAGGTAGTGCTCATGGTGGTTTCACAATCCTGAGAATATAGAAACAACTGATTGTGGGGAAAAGAGAAAGAAAGAAAGAGTGGGAGGGAGGGAATGAAGGAAGGAAAGAAGAGTGGAAAAGATTAAAAGACACTTTCTAAAATGGAAAGACAACAAAAGGTGAAGGCAAATCATTTCTTTGGTGTGTATTTTATATGTCACACCCATTTTGGTTCTTTAGATATGGTATCTTAATTTCATCTTCCTAGTAGTCTGAGGTATAGAAATTATTATCCATATTTTGTTAGAAAAATGAGAGAGATTTTCAATATACCTTGCCCAGCATCACAAGGTAATTCATTACCTTGCCCAGGATTTGAATCTAATTCTTCTCAACTCCTAAACTTGAGCCCTCTCAATTGTGCCATGTTATTCCTAGACCTCGTCAGAAGCTCATAGAAAGAATCACATCAGATCCAATTTTTCAGTCTCCTTTCAAGAGATTCTACCTGGAGGAATCTGAGGGCTCTCTTTAATGTCAGCCCTCAAAAGTTAAGTGAAGTATCCCTGCCTGAGAAGGACAGTCTATTCTGTGTCTGGTGTTTATACATTCATTGTAATCTTTCTGGGTCTATTTGCATTTTCAATCCCAAACCCTGTTTTGGGTTAATGAGCCCCACAAGTTCCCCAGCCAAACGTACTGGCTTTCAGCTTAGCATAAGCTTGTATCTAATCAGTGTAGACGTTGAAACAAGTTCCATGCTGGCAAATTCCCAAAAGCAAAAGGAGGTAAATGAGAACAACATGAATGAGTCAAACAAGGGAACCACCATGGGGAAAGAGTTTAATCAACACTTAGAGAAACATGGCTGCCTCCTGCTGAGATGGAAATACATCTGTTTTGTAGATGTCTTGGTGCCCTTAACCATACCCTCTTCCCCAAGTACAAAGTCTTTCTGCCTTTCACACCATTCCTATTGGAGATTATTTTATAGCAAGAGGAGTTGAGAGATCCAGGTTTTTGATGAAGCTATTTGCAGAGCACCAAAGGAGGCACAGACATTGAGAACAGACTTACGGAGAGGGCTGTGAGGGGAGGAGAGGGTGGGAGATATGGAGAGAGTAACATGGAAACATACACTGCTGCTGCTGCTGCTGCTAAGTCGCTTTAGTCCTGTCCAACTCTGTGCGACCCCACAGACGGCAGCCCACCAGGCTCCCCCATCCCTGGGATTCTCCAGGCAAGAACACTGGAGTGGGTTGCCATTCCTTCTCCAGGAAACATACACTACCATATGTAAAATATATAGCCAATGGAAACTTGCTGTGTGACTCAGGGAACACAAACCAGGGCTTGATAACAACCTAGAGGGGTGGGATGGGGAGGGAGGTGGGAGGGATGGATGTCCAAGTGGGAGGGGACATGGGTAAACCTATGGCTGATTCATGTCGACATGTCAACACAAAACTATAAAGCACTTACCCTTCAAGTAAAAATAAATAAATTTTAAAAAAAGGGAAAGAAAAGTTGGTAGCAAACACTGTCAGTGCCTTACCCATGTCTCAATGGATGCTCACTGTGAACACTGTGAAGTGGTAAAATCCCTGAGGATTTTGTCTGAGTAGAGAGTATGATAGACCCAAGTTCAAGGCAAGTAGGGAATATTAGAGAGCTAATATAATTTTGGGGCTCCAAGATCACTGCAGATGGTGACTGCAGCCATGAAATTAAAAGACACTTACTCCTTGGAAGGAAAGTTATGACCAACCTAGATAGCATATTCAAAAGCAGAGACATTACTTTACCAACAAAGGTCCGTCTAGTCAAGGCTATGGTTTTTCCAGTGGTCATGTATGGATGTGAGAGTTGGACTGTGAGGAAGGCTGAGCACCAAAGAATTGATGCTTTTGAACTGCAGTGTTGGAGAAGACTCTTGAGAGTCCCTTGGACTGCAAGGAGATCCAACCACTCCATTCTAAAGGAGATCAGCCCTGGGATTTCTTTGGAAGGAATGATGCTAAAGCTGAAACTCCAGTACTTTGGCCACCTCATGCGAAGGGTTGACTCATTGAAAAAGATTCTGATGCTGGGAGGGATTGGGGATAGGAGGAGAAGGGGACTTCAGAGGATGAGATGGCTGGATGGCATCACCGACTGGATGGACATGAGTTTGAGTGAACTCTGGGAGTTGGTTATGGACAGGGAGGTCTGGCGTGCTGCAATTCATGGAGTCGCAAAGAGTCAGACAGGACTGAGCGACTGAACTGAACTGACTGAATATAATGACTGCCCTAATCCAGTGACTGAGCTGATGGTAACTAGTTTGATGGACAAATAGCCAAAGACTAGGTTGATATATACCAATAATCATATCAGCATCTAACCCCATGTTTGGGATAACTCAGGCATG
The DNA here is from genome assembly GCF_029407905.1 of Bubalus kerabau. Taxonomy (NCBI): domain Eukaryota; kingdom Metazoa; phylum Chordata; class Mammalia; order Artiodactyla; family Bovidae; genus Bubalus; species Bubalus kerabau. The sequence continues at coordinate 95,189,605 of NC_073627.1, read as the reverse complement.
CTCTACACTGTCATCCAGGGTTCTCAGGTCTGGGAAACTGTTGTGATACAGCACCTCTGTTGCATCCCTTCTCTTTCCACTCTCACCCCCCCCATTCCTCTCCTGCTGTTTCCTGGGATTATCTCACAAAAAGTCTATTTGCATTAGAATCTTTGTCTCAGAGCCTCCTTTAGGAAAAAGCCTACACTAGACAAGAGTGACTCATAAACACTGAATAGTCATTAAGAAAATAAGCTTTCACAGGGAACTATATTCAGTATTTTATAATAACCTATAGTGGAAGAGAATCTGAAAAAGAATATATGTATGTATATACATTTATCCATTCTAAAGGAGATCAGTCCTGGGTGTTCTTTGGAAGGACCGATGCTAAAGCTGAAAGTCCAATACTTTGGCCACCTCATGAGAAGAGTTGACTCATTGGAAAAGACTCTGATACTGGGAGGGATTGGGGGTAGGAGGAGAAGGGGACTTCAGAGTATGAGATGGCTGGATGGCATCACCGACTCGATGGATGTGAGTCTGAGTGAACTCCAGGAGTTGGTGATGGACAGGGAGGCCTGGCATGTTGAGATTCATGGGGTCACAAAGAGTTGGACACGACTGAGCAACTGAACTGAACTGAACTGATACACATTTATAAGTGAATGATTTTGCTGTACACTTGAACTAACATAACATTGTAAATATACTTATATATCAATAAAAAATAAAAGAAAATAAGCTGTTGACCTTTCTCTTTATTCCTCCTGTTGGTTTGGATTTCTTTCATCCATTCATTACTTTCCCTCCATTGGCTTATCTCCTTAAGAGCCTAGAGTTTGGCTCACTATCTGTAAATTGAGTGGTCTCCCCTCTTCCGCTCACGGCCATTTCTTCAGATAGAGGGCAGCAGTCAGGAGGTCTCTCTCTACTTGAAAAGTTAAACATGGCAACACATAGAATGTTAGGCTTGGGCAGCCAAGAAGCTGAGACCTATAAGGCCGTGACATCTCCCAAAGAGACTCACCAATACTGCTGGGCAGGGTTCCTTCCCCTGCCCCACTGTTCTTCCTCTTCACCCCACTTCCCTGCATGGGGGCCATGTGTACCTTTAGTTCCTAACCAGGTAACAGTCTGGTTAGTTACTCGTGAACCCCTTCACAGTTCTCCATCTCCAGTGAGCCCACCTCCATCTTCTAACCTCTACCTTTTAACTAAGAGTTAGAATACTGAAAGTGAAAGTGAAAAGTGAAAGTGAAATCACTCAGTTGTGTCCGACTCTTTGCCACCCCAAGAACTGTAGCCTACCATGCTCCTCAGTCCACGGGATTTTCCAGGCAAGAATACTGGAGTGGGTTGCCATTTCCTTCTCCAGGGGAATCTTCCCGACCCAGGGATCGAACCCAGGTCTCCCACATTGCAGGCAGACACTTTACCATCTGAGCTACCAGGGAAGCCCACTAGAATACTGGGACAACCCTAAAAGAAATGACCACCAGATTTCCAGAAACACCATGCTTTAGAGGACTCATTTCTCCCACAAGTAAGACTTTTTTTGGTCACTGAACTGAATAAATTCTTAGTTCATGTATCTTATTTTTGCTGAATTTCTTTACCTGTATTAGAAACAGAACTTGTTTCTTCATTTCAGACAAATCCCTGCCAAATACAGTGTCATGGCCAAAGGCATAGTAAGCAGGAAATCATCATACCTTCGGAGAAAGCGATGGCACCCCACTCCAGTACTCTTGCCTGGAAAAATCCCCTGGACGGAGAAGCCCAGTAGACTGCAACTCATGGGGTTGCTCAGAGTCAGACAGGACTGAGCTACTTCACTTTCACTTTTCACCTTCATGCATTGGAGAAGGAAATGGCAACCCACTCTAGTATTCTTGCCTGGAGAATCCCAGGGACAGGGGAGCCTGGTGGGCTGCCGTCTATGGGGCTGCACAGAGTCGGACACGACTGAAGTGACTTAGCAGTAGCATCATACCTTTGCCCCATTCTGAAGGCAGTGGGGCAGGAGGGTGGATGCTCACCCCTCTGCCCCTCAGCCCCGTGCCCTGCCTCTGGGGTAGTGTCAGCTTCCTTCACTAATTCACATATGCAGGAACCCGCCCACAGGCAATTCACTGTTCTTGGGAAGGTGAATTGGGAGTGGACAGTTTGGACATTATTTGAGTTGTTTTTTGATTGTATGGAAGAACACAAAACAAGGAACACTTGGGAAGAGCGCTACAATGCATTACTCAAGCCCGTCAAAGCCTTTAAGGGCCTGCATTGTTTACCGCAACTGTTATGGCCACCTCCTAGTTATTACAGGGAATGCTGTTCATATCCATATTTAAATATGCTATTTCCCCCAAATGAACCACAACAGCCTCTTTTAAAGTTATTTTATTTTGATGAACAGATATTTGGACAATTTAAACCACACTTGCTATACAAACGACTCCAATAATGCCTCAGTTTAGCATGTAAATACATATTTAACCAATTTAAAAACACATTGACTACATAATTTGTATTTGTTACTGCTCAAAAAGAAAGGACTTTTTACTTAGTGTGCCAAATAATGTGAATTTGGGTGCTTTCTGAAAAAGGATGCATTATTCATGTGCAAGGGAAACAAAATCAATAAATGAAAATTCAAATAAAAATAAAACACATTGTGATGCTGCAATCAGGCAGTGACCATCTTGTGCATTATTTACTCAAGGAAAAGACACAGGAAATGGCCCTTTTGAAACTGGGCTATGGACTGAGTCATATTTAACTTCTGCTGAGGCTGTTTGAAAAGAAACAAAATTGTATGTTTCTAAAATGCTCTTCAGTTGCTTTTTGTTTGTGACTATAAACTGATTCAAAAATTCAACAACAAAACACATTTGGGAGAGTTTTAAGATGATATTATTTTTGTTATTGTTCCTATTGTTATCACATGACTTATTTCATTGCTACAAGGTATATAGAATACTTTAATGTTCTGAATAGGGTTCTAAGGAAAGCCAAATCTCTGCTCATAGAAAGTACTGGCCAAGCGTATTTAGATAGTTGGGAATAAAAGGAAGGGCATCCAACCTGGCACATCCCAGAAGCTTCCTTAATTTTCACATAGGCATCAATAGTGGTCAAGAGGTCAGATTATCTCTTGGTCAAATCTTGCTCTGATACCACCACTTATTCTGTAATTTTTCTCAGCTTCTCCAAGCTTTGGTTTGTCCCCCGTGAAATGGGGGTTTAGGGACAGGACCTACCTCATAAGGTTGTCAGGTGGATTCAGGGACACTCTTAGCCTAGTTCCTGGTACAGGAAAGTTGCCTGAACAATGTTAGCAAGAAGAATATCTGAGAGTGACACTGCCTGTCCTTACAGACAGTTGACTGGCCGAGCACATGACTCTCCTTTATCAGCAACAATGAGCACGTGCACTTCGGTTTCTTGCTGAAGAACATTAGTTTAGACTCTCTGCTGCCCTCTTTCTTATCAAATACTACAAGAGAATGTCCCATAACTTTCATGGGACATTACCTGAAAATAGCCTACATTTTAACCTTAGCTCAAGACAGATCTCGGAGAAGGCAATGGCACCCCACTCCAGTACTCTTGCCTGGAAAATCCCATGGATGGAGGAGCCTGTTGGGCTGCAGTCCATGGGGTCGCTGAGAGTCGGACACGACTGAGCGACTTCACTTTCACTTTTCACTTTCATGCACTGGAGAAGGAAATGGCAACCCACTCCAGTGTTCTTGCCTGGAGAATCCCAGGGACGGGGGAGCCTGGTGGACTGCCAGACATCTATGGAGTCGCACAGAGTCGGACGTGACTGAAGGGACTTAGCAGCAGCAGCAGCAAGACAGATCTAAAAGCTTCACGATAGAATTTATAGAACTGATAGTATCAAATTTACTTTGTTGCATCACATTTCATGCCTTAGATCACACTGAAGTGTGAAAAGAAAACAGCTCTAGGGAATTAAATATTTATTTATCAAGGGGATGTCTACTTTATTACATGATTTCCCCCTGTTTTGGAGATTCTTCAGTGTCTAAGACTAGGAAAATATGTTTCTGATTAATTCATTCAAGAACTGTATCTTGTGTGCTAGTTTTCATTGGGCACTGTGGGTACAAAAACTACAATAAGTGAACAAAAGAGACAAAATGCACTGCCCAGCGTAATGGAATTTACATTCTAACTCCTTAGCAACTGGTTTATTTTTATCTTACAGATGCTGCAAAACTTACAACTGACTTGACTCAGCTACTTGTTTTGGCTTTTAGAAAGTTCATAGCAAAATGATGCAGATCCTTGGACCATGCAACTGTGTGTGCAAACTTTTTATTCCAGTTTTCTCATCTATTTCATTATTCAGCTACAAAATTGTGTAGGTTCCATAAGCAACCTCAAGGCCTTCTGAGAGAAACAAAGCTAAGAATTTACTAATTCATCAAAGAATGAATAAACAAGCACAAGAATGCAAGCATGGGTCTGTATGGATTCAAATAACTGTGAATCAACTTCACGTACATCCTGAGTGACCATCTAGTTTTACTTCCCTTTACCTCCCATCTTCAGCCTCAGGGCAATAAGGTATTGAACTTCATTCATTAATTTAACAGATAACCATTGACCACCTGCAATATGCTGAACTCTATTCAAAGTGGAGGGATGCTCTCTGAGCCTGTATCTGTACGGAGGTCTCAGAAAGACTTGTCCAACATTTGAAGACCTCTAAGGAGAGGATACAACAAGTTCATTTGGTGATTGCTTCTTGCATTGAAAGTCCATCTCTATTTAATATTTTTATTTGATCTAAGCCCT